>NC_140998.1:231621903-232131959 GCF_052327205.1 Somniosus microcephalus
CCCTCTCTCCCTCCCTCCCCTGCCCTCTCTCCCTCCCTCCCCTGCCCTCTCTCCCTCCCTCCCCTGCCCTCTCTCCCTCCCCTGCCCTCTCTCCCTCCCTCCCCTGCCCTCTCTCCCTCCCTCCCCTCCCCTCTCTCCCTCCCTCCCCTCCCCTCCCCTCTCTCCCTCCCTCCCCTCCCCTCTCTCCCTCCCTCCCCTCTCTCCCTCCCTCCCCTCCCCTCTCTCCCTCCCCTCCCCTGTCTCCCTCCCCTCCCCTCCCCTGTCTCCCTCTCCCCCCCCACCCCTCCCCTGTCTCCCTCTCCCCCTCCCCCGCTCCCCACCTCCCCCGCTCCCCTCTGTCCCTCTCTCCAGCCCCTCCCCCTGCCTAGCGAGCCCCGCGTTACGAGGGCAATTTTGGGGCGTTTGGTCTCCCTGCCCCTGTGTGTCCCCCCTCTCCCTGTCATGTCCTCTCCCTGTCCTATCCCTCCCTCCCCTCTCTCCCTCCCCTCCCCTCCCTCCCCTCCCCTCCCCTCCCTCTCCCCCCCTGTCTCCCTCTCCCCCCCTCCCCTCCCCTGTCTCCCTCTCCCCCCCTCCCCTCCCCTGTCTCCCTCTCCCCCCCCTCCCCTGTCTCCCTCTCCCCCCCTCCCCTGTCTCCCTCTCCCCCCTCCCCTGTCTCCCTCTCCCCCCCTCCCCTGTCTCCCTCTCCCCCTCCCTCTTCCCCCCCTCCCCGTCTCCCTCTCCCCCCCCGTCTCCCTCTCCCCCCCTCCCCTGTATCCCTCTTCCCCCCCCTCCCCTGTCTCCCTCTTCACCCCCTCCCCTGTCTCCCTCTTCCCCCCCTCCCCTGTCTCCCTCTTCCCCCCCTCCCCTGTCTCCCTCTCCCCCCCTCCCCTGTCTCCCCCTCCCCTGTCTCCCTCTCCCCCCCTCCCCTGTCTCCCTCTCCCCCCCTCCCCTGTCTCCCTCTCCCCCCCTCCCCTGTCTCCCTCTCCCCCCCCTCCCCTGTCTCCCTCTCCCCCCCCCTCCCCTGTCTCCCTCTCCCCCCCCTCCCCTGTCTCCCTCTCCCCCCCCTCCCCTGTCTCCCCCCTCTCCCCCGCTCCCCTCTGTCCCTCTCTCCGGCCCCTCCCCCTGCCTAGCGCCTGAGGTCCGGTGCCGTTGCTGAGGTCCCCCGCGTATCGCGCGGCTGATGGACGGCCGCTGCGTGCGGGCGGGCGGCGCATACGCGGTCAGTGCGAGCGGCCCGCGGGAGCCGGCAAGGCCGTTAGCGAGCGGGAAACTTCGGGCGGCGCGCCCGCGCTCCGTCCGCGACACCTGAGAGGGGGAAGTACCGCCCTCTGGCAGAGAATTCCACAGGTTCACCACTCTCTGGGTGAAGAAATTCCTCCTCATTTCAGTCCTAAATGGCTTACCCCTTATCCTTAGACTATGACCCTTGGTTCTGGACTCCCCGGCCATCAGAAACATCCTTCCTGCATCTAGTCTGTCCAGACCTGACAGAATTTTATAGGTTTCGATGAGATCCCCTCTCAATCTTCTAAACTCCAGTGAGTATAAGCCCAATCGACACAATCTCTCCTCATACGTCATTCCTGCCATCCCAGGTATCAGCCTGGTGAATCTTCGCTGCACTCCCTCCATGGCAAGAACGTCCTTCCTCAGGTAAGGTGACCAAAACTGCACACAATACTCAAGGTGCGGTCTCACCAAGGCCCTGTACAACTGTAGCAAGACATCCTTGTTCCTGTGCTCGAACCCTCTTGCTACGAAAGCCAACATACCATTTGCCTTCTTAACCGCCTGCTGCACCTGCATGCTTGCCTTCAGCGACTGGTGCACAAGGACACCCAAGTCTCTTTGCACTTCCCCTTCTCCCAATCTATTGCCATTCAAATAATAATCTGCCTTCCTGTTTTTGCCACCAAAGTGGATAACCTCACATTTATCCACATTATAGTGCATTTGCCATGTTTCTGCCCAATCACCCAACCTGTCCAAATCGTACTGGAGTTTCCCGACATCCATTAACCCTGTCAAACCCCTTAAGAAATTTATATGTTTCAATTAGATCACCTCATTTTTTGATGAAGTAACAGGGAGGATTGATGAAGGGATTGCAATGGATGTTGTCTACATGGATTTTCACAAGGCGTTTGACAAAGTACCACATAGAAGGCCGGTTAACAAAATTGAGGCTCATGGAATAGGTGGGTCAGTGGCAGCTTGGATAAGGAATTGGCTTAAGGACAGAAAACAGTGAGTTGTGGTAAATGGCTGTTTTTCAGATTGGAGGATGGTAGACAGTGGTGTTCCCCAAGGGTCAGTGCTGGGGCCACTGCCTTTTTTGATATATATATAAAGGACCTGGATATTGGAAAACAGAGTAGAATTTCTAAATTTGCCAATGACACCAAACTTGGGATGTGCCAAACAGTGATGATATCAATCGACTGCAAAAGGACATAGAAAGGCTAGCAGAATGGGCAGACAAGTGGCAGCTGTGCGGTTTAAACAGAGTGCTGCAAGTTGGGAATTGGTTTTTACTTTACACCAAGGAAAGAGTCCGAGAGCGGGAGCAGTCAAACAACAACAACTGCGAAACCACTAAAGTGACGTCACAACCAGGGAAGGAGCTGATTGGTAAGTAGAGCCTGGTGAGTATTTCTACAGTCCAGTCGTTAAAGTAAAAGTAAGGTCTCTAGTTTAGAGTAAGTAGTGTTTAAAGGGAAGCAAGGTCCCTAGTGTATTTAATACTCTTTAAAGGAAGTAAAGGGAGTAAATTAAGGGTAGGACATGGCAGGGCAGCTCGGCAGCGTGGAGTGCTCCTCCTGTGCTATGTGGGAAGTCAGGGACACTTTCAGTGACCAGGACGAACACATGTGCAGGAAGTGTCTCCAGTTGCAGCTACTCGAAATCCGCGTTTCAGAGCTGGAGCTGCGGCTGGATTCACCGTGGAGCATCCGCGAAGCTGAGATCTTCATGGATAGCACGTTTAACGAGGTGGTCACAACGCAGGTGAAGAGTACACAGGCAGACAGGAAATGGGTGACCGCCAGACAGAGTAAAAGAACTAGGAAGGTAGTGCAGGAGTCCCTGGGTCCATCTCCCTCTCCAACAGATTTTCCGTTTTGGATACTGCTGGGGGAGATGGTTTCTCAGGGGAATGCAGCAAGAGCCCAGTCCATGGCACTACGAGTGGCTCAGCTGCACAGGAGGGGAGGAAAAAGAGTGGGAGAGCAATAGTGATAGGGGATTCTATCGTAAGGGGAACAGATAGACGTTTGAGCAGGCTCGAGAGGCCGATTGGCCTACTCCTGCTCCTATTTCTTATGTTCTATGTTCTTATGTTTCTGTGGCCGCAGACGTGACTCCAGGATGCTATGTTGCCTCCCTGGTGCCAGGGTCAAGGATGTCACTGAACGGCTGCAGGGCATTCTGAAGGGGGAGTGCAAACAGTCAGAGGTCGTGGTTCACACTGGTACCGACGACATAGGTAGAAAGAGGGATGAGGTCCTGCAACAAGAATTTAGGGAGCTAGGTAGTAGATTAAAAAGCAGGACCTCAAAGGTTGTAATCTCTGAATTACTCCCGGTGCCACGTGCTAGTGAGTATAAGAATAGGAGGATAGAGCAGATGAATGCATGGCAAAAGAGCTGGTGCAGGAGGGAGGGCTTTAGTTTCCTGGATCACTGGGTCTGTTTCTGGGTAAGGTGGGACCTGTACAAGTTGGACGGGTTGCACCTGAACCGGAACGGGACCAACATCCTTGCGGGGAGGTTTGCTAGTACTGTTGGGGGGGAGGGGGGGGGGTTTAAACTAACTTGGCAGGGCGATGGGATACGAAGTGGAGCTATAGTAGGGGGTGATGCACAGCCAAATATAGAGGAAAAAACAAGTCAGCTTGGAAGGCAGAGCAAATATGTAACGGCACAAGGGAGTATGGCAAGGTTGGATGCCATTTATTTTAATGCAAGGAGTCTTGCGAGTAAGGCAGATGAATTGAAGGTGTTGATGAACACATGGGAGTATGATATTGTTGCTATCACAGAGACATGGTTGAGGGAGGGGCAGGACTGGCAGCTCAAAATTCCGGTGTATAGAACCTTCAGGCGAGACCGAGGGGGGTGTAAAAGAGGGGGTGTCACAATATTAATCAAGGAGTCAATTACTGCTGTAAGGAGGGATGATATCTTAACAGGTTCTTCTAATGAGGCCATATGGGTAGAGCTTAAAAACAAAAAGGGGGCAAGCACTTTGCTGGGAGTGTACTGTAGGCCCCCAAACAGTCAGGGGGAGATAGAGGAACAGGTATGTAGGCAAATCTCAGGGAAGTGTAGAAATAATAGGGTAATAATAGTAGGGGATTTCAACTTCCCCAATATTAACTGGGATAGTCGGAGTGTAAAAGGCTTAGAGGGTGCAGAATTCTTAAAGTGCATCCAGGAGAGCTTTTTGAGCCAGCATGTAGAAAGTCCTACAAGAGAGGGGGCGGTACTGGACCTAATTCTAGGGAATGTAGCTGGGCAAGTGGTAGAAGTGTTAGTAGGAGATCATTTTGGCGACAGTGACCATAATTCAGTGAGACTGAAGGTAGTCATGGAAAAGGACAAAGATGGACCAGAAATAAAGGTTCTAAATTGGGGGAAGGCCGATTTTAATATGATAAGGCAGCATCTGGTCAACGTGGACTGGGATCAGGTACTTATAGGAAAATCCACATCAGAGCAGTGGGAGTCTTTCAGAATGGAAAAAGAGAGTACAACGCCAACATGTTCCCGTAAAGGTCAAGGGTGGGACCAACAAGCCCTGGGAACGCTGGATGTCAACGGATATACAAGAATGGATTAGGAAAAAAAGGGAGGCTTTTGGCAGATACAAAGGACTAAAAACAGTGGAAGCCCTAGAGGAGTATAGAAAGTCCAGGGGAAGATTAGGGCCCATTAGGGACGAAAGTGGCAATCTGTGTGCAGAGCCAGATGATGTAGGTGAGGTTTTAAATGAATATTTTGCATTTGTGTTCACTATGGAGAAGGATGATGTAGGCATAGAAATCAGGCAGGGGGATTGTGATATACTTGAACAAATTAGTATTGAGAGAGAGGAGGTACTAGCGGTTTTAGCGGGCTTAAAAGTGGATAAATCGCCAGGCCCAGACGAGATATATCCCAGGCTGCTGTGTGAGGCAAGGGAGGAGATTGCAGGGGCTTTGACACAAATTTTCAGAACCTCTCTGGCCACAGGGGAGGTGCCAGAGGACTGGAGGACAGCTAACGTACTACCATTATTCAAGAAGGTTAGTAGGGATAAACCAGGGAATTACAGGCCAGTGAGCCTAACATCAGTGGTAGGGAAATTATTTTTAAAAAATTCTGAGGGACAGAATTAGTCTCCACTTGGAGAGGCAAGGATAGTCAGCATGGCTTTGTCCGGGGGAGATCATGTCTCACCAATTTGATTGAATTTTTCTTGGAAACGGTGGTTTGATGTTTGGTAGTGGGGTCATGGTCCAGGAGGAGGTGTCGGAGAGTTGGCGTTCAGCTTCCGCTAGGTAGAGGTTGGTTCACCAAACAACAGCACCACCCTTGTCAGCAGGTTTAGTGACAATGTCGGGGTTGGATCTGAGAGGGTAGAGGTTGGTTCGCCAAACAACAACAGCATAACCCCTCTACCGAACATCAAACCACCGTTTCCAAGACTGTCACTGACCTCATCTCCTCTGGAGATCTTCCCCCCACGGCCGCCAACCTCATAGTTCCCCAACCCCGCACAGCCCGCTTCTACCTCCTTCCCAAGATCCACAAACAGGACTGCCTGGTAGACCCATCGTTTCAGCCTGTTCTTGCCCCACGGAACTTATCTTTTCCTATCTCGACTCTATCTTTTCTCCCCTTGTCCAGTCTCTTCCCACCTACACCTGCGACTCTTCTGATGCCCTTCGCCACTTTAACAGTTTCCAGTTTCCTGGCCGCAACCGCCTCCTTTTCACCATGAACGTACAATCCCTCTAAACCTCCATCCCCCACCAGGATGGCCTGAGGGCGCTCCGCTTCTTCCTTGAACAGAGGCCCGACCAGTCCCCATCCACCACCACCCTCCTCCGCCTGGCTGAACTTGTTCTCACATTGAACAACTTCTCCTTTGACTCCGCTCATTTCCTCCAAATCAAAGGTGTTGCTATGGGTACCCGCATGGGTCCTAGTTATGCCTGCCTTTTCTTGGGATATGTGGAACACTCTTTGTTCCAGTCCTACTCGGGTTCCCTCCCTCACCTCTTTTTCCAGTACATTGATGACTGTATTGGTGCCGTTTCCTGCTCTCGCCCTGAACTAGACAATTTCATTCACTTTGCCTCCAATTTCCACCCTTCCCTCACCTGCACATGGTCCATCTCCGACTCTTCCCTTCCCTTCCTCGACTTCTCCGTCTCCATCTCTGGGGATAGGTTATTGACCAACATTCACTACAAGCCCACTGACTCCCACAGCTACCTGGACTACAATTCCTCCCACCCCGCCTCTTGTAAGGACTCTATTCCATTCTCCCAGTTTCTCCGTCTGCGCCGTATCTGCTCCGACGATGCCACCTTCCACACCAGTGCTTCCGACATGTCTTTTTTCCTCAACCGAGGATTCCCCTCTACTGTGGTTGACACGACCCTTGACCGTGTCTGTTCTATCTCCCGCACTTTTGCCCTCACCCCTGCCCCCTCCCTCCCGGAACCACAATAGGGTTCCCCTTGTCCTCACCTTTCACCCCACCAGCCTCCACATTCAATGGATCATCCTCCGCCATTTCCGCCACCTCCAACGTGATCCCACCACCAAATGCATCTTCTCCTCCCCTCCCCTTTCAGCATTCCGTAGGGACCGCTCCCTCCGAGACACCCTACTCCACTCTTCTATCACCCCCAGCACCCCTTCCCCTTCGCCTGGCACCTTCCCGTGCAAGCGCAGGAGATGCACCACCTGCACTTATACCTCCCCCCTTCCCACTGTCCAGGGCCCGAAAAACCCCTTCCAGGTGAAACAGCGATTTACTTGTACTTCTTGCAATCTAGTATACTGTATTCGCTGCTCACGATGCGGTCTCCTCTACATTGGGGAGACCAAACGCAGATTGGGTGACCGTTTTGCGGAACACCTCCTTTCAGTCCGTAAGGGTGACCCTGAGCTTCCGGTCGCCTGTCATTTCAATTCACCGCCCCATTCCCACTCAGACCTCACTATCCGCGGCCTCTTGCATTCTTCCACGGAAGCTCAGCGTAAACTCGAGGAACAGCACCTCATCTTCCGATTAGGCACTTTACAGCCTTCCGGACTCAATATCGAGTTCAACAATTTCAGGTCGTAACCTCGGCCCCTATTATATTTTTATATATTTTTTATCCACACCTTTGGTTTGTGCCTTTTCCTGTTTCTCTCTCCCACATGGCAACTGTCTCTCATTCTGCCAGCGCATTGCACACCTAATCTTGAGCCATCCTTTGTCTCTTTACCTGTCCTATTACCATCTCGTCTCGCCTTGAATATCTCTGAATGTCTCTTCACCTCTCGGACCTCCCTTTTGTTCTTTCATCCCCTCCCCCATTTCCCAGCTCCCAAACTGGCCTTTTAATCGGTTTCATTTCCTGCTTTTTTCTCAGTTCTGACGAAGGGTCTTCGACCTGAAACGTTAACTCTGTTTCTCTCTCCGCGGATGTTGCCTGGCCTGCTGAGTTTTTCCAGCATTTTCTGTTATTTCAGATTTCCAGCATCCGCTGTATTTTGCTATCGTATAGGAAGGATGTGATTGCTTTGGAGAGGGTGCAGAGGAGATTCACCAGGATGTTACCTGGGCTGGAGCGCTTCAGCTATGAAGAGAGACTGGACAGGCTGGGGTTGTTTTCCTTAGGCTGAGGGGGGACCTGATTGAGGTGTACAAAATTACGAGGGGCATAGATAGGGTAGATTGAAAGGAACTTTTTCCCTTCGTAGAGGGGTCAATAACAAGGGGGCATAGATTCAAGGTAAGGGGCAGGAGGTTTAGAGGAGATTTGAGGAAGAACTTTTTCACCCAGAGGGTGGTTGGAATCTGGAACTCACTGCCTGAAAGGGTGGTAGAGGCAGGAACCCTCACAACATTCAAGAAGCATTTAGATGAGCACTTGAAATGCCATAGCATACAAGGCTACGGACCAAGTACTGAAAAATGGGATTAGAATAGACAGGGCTTGATGGCCGGCACAGAAACGATGGGCCGAAGGGCCTCTTTCTGTGCTGTATATAACTCTATGACTCTATGAGATGGAATTTAACACAGAGAAGTGTGAGGTGATGCATTTTGAAAGAAGGAACAGGGAGAGGCAATATACACTTAATGGCACAGTTTTAAAGAGTGCACAGGGACAGAGGGACCTGGGAGTTAATGTGCATAGGTCCCTGAAGGTGGTGGGACATATTGAGAGAGTGGTTAACAAAGCATATAGAGTCATAGAGTTATACAGCACAGAAAGAGGCCCTTCGGCCCATCGCGTCCGTGCTGGCCATCAAGCCCTATCTATTCTAATCCCATTTTCCAGCACTTGGTCCGTAGCCTTGTATGCTATGGCATTTCAAGTGCTCATCCAAATGCTTCTTGAATGTTGTGAGGGTTCCTGCCTCTACCACCCTTTCAGGCAGTGACTTTCAGATTCCAACCACCCTCTGGGTGAAAAAGTTCTTCCTCAAATTTCCGCTAAACCTCCTGCCCCTTACCTTGAATCTATGCCCCCTTGTTATTGACCCCTCTACTAAGGGAAAAAGTTCCTTTCTATCCACCCTATCTATGCCCCTCATAATTTTGTGCCCCTCATAATTTTGTACACCTCAATCAGGTCCCCCCTCAGCCTTCTCTGCTCCAAGGAAAACAACCCCAGCCTGCCCAGTCTTTCTTCATAGCTGAAGCGCTCCAGCCCAGGTAACATCCTGGTGAATCTCCTCTGCACCCTCTCCAAAGCAATCACATCCTTCCTATAGTGTGGCGACCAGAACTGCACACAGTATTCCAGCTGTGGCCTAACCAGCGTTTTGTACAGCTCCATCATAACCTCCCTGTTCTTATATTCTATGCCTCGGCTAATGAAGGTAAGTATCCCATATGCCTTTTTAACCACCTTATCCACCTGTTCTGCTGCCTTCAGGGATCTATGTACATGCACACCAAGGTCCCTCTGATCCTCTGTCTTTCCTAGGGTCTTACCATTCACTGTGTATTCCCTTGCCTTGTTAGTCCCTCCAAAAATGCATCACCTCACACTTTTCAGGGTTAAATTCCATTTGCCACTGTTCCACCCATCTGACCAACCCATCTATATCGTCCTGCAGACTGAGGCTACCCTCCTCGCTATTTACCACCCCACCAATTTTCGTGTCATCTGCGAACTTACTGATCATACCTTTTACATTCACATCCAAATCATTAATGTAGACCACAAACAGCAAGGGACCCAGCACCGATCCCTGCGGTACACCACTGGACACAGGCTTCCAGTCACAAAAACAACCTTCGACCATCACCCTCTGCCTTCTGCCACGAAGCCAGTTTTGGATCCAATGTGCCAAGGCACCCTGGATCCCATGGGCTCTTACCTTCTTGACCAGTCTCCTGTGCGGGACTTTATCGAAAGCCTTACTGAAATCCATGTATACCACATCCACAGCACTACCCTCATCCACACACCTAGTCACCCCCTCGAAAAATTCAATCAAATTGGTCAGACATGATCTCCCCTTGACAAAGCCATGCTGACTATCCCTGATTAATCCTTGCCTCTCCAAGTGGAGACTAATTCTGCCCCTCAGAATTTTTTCCAATAATTTCCCTACCACTGATGTTAGGCTCACTGGCCTGTAAATTCCCTGGTTTATCCCTACTACCCTTCTTGAATAATGGTACTACGTTAGTTGTTCTCCAGTCCTCTGGCACATCCCCTGTGGCCAGAGAGGTTCTGAAAATTTGTGTCCGAGCCCCTGCAATCTCCTCCTTTGCCTCACACAGCAGCCTGGGATACATCTCGTCTGGGCCTGGGGATTTATCCACTTTTTAAAAAAAATTTTATTCATTGATGGGATGTGGGCGTCGCTGGCTAGGCCTGCATTTAGTGCCCATCCCTAATTGCCCTTGAGAAGATGGTGGTGAGCCGCCTTCTTGAACCGCTGCAGTCCATATGGTGTAGGTACACCCACAATGCTGTTAGGAAGGGAGTTCCAGGATTTTGGCCCAGCGACAGTGAAGGATCGGCGATACAGGTCCAAGTCAGGATGGTGTGTGGCTTGGAGGGGAACTTGTAGGTGGTGATGTTCCCATGCGTCTGCTGCCCTTGTCCTTCTAAGTGGTAGAGGTCGCGGGTTTGGAAGGTGCTGTTGAAGGAGCTTTGGCGAGTTGCTGCAGTGCATCTTGCAGATGGTACACACTGCAGCCACAGTGCGCCGGTGGTGGTGGGAGTGAATGTTGAAGGTGGTGGATGGAGTGCCAATCAAGCGGGCTGCTTTATCCTGAATGGTGTCGAGCTTCTTGAGTGTTGTTGGAGCTGCACTCATCCAGGCAAGTGGAGAGTATTCCATCACACTCCTGACTTGTGCCTTGTAGATGGTGGAAAGGCTTTGGGGAGTCAGGAGGTGAGACAATCGCCGCAGAATTCCCAGCCTCTGGCCTGCTCTTGTAGCCACAGTATTTATATGGCTGGTCCAGTTCAGTTTCTGATCAATGGTAACCCCCAGGATGTTGATAGTGGGGGATTCAGCGATGGTAATGCCATTGAATGTCAAGGGGAGATGGTTAGAGTCTCGCTTGTTGGAGATGGTCATTGCCTGGCACTTGTGTGGTGCAAATGTTAGTTGCCACTTGTCAACCCAAGTCTGAATGTTGTCCAGGTCTTGCTGCATATGGACACGGACTGCGTCAGTATCTGACGAGTCTCGAATGGTGCTGAACAGTGTGCAATCATCAGCGAACATCCCCACTTCTGACCTTATGATGGAGGAAAGGTCATTGATGAAACAGCTGAAGATGGTTGGGCCTAGGACACTGCCCTGAGGAACTCCTGCAGTGATGTCATGTGATTGAGATGAATGACCTCCAACAACCACAGCCAACTTCCTTTGTGCTAGGTATGATTCCAACCAATGGAGAGTTTTCCCCTAGTACCACCTCCCTCTCGATGCTAATATGTTCAAGTATATCACAGTCCCCCTGCCCGATTTCTATGTCTACATCGTCCTTCTCCATAGTGAACACAGATGCAAAAAATTCATTTAAAACCCCACCTACATCTTCTGGCTCCACATACAGATTGCCACTTTGGTCCCTAATGGGCCCTACTCTTTCCCTAGTTATCCTCTTGCCCTTAGTATACTTATAAAACACCTCAGGATTTGCCTTTATTTTGCTCGCCAGTGTTATTTCATGGCCCCTCCTCGCTCTCCTAATTTCTTTTTTAAGTATCCCCCTGCACTTTTTATACTCCTCTAGGGCTTCCTCTGTCTTTAGTTCCTTGTATCTGCCAAAAGCCCCCCTTTTTTTCCTAATCCATTCTCGTATATCCCTTGACATCCAAGGTTCCCTGGGCTTGTTGGTCCCACCCTTGACTTTTACGGGAACATGTTGCCATTGTACTCTCTCAATTTCCTTTCTGGAAGACTCCCATTGCTCCGATGTGGATTTTCCTACAAGAAGCTGATCCCAGTCCACTGGCCAGATCCTGCCTTATCATATTAAAATCGGCCTTCCCCCAATTTAGAACCTTTATTTCCGGTCCATCTCTGTTCTTTTCCATGACTACCTTAAATCTCACCGAATTATGGTCACTGTCACCAAAGTGCTCACCTACTAACACTTCTACCACTTGCCCGGCCACATTCCCTAGAATTAGGTCCAGTACCGCCCCTCTCTTGTAGGACTTTCTACATGCTGGCTCAAAAAGCTCTCCTGGATGCACTTTAAGCATATGGGATCTTGAGCTTCATAAATAGAGGTATTGAGTGCAAAAGTAGAGAAGTTATGCTGAACCTTTATAAAGCGCTGGTTAGGCCACAACTGGAGTATTGCATCCAGTTCTGGTCACCACACTTTAGGAAGGATGTGAAGGCCCTTGAGAGGGTGCAGAGGAGATTTACCCGAATGGTTCCGGGGGTGGGGGATCTTAGCCACAAGGACAGGTTGGAGAAGCTGGATTTGTTTTCATTAGAGCAAAGGAGGTTGAGGGGTGATTTGATAGAGGTGTACAAGATTATGACGGGTTTGGATAGGCTAGACGAGGAAAGGCTGTTCCCACTAGTTGATGGGACAAGGACTGGGGGACACAGATTTAAGGTTTTGGGCAAGAGATACAGGGGGGATGTGAGGAAAAACTGTTTTACGCAGCGAGTGGTGATGACCTGGAACTCGCTGCCGATGAAAGCGGAGACACTCAATGTTTTCAAAGGGAGACTGGATAGGCACTTGAGGGCTACGGCGATAGAGCGGGGGAATGGGACTGACTGGATTGCTCTGCAGAGAGCCGGCACGGACTCGATGGGCCGAATAGCCTCCTTCTGTGCCTCTATGACTCATTCTGATCTTAGCTTCTTGGGGACAGAGATGACAAACTGCAAGAGCCTGGATATCGGGAGCCTCCAGTATAAATGAGGCACTGACAGTGCCCTGGAGCAAAGTCCAGCTCTGGGAGACGGCAAATAGGTGGCCTTGTGTGTGTGTAATTAATCGAGCGCAGCGTTGTGCTGGGATGGTGCAGGTAATGAGTTTCGTGGAGTAGAGTATGGGCAGGCCCTGATCTCTCACATCAGTCGATTCACTGACCAGAACCTTTGTGTTTTGCAGAGGGGCTAAACTCTGTGTAGTGAAAACAAAGCGAAAAGCAAAGCAGAGTCAGACTGTCACGCAGGATTACATCATCACACGTAAGTACACGGCCTGTCCAAGCAATCAGCAGCTCTACCACACGACATTCACGCTCCCATTCTCCGGCAAACGTGGACCAGGCCGAGCCCCCGGGGGCTGACTGTGCAGCACCCGGCAGAGGGAGACTAGGGACATGATGCTTTAATATACCTTGTCTCTATAAACCTGCCTGATATAACCCGCACTCCTCACTGTAACACTGATATAACCTGCACTCCTCACTGTAACACTCTGATATACCCCACACCGCTCACTGTAACACTCTGATATACCCCACACCGCTCACTGTAACACTCTGATATACCCCACACCCCTCACTGTAACACTCTGATATACCCCACACCGCTCACTGTGACACTGATATACCCCACACCCCTCACTGTAACACTGATATACCCCACACCCCTCACTGTAACACTGATATACCCCACACCCCTCACTGTAACACTGATATACCCCACACCCCTCACTGTAACACTCTGATATACCCCACACCGCTCACTGTGACACTGATATACCCCACACCCCTCACTGTAACACTCTGATATACCCCACACCGCTCACTGTAACACTGATATACCCCACACCGCTCACTGTAACACTGATATACCCCACACCGCTCACTGTAACACTGATATACCCCACACCGCTCACTGTGACACTCTGATATACCCCACACCGCTCACTGTAACACTCTGATATACCCCACACCGCTCACTGTAACACTGATATACCCCACACCCCTCACTGTAACACTCTGATATACCCTACACCCCTCACTGTAACACTGATATACCCCACACCCCTCACTGTAACACTCTGATATACCCCACACCGCTCACTGTGACACTGATATACCCCACACCCCTCACTGTAACACTAATATACCCCACACCCCTCACTGTAACACTGATACCCCCACACCCCTCACTGCAACACTCATACCCCACACCCCTCACTGTAACACTGATATAACCCACACTCCTCACTGTAACACTGATATACCCCACACCCCTCACTGTGACACTGATATACCCCACACCGCTCACTGTAACACTGATATACCCCACACCGCTCACTGTGACACTGATATACCCCACACCCCTCACTGTAACACTGATATACCCCACACAATACAATACAATACAAATCGCTTTATTGGCATGATAAGGTACATCTTATGTTGCCAAAGCATCAAAATACATTTGTGGTTGAACACATAAACGCGGTTCCATTCATACAGTGTATAAACAGGTATATCCCTGAGTTTATAAATATATTTTCGCCTTGTTTATATATACTCTTGTCTTAGTTTACTGGTTGTCCCTCTGTTCATGGCAAGCTGTAACATAGTGTGCCGCCAGTGTTACACAGCTTCTCTCCTCCCCCAGTAGGAATGGGAGTTTTTGGTTGTCAGTCAGATTTCTGAATTCAGGGCATATTTGTGAGAATTTTTGATAGAAATTCTCTCTGATGCCCTGATATTTTCCACAGGCTGTGAGGAAGTGCATCTCTGTCTCAACTACTCCCTGACTGCAGTGAGAGCATATCCTGTCTTCTCTTGGCAGCCTGGTCTGCCTGTGTCTGCCTTTTTCGATCGCTAGGCTATGTTCGCTAAGTCTGTACCTTGTCAAGGTTCTTCTCAGTTTGTTATCCTTTACCATGGTTAGGTAATCAGCTATGTTGTATTGTCTGTTTAGGGCCAAGTAGCAATTGAGTTTGCTTTGGGTTTTTGTTGTTTCTGCCCAATATGACAGATATTTTTCCTTTTGCTTAGCGACGATTGTGTTGGGTCGAATTCTTTGTGTTACCCTGTCACTGTCCTGGGGCTGGTTATTGTTAGTATTGTTATTAGTTACTTTATTGAGTCCCAGGACTAGTTGACTGAGGGTATTCTTCTTTATGGTCAGCTCTTGGCATTTCAGGGCGTCGTAGTGATGGCATTGGGGGTTGCTCATTTGTAGGTGATTCCAAAATTTGGTGGCTCTTTTTTGGATAGTGATTATTAATGGGTATTGGCCTAGTTCCGCCCTGCATGCGTTGTTTACTGTTTTCCTTTGAGTCCGGAGGATACTTTTACAGAATTCCGCATGTAGGATCTCAATTGGGTGTTTGTCCCATTTTGCAAAATCTTGTTGTGTTAGTGGTCCCCAGACCTCACTGCCATAGAGTGCAATTGGTTCAATTACTGATTTGAAAATTTTGAGCCAAATGCTAATTGGGATTTCTATTTGGATTGATTTTTTGATGGCATAGAAAGCCCTTCTTGCTTTCTCTTTCAGTTCATTCACAGCCAGTTTGAAGTTTCCCGTAGAACTGATTTTTAAGCCCAAGTATGTGTAGTGAGTGGTTTGTTCAATTTTGGTTGTTCCTACTGTGAAATTTATTGTGGGTCCATGTTGTTTGGATCTTTGCTGGAACACAAGGACTTCGGTTTTTTGGGGATTTATTGTCAGGGCCCAAGTCTGGCAGTACGACTCCAGCAGGTCCAGGTTCTGCTGTAGCCCTCACTGTAACACTGATATACCCCTCACTGTAACACTGATATACCCCACACCGCTCACTGTAACACTGATATACCCCACACCCCTCACTGTAACACTGATATACCCCACACCCCTCACTGTAACACTGATATACCCCACACCGCTCACTGTAACACTGATATACCCCACACCCCTCACTGTAACACTCTGATATACCCCACACCGCTCACTGTGACACTGATATACCCCACACCCCTCACTGTAACACTGATATACCCCACACCCCTCACTGTAACACTGATATACCCGACACCGCTCACTGTAACACTGATATAACCCACACCCCTCACTGTAACACTGATATACCCCACACCCCTCACTGTAACACTAATATACCCCACACCCCTCACTGTGACACTGATATACCCCACACCCCTCACTGTAACACTGATATACCCCACACCCCTCACTGTAACACTAATATACCCCACACCCCTTAGTGTAACACTGATATACCCCACACCCCTCACTGTAACACTGATATACCCCACACCGCTCACTGTGACACTGATATACCCCACACCCCTCACTGTAACACTGACATACCCCACACCCCTCACTGTAACACTGATATACCCCACACCCCTCACTGTAACACTCTGATATACCCACACCCCTCACTGTGACACTGATATACCCCACACCACTCACTGTAACACTGATATACCCCACACCCCTCACTGTAACACTGATATACCCCACACCCCTCACTGTAACACTAATATACCCCACACCCCTCACTGTAACACTGATATACCCCACACCCCTCACTGTAACACTAATATACCCCACACCCCTCACTGTAACACTGATACCCCCACACCCCTCAATGTAACACTCATACCCCACAGCCCTCACTGTAACACTGATATACCCCACACTCCTCACTGTAACACTGATATACCCCACACCCCTCACTGTAACACTCTGATATACCCCACACCCCTCACTGTAACACTCTGATATACCCCACACTCCTCATTGTAACCCTCTGAGCGGTGTGGGGTATATCAGAGGGTTACACTGAGGAGTGTGGGGTATATCAGTGTTACAGTGAGCGGTGTGGGGTATATCACTGTAACACTGATATACCCGACACCGCTCACTGTAACACTCATACCCCACACCCCTCACTGTAACACTCTGATATACCCCACACCCCTCACTGTAACACTGATATACCCCACACCGCTCACTGTAACACTGATATACACCACACCCCTCACTGTAACACTGATATACCCCACACCCCTCACTGTAACACTCATACCCAACACCCCTCACTGTAACACTGATATAACCCACACTCCTCACTGTAACACTGATATACCCCACACCCCTCACTGTAACACTGATATACCCCACACTCCTCACTGTGACACTGATACCCCCACACCCCTCACTGTGACACTGATATACCCCACACTCCTCACTGTAACACTCATACCCCACACCCCTCACCGTGACACTAATATACCCCACACCCCTCACTGTGACACTCTGATATACCCCACAGCCCTCACTGTAACACTCTGATATACACCACACCGCTCACTGTAACACTGATATACCCCACACCCCTCACTGTGACACTCTGATATACCCCACAGCCCTCACTGTAACACTCTGATATACACCACACCGCTCACTGTAACACTGATATACCCCACACCCCTCACTGTAACACTCTGATATACCCCACACCGGTCACTGTAACACAGATATACCCCACACCCCTCACTGTAACACTGATGTACCCCACACCCCTCACTGTAACACTCTGATATACCCCACACCGCTCACTGTAACACTGATATACCCCACACCGCTCATTGTAACACAGATATACCCCACACCCCTCACTGTGACACTGATATACCCCACACCCCTCACTGTAACACTCTGATATACCCCACACCGCTCACTGTAACACAGATATACCCCACACCCCTCACTGTAACACTGATATACCCCACACCCCTCACTGTGACACTCTGATATACCCCACATTCCTCACTGTAACACTCTGATATACCCCACACCGCTCACTGTAACATTGATATACCCCACACCCCTCACTGTAACACTGTGATATACCCCACACCCCTCACTGTGACATTCTGATATACCTCACACCCCTCACTGTGACACTGATATACCCCACACCCCTCACTGTAACACTGATATACCCCACACCCCTCACTGTAACACTGATAACCCCACACCCCTCACTGTAACACTCATACCCTACACCCCTCACTGTAACACTGATATAACCCACACTCCTCACTGTAACACTGATATACCCCACACCGCTCACTGTAACACTGATATACCCCACACAGCCCACTGTAACACTCTGATATACCCCACACCCCTCACTGGAACACTCATACGCCACACCCCTCACTGTGACACTGATATACCCCACACCCCTCACTGTAACACTCTGATATACCCCACACCGCTCACTGTAACACTGATATACCCCACACCCCTCACTGTAACACTCTGATATACCCCACACCCCTCACTGTGACACTGATATACCCCACACCCCTCACTGTAACTCTGATATACCCCACACCCCTCACTGTGACACTGATATACCCCTCACCGTAACACTGATATACCCCACACCCCTCACTGTAACACTCTGATATACCCCACACCCCTCACTGTGACACTCTGATATACCCCACACCGCTCACTGTAACACAGATATACCCCACACCCTTCACTGTAACACTCATACCCCACACCCCTCACTGTAACACTGATATAACCCACACTCCTCACTGTGACACTGATATACCCCACACTCCTCACTGTGACACTGATATACCCCACACCCCTCACTGTGACACTGATATACCCCACACCCCTCACTGTGATACTCTGATATACCCCACACTCCTCACTGTAACACTCATACCCCTCACCGTGACACTGATATACCCCACACACCTCACTGTGACACTGATATACCCCACACCGCTCACTGTAACACTGATATACCCCACACCCCTCACTGTAACACTGATATACCCCACACCCCTCACTGTAACACTGATATACCCCACACCCCTCACTGTAACACTGATATACCCCACACCGCTCACTGTAACACTGATATACCCCACACCCCTCACTGTAACACTGATATACCCCACACCCCTCACTGTAACACTGATATACCCCACACCGCTCACTGTAACACTGATATACCCCACACCCCTCACTGTAACACTGATATACCCCACACCCCTCACTGTAACACTGATATACCCCACACCCCTCACTGTAACACTAATATACCCCACACCCCTCACTGTAACACTGATATACCCCACACCCCTCACTGTAACACTAATATACCCCACACCCCTCACTGTAACACTGATATACCCCACACCCCTCACTGTAACACTCTGATATACCCCACACCGCTCACTGTGACACTGATATACCCCACACCCCTCACTGTAACACTGATATACCCCACACCCCTCACTGTAACACTGATATACCCCACACCCCTCACTGTAACACTGATATACCCGACACCGCTCACTGTAACACTGATATAACCCACACCCCTCACTGTAACACTGATATACCCCACACCCCTCACTGTAACACTAATATACCCCACACCCCTCACTGTAACACTGATATACCCCACACCGCTCACTGTAACACTGATATACCCCACACCCCTCACTGTAACACTCTGATATACCCCACACCGCTCACTGTGACACTGATATACCCCACACCCCTCACTGTAACACTGATATACCCCACACCCCTCACTGTAACACTCTGATATACCCACACCCCTCACTGTGACACTGATATACCCCACACCACTCACTGTAACACTGATATACCCCACACCCCTCACTGTAACACTGATATACCCCACACCCCTCACTGTAACACTGATATACCCCACACCACTCACTGTAACACTGATATACCCCACACCGCTCACTGCGACACTGATATACCCCACACCCCTCACTGTAACACTGATATACCCCACACCCCTCACTGTAACACTGATATACCCCACACCCCTCACTGTAACACTCTGATATACCCACACCCCTCACTGTGACACTGATATACCCCACACCACTCACTGTAACACTGATATACCCCACACGCCTCACTGTAACACTGATATACCCCACACCCCTCACTGTGACACTGATATACCCCACACCCCTCACTGTGACACTGATATAACCCACACCGCTCACTGTGACACTAATATACCCCACACCCCTCACTGTAACACTGATATACCCCACACCCCTCACTGTAACACTGATATACCCCACACCGCTCACTGTAACACTCTGATATACCCCACACCCCTCACTGTAACACTGATATACCCCACACCCCTCACTGTAACACTGATATACCCCACACCCCTCACTGTGACACTCTGATATACCCCACACCCCTCACTGTAACACTCTGATATACCCCACACCCCTCACTGTGACACTGATATACCCCACACCCCTCACTGTGGCACTGATATACCCCACAACCCTCACTGTAACACTGATATACCCGACACCGCTCACTGTAACACTCATACCCCACACCCCTCACTGTGACACTGATATACCCCACACCCCTCACTGTAACACTCTGATATACCCCACACCCCTCACTGTAACACTGATATACCCCACACCGCTCACTGTAACACTGATATACCCCACACCCCTCACTGTAACACTGATATACCCCACACCCCTCACTGTAACACTGATATACACCACACCCCTCACTGTAACACTGATATACCCCACACCCCTCACTGTAACACTCATACCCAACACCCCTCACTGTAACACTGATATACCCCACACCCCTCACTGTGACACTCTGATATACCCCACACCGCTCACTGTAACACTCTGATATACCCCACACCGCTCACTGTAACACTCTGATATACCCCACACCGCTCACTGTAACACAGATATACCCCACACCCCTCACTGTGACACTGATATACCCCACACCCCTCACTGTAACACTCTGATATACCCCACACCGCTCACTGTAACACTGATATACCCCACACCCCTCACTGTAACACTGATATACCCCACACCCCTCACTGTGACACTCTGATATACCCCACACTCCTCACTGTAACACTCTGATATACCCCACATCGCTCACTGTAACACTGATATACCCCACACCCCTCACTGTAACACTGATATACCCCACACTCCTCACTGTAACACTGATATACCCCACACCCCTCACTGTAACACTCTGATATACCCCACACCCCTCACTGTAACACTGATATACCCCACACCCCTCACTGTAACACTGATATACCCGACACCGCTCACTGTAACACTGATATAACCCACACCCCTCACTGTAACACTGATATACCCCACACCCCTCACTGTAACACTAATATACCCCACACCCCTCACTGTAACACTGATATACCCCACACCGCTCACTGTAACACTGATATACCCCACACCCCTCACTGTAACACTCTGATATACCCCACACCGCTCACTGTGACACTGATATACCCCACACCCCTCACTGTAACACTGATATACCCCACACCCCTCACTGTAACACTCTGATATACCCACACCCCTCACTGTGACACTGATATACCCCACACCACTCACTGTAACACTGATATACCCCACACCCCTCACTGTAACACTGATATACCCCACACCCCTCACTGTAACACTGATATACCCCACACCACTCACTGTAACACTGATATACCCCACACCGCTCACTGCGACACTGATATACCCCACACCCCTCACTGTAACACTGATATACCCCACACCCCTCACTGTAACACTGATATACCCCACACCCCTCACTGTAACACTCTGATATACCCACACCCCTCACTGTGACACTGATATACCCCACACCACTCACTGTAACACTGATATACCCCACACCCCTCACTGTAACACTGATATACCCCACACCCCTCACTGTGACACTGATATACCCCACACCCCTCACTGTGACACTGATATAACCCACACCGCTCACTGTGACACTAATATACCCCACACCCCTCACTGTAACACTGATATACCCCACACCCCTCACTGTAACACTGATATACCCCACACCGCTCACTGTAACACTCTGATATACCCCACACCCCTCACTGTAACACTGATATACCCCACACCCCTCACTGTAACACTGATATACCCCACACCCCTCACTGTGACACTCTGATATACCCCACACCCCTCACTGTAACACTCTGATATACCCCACACCCCTCACTGTGACACTGATATACCCCACACCCCTCACTGTGGCACTGATATACCCCACAACCCTCACTGTAACACTGATATACCCGACACCGCTCACTGTAACACTCATACCCCACACCCCTCACTGTGACACTGATATACCCCACACCCCTCACTGTAACACTCTGATATACCCCACACCCCTCACTGTAACACTGATATACCCCACACCGCTCACTGTAACACTGATATACCCCACACCCCTCACTGTAACACTGATATACCCCACACCCCTCACTGTAACACTGATATACACCACACCCCTCACTGTAACACTGATATACCCCACACCCCTCACTGTAACACTCATACCCAACACCCCTCACTGTAACACTGATATACCCCACACCCCTCACTGTGACACTCTGATATACCCCACACCCCTCACTGTAACACTCTGATATACCCCACACCGCTCACTGTAACACTCTGATATACCCCACACCGCTCACTGTAACACTCTGATATACCCCACACCGCTCACTGTAACACAGATATACCCCACACCCCTCACTGTGACACTGATATACCCCACACCCCTCACTGTAACACTCTGATATACCCCACACCGCTCACTGTAACACTGATATACCCCACACCCCTCACTGTAACACTGATATACCCCACACCCCTCACTGTGACACTCTGATATACCCCACACTCCTCACTGTAACACTCTGATATACCCCACATCGCTCACTGTAACACTGATATACCCCACACCCCTCACTGTAACACTGATATACCCCACACCCCTCACTGTAACACTGATACACCCCACACCCCTCACTGTAACACTGATATACCCCACACCCCTCACTGTAACACTCTGATATACCCCACACCCCTCACTGTAACACTGATATACCCCACACCCCTCACTGTAACACTGATACACCCCACACCCCTCACTGTAACACTGATATACCCCACACCCCTCACTGTAACACTCTGATATACCCCACACCCCTCACTGTAACACTGATATACCCCACACCCCTCACTGTAACACTGATATACCCGACACCGCTCACTGTAACACTGATATAACCCACACCCCTCACTGTAACACTGATATACCCCACACCCCTCACTGTAACACTAATATACCCCACACCCCTCACTGTAACACTGATATACCCCACACCGCTCACTGTAACACTGATATACCCCACACCCCTCACTGTAACACTCTGATATACCCCACACCGCTCACTGTGACACTGATATACCCCACACCCCTCACTGTAACACTGATATACCCCACACCCCTCACTGTAACACTCTGATATACCCACACCCCTCACTGTGACACTGATATACCCCACACCACTCACTGTAACACTGATATACCCCACACCCCTCACTGTAACACTGATATACCCCACACCCCTCACTGTAACACTGATATACCCCACACCACTCACTGTAACACTGATATACCCCACACCGCTCACTGCGACACTGATATACCCCACACCCCTCACTGTAACACTGATATACCCCACACCCCTCACTGTAACACTGATATACCCCACACCCCTCACTGTAACACTCTGATATACCCACACCCCTCACTGTGACACTGATATACCCCACACCACTCACTGTAACACTGATATACCCCACACCCCTCACTGTAACACTGATATACCCCACACCCCTCACTGTGACACTGATATACCCCACACCCCTCACTGTGACACTGATATAACCCACACCGCTCACTGTGACACTAATATACCCCACACCCCTCACTGTAACACTGATATACCCCACACCCCTCACTGTAACACTGATATACCCCACACCGCTCACTGTAACACTCTGATATACCCCACACCCCTCACTGTAACACTGATATACCCCACACCCCTCACTGTAACACTGATATACCCCACACCCCTCACTGTGACACTCTGATATACCCCACACCCCTCACTGTAACACTCTGATATACCCCACACCCCTCACTGTGACACTGATATACCCCACACCCCTCACTGTGGCACTGATATACCCCACAACCCTCACTGTAACACTGATATACCCGACACCGCTCACTGTAACACTCATACCCCACACCCCTCACTGTGACACTGATATACCCCACACCCCTCACTGTAACACTCTGATATACCCCACACCCCTCACTGTAACACTGATATACCCCACACCGCTCACTGTAACACTGATATACCCCACACCCCTCACTGTAACACTGATATACCCCACACCCCTCACTGTAACACTGATATACACCACACCCCTCACTGTAACACTGATATACCCCACACCCCTCACTGTAACACTCATACCCAACACCCCTCACTGTAACACTGATATACCCCACACCCCTCACTGTGACACTCTGATATACCCCACACCCCTCACTGTAACACTCTGATATACCCCACACCGCTCACTGTAACACTCTGATATACCCCACACCGCTCACTGTAACACTCTGATATACCCCACACCGCTCACTGTAACACAGATATACCCCACACCCCTCACTGTGACACTGATATACCCCACACCCCTCACTGTAACACTCTGATATACCCCACACCGCTCACTGTAACACTGATATACCCCACACCCCTCACTGTAACACTGATATACCCCACACCCCTCACTGTGACACTCTGATATACCCCACACTCCTCACTGTAACACTCTGATATACCCCACATCGCTCACTGTAACACTGATATACCCCACACCCCTCACTGTAACACTGATATACCCCACACCCCTCACTGTAACACTGATACACCCCACACCCCTCACTGTAACACTGATATACCCCACACCCCTCACTGTAACACTCTGATATACCCCACACCCCTCACTGTAACACTGATATACCCCACACCCCTCACTGTAACACTGATACACCCCACACCCCTCACTGTAACACTGATATACCCCACACCCCTCACTGTAACACTCTGATATACCCCACACCCCTCACTGTAACACTGATATACCCCACACCCCTCACTGTAACACTGATATACCCGACACCGCTCACTGTAACACTGATATAACCCACACCCCTCACTGTAACACTGATATACCCCACACCCCTCACTGTAACACTAATATACCCCACACCCCTCACTGTAACACTGATATACCCCACACCGCTCACTGTAACACTGATATACCCCACACCCCTCACTGTAACACTCTGATATACCCCACACCGCTCACTGTGACACTGATATACCCCACACCCCTCACTGTAACACTGATATACCCCACACCCCTCACTGTAACACTCTGATATACCCACACCCCTCACTGTGACACTGATATACCCCACACCACTCACTGTAACACTGATATACCCCACACCCCTCACTGTAACACTGATATACCCCACACCCCTCACTGTAACACTGATATACCCCACACCACTCACTGTAACACTGATATACCCCACACCGCTCACTGCGACACTGATATACCCCACACCCCTCACTGTAACACTGATATACCCCACACCCCTCACTGTAACACTGATATACCCCACACCCCTCACTGTAACACTCTGATATACCCACACCCCTCACTGTGACACTGATATACCCCACACCCCTCACTGTAACACTCTGATATACCCCACACCCCTCACTGTAACACTGATATACCCCACACCCCTCACTGTAACACTGATACACCCCACACCCCTCACTGTAACACTGATATACCCCACACCCCTCACTGTAACACTCTGATATACCTCACACCCCTCACTGTGACACTGATATACCCCACACCCCTCACTGTAACACTCTGATATACCTCACACCCCTCACTGTGACACTGATATACCCCACACCCCTCACTGTAACATTGATATACCCCACACCCCTCACTGTGACATTGATATACCCCA
This sequence comes from Somniosus microcephalus, assembly GCF_052327205.1. NCBI lineage: Eukaryota > Metazoa > Chordata > Chondrichthyes > Squaliformes > Somniosidae > Somniosus > Somniosus microcephalus. The sequence goes on from NC_140998.1 coordinate 231,647,613, forward strand.
CACCCCTCACTGTGACACTGATATACCCCCACACCCCTCACTGTAACACTCTGATATACCCCACACTGTGGCACTCATACCCCACACCCCTCACTGTAACACTGATATACCCCCACACCGCTCACTGTGACACTGATATACCCCACACCCCTCACTGTAACACTCTGATATACCCCACACCCCTCACTGTAACACTGATATACCCCACACCCCTCACTGTAACACTGATATACCCCACACCCCTCACTGTAACACTGATATACCCCACACCGCTCACTGGAACACTCATACCCCACACCCCTCACTGTGACACTGATATACCCCCACACCCCTCACTGTAACACTGATATACCCCACACCCCTCACTGTGACACTCTGATATACCCCACACCGCTCACTGTAACACTGATATACCCCACACCCCTCACTGTAACACTCTGATATAGCCCACACCCCTCACTGTGACACTGATATACCCCACACCCCTCACTGTAACACTCTGATATACCCCACACCCCTCACTGTAACTCTGATATACCCCACACCCCTCACTGTAACTCTGATATACCCCACACCCCTCACTGTGACACTGATATACCCCACACCCCTCACTGTAACACTCTGATATACCCCACACCGCTCACTGTAACACAGATATACCCCACACCCCTCACTGTAACACTGATATAACCCACACTCCTCACTGTGACACTGATATACCCCACACTCCTCACTGTAACACTGATATACCCCACACCCCTCACTGTGACACTGATATAACCCACACTCCTCACTGTGACACTGATATACCCCACACTCCTCACTGTAACACTGATATACCCCACACCCCTCACTGTAACACTGATATAACCCACACTCCTCACTGTGACACTGATATACCCCACACCCCTCACTGTGATACTGATATACCCCACACCCCTCACTGTGACACTGATATACCCCACACCCCTCACTGTAACACTGATATAACCCACACTCCTCACTGTGACACTGATATACCCCACACCCCTCACTGTAACACTGATATACCCGCACTCCTCACTGTAACACTGATATACCCCACACCCCTCACCGTGACACTGATATACCCCACACCCCTCACTGTGACACTGATATACCCCACACTCCTCACTGTAACACTCTGATATACTCCACACCCCTCACTGTGACACTGATATACCCCACACCCCTCACTGTAACACTGATATACCCCACACCCCTCACTGTGACACTGATATACCCCACACCCCTCACTGTAACACTGATATACCCCACACCCCTCACTGTAACACTCTGATATACCCCACACCGCTCACTGTAACACTGATATACCCCACACCCCTCACTGTAACACTCTGATATACCCCACACCCCTCACTGTGACACTGATATACCCCACACCGCTCACTGTAACACTGATATACCCCACACCCCTCACTGTAACACTGATATACCCCACACCCCTCACTGTAACACTCTGATATACCCCCACACCCCTCACTGTAACATTGATATACCCCACACCCCCTCACTGTAACACTCTGATATACCCCACACCCCTCACTGTGACATTCTGATATACCTCACACCCCTCACTGTGACACTGATATACCCCACACCCCTCACTGTAACACTGATATACCCCACACCCCTCACTGTAACACTCTGATATACCCCACACCCCTCACTGTGACACTCTGATATACCTCACACCCCTCACTGTGACACTGATATACCCCACACCCCTCACTGTGACACTGATATACCCCACACTCCTCACTGTAACACTGATATATCCCACACCCCTCACTGTGACACTGATATACCCCACACTCCTCACTGTAACACTGATATACCCGCACTCCTCACTGTAACACTGATATACCACACACCGCTCACTGTAACACTGATACGCCCACACCCTCACTGTAACACTGATACCCCCACACCCCTCACTGTGACACTGATATACCCCACACCCCTCACTGTAACACTCATACCCAACACCCCTCACTGTAACACTGATATAACCCACACTCCTCACTGTAACACTGATATACCCCACACCCCTCACTGTAACACTGATATACCCCACACTCCTCACTGTAACACTCATACCCCACACCCCTCACCGTGACACTAATATACCCCACACCCCTCACTGTGACACTGATATACCCCACACCGCTCACTGTAACACTGATATACCCCACACCCCTCACTGTGACACTCTGATATACCCCACACTCCTCACTGTAACACTGATATACCCCACACCCCTCACTGTAACACTCTGATATACCCCACACCCCTCACTGTGACACTGATATACCCCACACCCCTCACTGTGACACTCTGATATACCCCACACCGCTCACTGTAACACAGATATACCCCACACCCCTCACTGTAACACTGATATAACCCACACTCCTCACTGTAACACTGATATACCCCACACCCCTCACTGTAACACTGATATACCCCACACCCCTCACTGTGACACTCTGATATACCCCACACTCCTCACTGTAACACAAATATACCCCACACCCCTCACTGTAACACTCATACCCCACACCCCTCACTGTAACACTGATATAACCCACACTCCTCACTGTAACACTGATATACCCCACACCCCTCACTGTAACACTCTGATATACCCCACACCCCTCACTGTGACACTGATATACCCCACACCCCTCACTGTAACACTGATATACCCCACACCCCTCACTGTAACTCTGATATACCCCACACCCCTCACTGTGACACTGATATACCCCTCACTGTAACACTGATATACCCCACACCCCTCACTGTAACACTCTGATATACCCCACACCCCTCACTGTAACACTCTGATATACCCCACACCGCTCACTGTAACACAGATATACCCCACACCCCTCACTGTGACACTGATATACCCCACACCCCTCACTGTAACACTCATACCCCACACCCCTCACTGTAACACTGATATAACCCACACTCCTCACTGTGACACTGATATACCCCACACCCCTCACTGTGATACTCTGATATACCCCACACTCCTCACTGTGACACTGATATACCCCACACCCCTCACTGTGACACTGATATACCCCACACTCCTCACTGTGATACTCTGATATACCCCACACTCCTCACTGTGACACTGATATACCCCACACTCCTCACTGTGATACTCTGATATACTCCTCACTGTGACACTGATATACCCCACACCCCTCACTGTAACACTGATATACCCCACACCCCTCACTGTGACACTGATATACCCCACACCGCTCACTGTCACACTCTGATATACACCACACCGCTCACTGTAACACTGATATACCCCACACCCCTCACTGTGACACTGATATACCCCACACCGCTCACTGTAACACTGATATACCCCACACCCCTCACTGTAACACTGATATACCCCACACCCCTCACTGTAACACTCTGATATACCCCACACCCCTCACTGTAACATTGATATACCCCACACCCCTCACTGTAACACTGATATACCCCACACCCCTCACTGTAACACTCTGATATACCCCACACCCCTCACTGTAACACTCTGATATACCCCACACCCCTCACTGTGACATTCTGATATACCTCACACCCCTCACTGTGACACTGATATACCCCACTCCCCTCACTGTAACACTGATATACCCCACACCCCTCACTTTAACACTCTGATATACCCCACACCCCTCACTGTGACACTCTGATATACCTCACACCCCTCACTGTGACACTGATATACCCCACACCCCTCACTGTGACACTGATATACCCCACACTCCTCACTGTAACACTGATATACCCCACACCCCTCACTGTGACACTGATATACCCCACACCCCTCACTGTAATACTCAGATATACCCGCACTCCTCACTGTAACACTGATATACCACACAATACAATACAATACAATACAAATCGCTTTATTGGCATGATAAGGTACATCTTATGTTGCCAAAGCATCAAAATACATTTATGGTTGAACACATAAACGCGGTTCCATTCATACAGTGTATAAACAGGTATATCCCTGAGTTTATAAATATATTTTCGCCTTGTTTATATATACTCTTGTCTTAGTTTACTGGTTGTCCCTCTGTTCATGGCAAGCTGTAACATAGTGTGCCGCCAGTGTTACACAGCTTCTCTCCTCCCCCAGTAGGAATGGGAGTTTTTGGTTGTCAGTCAGTCAGTCAGTAACACACCGCTCACTGTAACACTGATACCCCCACACCCCTCACTGTAACACTGATACCCCCACACCCCTCGCTGTGACACTGATATACCCCACACCCCTCACTGGAACACTGATATACCCCACACCCCTCACTGGAACACTGATATACCCCTCACTGTAACACTGATACCCCCACACCCCTCACTGTAACACTGATATACCCCACACCCCTCACTGTCACACTGATATACCCGACACCCCTCACTGTAACACTGATATACCCCACACTCCTCACTGTAACACTGATATACCCCACACCCCTCACTGTAACACTCTGATATACCCCCCACACCCCTCACTGTGACACTCTGATATACCTCACACCCCTCACTGTGACACTCTGATATACCCCACACCCCTCACTGTAACACTCATACCCCACACCCCTCACTGTAACACTGATACCCCCACACCCCTCACTGTGACACTGATATACCCCACACCCCTCACTGTAACACTGATATACCCCACACTCCTCACTGTAACACTGATATACCCCTCACTGTGACACTCATACCCCACACCCCTCACTGTAACACTGATATACCCCACACCGCTCACGGTAACACTGATACCACCACACCCCTCACTGTGACACTGATATACCCCACACCCCTCACTGTAATACTCTGATATACCCACACCCCTCACTTTAACACTCTGATATACCCCACACCCCTCACTGTAACACTCTGATATACCCCACACCCCTCACTGTGACACTGATATCCCCCACACCCCTCACTGTAACACTCATACTCCACACCCCTCACTGTGACACTCACATACCCCACAGCCCTCACTGTAACACTCTATTTTGATGCTTTGGCAACATAAGATGTACCTTATCATGCCAATAAAGCGATTTGTATTGTATATACCCCACACCCCTCACTGTAACACTGATATACCCCACACACCTCGCTGTGACACTGATACCCCCACACCCCTCACTGTAACACTCGGATATACCCCTCACTCCTCACTGTGACACTGATATACCCCTCACCCATCACTGTAACACTGATATAACCCACACCCCTCACTGTAACACTGATATACCCCACATCCCTCACTGTGACACTCAGACCCCACACCCCTCACTGTAACACTGATATACCCCACACCCCTCACTGTGACACTGATATACCCCACACCCCTCACTGTAATACTCTGATATACCCCACACCCCTCACTGTAATACTCTGATATACCCCACACCCCTCACTGTGACACTGATATACCCCACACCCCTCACTGTGACACTGATATACCCCACACTCCTCACTGTAACACTGATATACCCCACACTCCTCACTGTAACACTGATATACCCCACACTCCTCACTGTAACACTGATATACCCCACACTCCTCACTGTAACACTGATATACCCCCACACTCCTCACTGTGACACTGATATACCCCACACCCCTCACTGTGACACTGATATACCCCACACTCCTCACTGTAACACTGATATACCCCACACTCCTCACTGTAACACTGATATACCCCACACTCCTCACTGTAACACTGATATACCCCACACTCCTCACTGTAACACTGATATACCCCACACTCCTCACTGTAACACTGAGATATACCCCACACTCCTCACTGTAACACTGATATACCCCACACCCCTCACTGTGACACTGATATACCCCACACTCCTCACTGTAACACTGATATACCCCTCACTGTGACACTCATACCCCACACCCCTCACTGTAACACTGATATACCCCACACCCCTCACTGTGACACTGATATACCCCACACCCCTCACTGTGACACTGATATACCCCACACCCCTCACTGTAACACTCTGATATACCCACACCCCTCACTGTAACACTCTGATATACCCCACACCCCTCACTGTAACACTCTGATATACCCCACACCCCTCACTGTAACACTCTGATATACCCCACACCGCTCACTGTGACACTGATATACCCCACACCCCTCACTGTGACACTGATATACCCCACACCGCTCACTGGAACACTGATATACCCCACATCCCTCACTGTAACACTGATATACCCCACACCCCTCACTGTGACACTGATATACCCCACGCCCCTCACTGTAACACTCTGATATACCCCACACCCCTCACTGTGACACTGATATACCCCACGCCCCTCACTGTAACACTGATATACCCCACAGCCCTCACTGTAACACTGATATACCCCACACCCCTCACTGTAACACTGATATACCCCACACTCCTCACTGTAACACTCTGATATACCCCATACCGCTCACTGTAGCACTCATACCCCACACCCCTCACTGTAACACAGGTATACCCCACACCCCTCACTGTGACACTGATACCCCCACACCCCTCACTGTAACACTGATATACCCCACACCCCTCACTGTAACACTGATATACCCCACACCCCTCACTGTAACACTGATATACCCCACACCCCTCACTGTGACACTGATACCCCCACACCCCTCACTGTAACACTGATATACCCCACACCCCTCACTGTAAGACTGATATACCCCACACCCCTCACTGTGACACTGATATACCCCACATCCCTCACTGTAACACTGATATACCCCACACCCCTCACTGTAACACTGATATACCCCACACCCCTCACTGTGACACTGATATACCCCACAGCCCTCACTGTAACACTGATATACCCCACACCCCTCACTGTAACACTGATATAACCCGCACCCCTCACTGTGACACTGATATACCCCACACTCCTCACTGTAACACTCTGATATACCCCATACCGCTCACTGTAGCACTCACACCCCACACCCCTCACTGTGACACTGATACCCCCACACCCCTCACTGTAACACTGATATACCCCACACCCCTCACTGTAACACTGATATACCCCACACCCCTCACTGTAACACTCTGATATACCCCACACCCCTCACTGTGACACTGATATACCCCCACACCCCTCACTGTGACACTGATATACCCCACACCGCTCACTGGAACACTGATATACCGCACACCCCGCACTGTCACACTGATACCCCCACACCCCTCACTGTAACACTCTGATATACCCCTCACTCCTCACTGTGACACTGATATACCCCTCACTGTAACACTGATATAACCCACATCCCTCACTGTGACACTCAGACCCCACACCCCTCACTGTAACACTGATATACCCCACACCCCTCACTGTAACACTGATATACCCCACACCCCTCACTGTGACACTCATATACCCCACACCCCTCACTGTGACACTGATATAACCCACACCCCTCACTGTGACACTGATATACCCCACACCCCTCACTGTAACACTCTGATATACCCCACACCCCTCACTGTGACACTGATATACCCCACACCCCTCACTGTGACACGGATATACCCCTCACTGTGACACGGATATACCCCACACTCCTCACTGTGACACTGATATACCCCACACCCCTCACTGTGACACTGATATACCCGCACCCCTCACTGTAACACTGATATAGCCCACACCCCCCACTGTGACACTGATATACCCCACACCGCTCACTGGAACACTGATATACCCCACACCCCTCACTGTAACACTGATATACCCCACACCCCTCACTGTAATACTCTAATATACCCCACACCCCTCACTGTGACACTGATAGACCCCACAGCCCTCACTGTAACACTCTGATATACCCCACACCCCTCACTGTGACACTGATATACCCCACACCCCTCACTGTGACACTGATATACCCCACAGCCCCTCACTGTAACACTCTGATATACCCCACACCCCTCACTGTAACACTGATATACCCCACACCCCTCACTGTGACACTGATATACCCCACAGCCCTCACTGTAACACTGATATACCCCACACCCCTCACTGTAACACTGATATAACCCGCACCCCTCACTGTGACACTGATATACCCCACACTCCTCACTGTAACACTCTGATATACCCCATACCGCTCACTGTAGCACTCATACCCCACACCCCTCACTGTGACACTGATACCCCCACACCCCTCACTGTAACACTGATATACCCCACACCCCTCACTGTAACACTGATATACCCCACACCCCTCACTGTAACACTTATATACCCCACACCCCTCACTGTGACACTGATACCCCGACCCCTCACTGTAACACTGATATACCCCACACCCCTCACTGTGACACTGATATACCCCACACCCCTCACTGTGACACTGATATAACCCACACCCCTCACTGTGACACTGATATACCCCACACCCCTCACTGTAACACTCTGATATACCCCACACTCCTCACTGTAACACTCTGATATACCCCACACTCCTCACTGTAACACTGATATACCCCACACCCCTCACTGTGACACGGATATACCCCACACTCCTCACTGTAACACTGATATACCCCTCACTGTGACACTCATACCCCACACCCCTCACTGTAACACTCTGATATACCCCACACCCCTCACTGTAACACTGATATACCCCACACCCCTCACTGTGACACTGATATACCCCACACCCCCTCACTGTGACACTGATATACCCGCACCCCTCACTGTAACACTGATATAGCCCACACCCCTCACTGTGACACTGATATACCCCACACCGCTCACTGGAACACTGATATACCCCACACCCCTCACTGTAACACTGATATACCCCACACCCCTCACTGTGACACTGATATACCCCACGCCCCTCACTGTAACACTCTAATATACCCCACACCCCTCACTGTGACACTGATATACCCCACAGCCCTCACTGTAACACTGATATACCCCACACAACTCAATGTAACACTGATATACCCCACACCCCTCACTGTAACACTGATATACCCCACACCCCTCACTGTGACACTGATATACCCCACGCCCCTCACTGTAACACTCTGATATACCCCACACCCCTCACTGTGATACTGATATACCCCACTCCCCTCACTGTAATACTGATAGACCCCACAGCCCTCACTGTAACACTCTGATTTACCCCACACCCCTCACTGTGACACTGATATACCCCACACAACTCAATGTAACACTGATATACCCCACACCCCTCACTGTGACACTGATATACCCCACACCCCTCACTGTGACACTGATATACCCCACAGCCCTCACTGTAACACTCTGATATATCCCACACCCCTCACTGTGACACTGATATACCCCACACCCCTCACTGTGACACTGATATACCCCACACCCCTCACTGTAATACTCTAATATACCCCACACCCCTCAGTGTGACACTGATATAACCCACACCCCTCACTGTAACACTGATATACCCCACATCCCTCACTGTGACACTGATATACCCCACACCCCTCACTGTGACACTGATATAACCCACACCCCTCACTGTAACACTGATATACCCCACATCCCTCACTGTGACACTGATATACCCCACACCCCTCACTGTGACACTGATATACCCCACACCCCTCACTATAACACTGATATACCCCACACCACTCACTGTGACACTGATATACCCCACACCCCTCACTGTAACACTGATATACCCCACACCCCTCACTGTGACACTGATATACCCCACACCCCTTACTGTAACACTGATATAACCCACACCCCTCACTGTAACACTGATATACCCCACACCCCTCACTGTGACACTGATATACCCCACACCCCTCACTATAACACTGATATACCCCACACCACTCACTGTGACACTGATATACCCCACACCCCTCACTGTAACACTGATATACCCCACACCCCTCACTGTGACACTGATATACCCCACACCCCTCACTGTGACACTGATATACACCACATCCCTCACTGTAACACTGATATACCCCACACCCCTCACTGTGACACTGATATACCCCTACCTGGAACACAAATATACCCCACACCCCTCACTGTGACACTGATATACCCCGCACCCTCACTGTGACACTGATATACCCCTCACTGTGACACTGATATACCCCACACCCCTCACTGGGACACTGATATACCCCACACCCCTCACTGTGACACTGATATACCCCTCACTGTGACACTGATATGCCCCACACCCCTCACTGTGACACTGATATCCCCCACACCCCTCACTGTGACACTGATATACCCCACACCCCTCACTGTAACACTGATATACCCCACACCCCTCACTGTAATACACTGATATACCCCACACCCCTCACTGTGACACTCTGATATGCCCCACACCCCTCACTGTGACACTGATATACCCCACACCGCTCACTGTAACACTGATATACCCCTCACTGTAACACTCTGATATACCCCACACCCCTCACTGTAACACTGATATGCCCCACACCCCTCACTTTAATACTCTGATATACCCGCACTCCTCACTGTAACACTGATATACCCCACACCCCTCGCTGTGACACTGATACCCCCACACCCCTCACTGTAACACTCTGATATACGCCACACCCCTCACTGTAACACTCTGATATACCCCACGCCCCTCACTGTGACACTGATATACCCCACAGCCCTCACTGTAACACTGATATACCCCACACCCCTCACTGTGACACTGATATACCCCACAGCCCTCACTGTGACACTGATATACCCCACAGCCCTCACTGTAACACTGATATAACCCGCACCCCTCACTGTAACACTGATATACCCCACACCCCTCGCTGTGACACTGATACCCGCACACCCCTCACTGTAACACTCTGATATACCCCACACCCCTCACTGTGACACTGATATACCCCACAGCCCTCACTGTGACACTGATATACCCCACAGCCCTCACTGCAACGCTGATATACCCCACACCCCGCACTGTGACACTGATATACCCCACACCCCTCACTGTGACACTGATATACCCCACAGCCCTCACTGTGACACTGATATACCCCACAGCCCTCACTGTAACACTGATATAACCCGCACCCCTCACTGTAACACTGATATACCCCACACCCCTCGCTGTGACACTGATACCCGCACACCCCTCACTGTAACACTCTGATATACCCCACACCCCTCACTGTGACACTGATATACCCCACAGCCCTCACTGTGACACTGATATACCCCACAGCCCTCACTGCAACGCTGATATACCCCACACCCCGCACTGTGACACTGATATAACCGACACCCCTCACTGTAACACTCTGATATACCCCACACCCCTCACTGTGACACTGATATACCCCACAGCCCTCACTGTGACACTGATATACCCCACAGCCCTCACTGCAACACTGATATACCCCACACCCCTCACTGTAACACTGATATACCCCACACCGCTCACTGTAACACTCTGATATACCCCACACCCCTCAGTGTGACACTGATATACCCCACACCCCTCACTGTAACACTGATATACCCCACACCCCTCACTGTGACACTGATATACCCCACACCCCTCACTGTGACATTGATATACCCCACACCCCTCACTGTAACACTCTGATATACCCCACACCGCTCACTGTAACACTCACACCCCACACCCCTCACTGTAGCACTGATATACCCCACACCCCTCACTGTAACACTCTGATATACCCCACACCCCTCACTGTAACACTCTGATATACCCGCACTCCTCACTGTAACACTGATATACCCCACACCCCTCGCTGTGACACTGATACCCCCACACCCCTCACTGTAACACTCTGATATACCCCACACCCCTCACTGTAACACTCTGATATACCCCACACCCCTCACTGTAGCACTGATATACCCCACACCCCTCACTGTAACACTGATATACCCCACACCCCTCACTGTGACACTGATATACCCCACACCCCTCACTGTAACACTGATATAACCCGCACCCCTCACTGTGACACTGATATACCCCACAGCCCTCACTGTGACACTGATATACCCCACACCCCTCACTGTAACACTGATATAACCCGCACCCCTCACTGTAACACTGATATACCCCACACCCATCGCTGTGACACTGATACCCCCACACCCCTCACTGTAACACTGATATAACCCGCACTCCCCACTGTAACACTGATACACCCCACACCCCTCACTGTAACACTGATATACCCCACACCCCTCACTGTGACACTGATATACCCCACACCCCTCACTGTAACACTGATATAACCCGCACCCCTCACTGTAACACTGATATAACCCTCACTGTAACACTGATATACCCCACACCCCTCGCTGTGACAGTGATACCCCCACACCCCTCACTGTGACACTCAGTCCCCACACCCCTCACTGTAACACTGATATAGCCCACACCCCTCACTGTAACACTGATATACCCCACACCCCTCACTGTAACACTGATATACCCCACACCCCTCACTGTAACACTGATATACCCCGCACTGTGACACTGATATAACCCACACCCTTCACTGTAACACTCTGATATACCCCACACCCCTCACTGTGACACTCATACCCCACACCCCTCACTGTGACACTGAAATACCCCACATCCCTCATTGTGACACTGATATAACCCGCACTCCCCACTGTAACACTGATATACCCCACACCCCTCACTGTGACACTGATATACCCCACACTCCTCACTGTGACACTGATATACCCCACACCCCTCACTGTGACACTGATATACCCCACACCCGTCACTGTAACACTGATATACCCCACACCCCTCACTGTGGCACTCTGATATACCCCACACCCCTCACTGTAACCCTGATATACCCCACACCCCTAACTGTGACACTGATATACCCCACACCCCTCATTGTAACACTGATATACCCCACACCCCTCGCTGTGACACTGATATATCCCACACCCCTCACTGTGGCACTGATCTACCCCACACCCCTCACTGTGACACTCTGATATACCCCTCACTGTGACACTGATATACCCCACACCCCTCACTGTAACACTCTGATATACCCCACACTGTGGCACTGATATACCCCACACCCCTCACTGTAACACTGCTATGCCCCACACCCCTCACTGTGGCACTGATATACCCCACACCCCTCACTGTGACACTGATATACCCCTCACTGTGACACTGATATACCCCACACCCCTCACTGTAACACTCTGATATACCCCACACCCCTCACTGTGACACTCTGATATACCCCTCACTGCATTAAGGTTTTTGTTGGGATGGGGGTGAGCGGTATGGGTGTAGTTTATTTAATTGCTTGTTTTGTGTGTTCCAGCGCATGCCCTGCCCATGTTCCGGGAACCCAGGCAGAAAAGTACCAGGAAACAGTTGGAGAAAGATCGACTCGATCCTGTGAAATCCCACAAACCAGAACCTCCTGTATCCGGACCAGGTACCGTCCTCATCTCATTCTTCCATCGGTCATGGCTGGGAGCTGGGAGCTGCTGGGGACTGAAGCTGGGAGCTGCTGGGGACTGGGAGCTGCTGGGGACTGGGAGCTGCTGGGGACTTGGAGCTGCTGGGGACTGGGAGCTGCTGGGGACCGCGAGCTGGGAGCTGCTGGGGACCGAAGCTGGGAGATGCTGGGGACTGGGAGCTGCTGGGGACCGCGAGCTAGGAGCTGCTGGGAGCTGCTGGGGACTGGGAGCTGGAAGCTGCTGGGGACCGTGAGCTGGGGACTGTGCAGTCCATATGCTATTTTGGAGGTTCGGAGGGTGCGGGTTTCGGCAGGATTTATGAGGTCGAGGGTTGGCGGGTTTTGGGGGTTCGGGGTTCGGAGGGGGTTTGGGGGTTCAGAGGAGTTGTTGGGGTTCAGAGGAGATTTGGGATTCTGGGAGTCGGGTCTGGCTCGGCCCTGCTGATTTTTCCTCTATTACAGGACGTGGTGGTCGGGTTGGGACTCATGGGGGGACATTATCATCGTTTATCGTGAAGAACATCGCCCTGGATAAAACAGACGACAGCAACCCGCGCGAAGCCATCTTGCGTCACGCAAAAGAAGCAGAACAGAACCCGTACTGGGTGGCTCCGGCCTACGTGAAGTGAGTCTGATCAGTGCAAGACCGGGGTCCCGGGGCTGGGGGGGGTGAGGGGCGGGCAGGGGTCAGGGTGGGGGAACAGGCAGAGCCAGGGGTCTCGGGGGTGGGGCAAGCAGGGGCAGGTGTATCAGGACGGGTGGGTGCGCAGTAGGGCCGGGCTGTTGCTCCTTTACTCGTTTCTACCTCCCTCTTCTCGTGGATTAAACCTCAAAGGGCCCTGAGTACCTGTTGTCTGAGGGAATTAATTACAGAACCTCTCACACTAACAGTTCCATCCACAGAATCCTCAAGCTCTCCACAGGATTCGCACACATTTGCATCATCAGCAATTCTACTCGGCTGTGAAAAGACAAACACTCAAGTGAAACTCTTTGCCCCCTAAGACCATTCACCACCTCCAGACTCGACTATTCCAACGCTCTCCTGGCTGACCTTTCACCCTCCCTAAGCATCCTCAACTCTGCTGCCCGTGTCCTGACTCACACCCAGTCCCGTTCACCCATCACTCCCTGTGCTCACTGCCCCGTGTCCTAACTCACACCCAGTCCCGTTCACCCATCACCCCCTGTGCTCACTGCCCCGTGTCCTAACTCACACCCAGTCTCGTTCACCCATCACCCCCTGTGCTCACTGCCCCGTGTCCAAACTCACACCCAGTCCCGTTCACCCATCACCCCCTGTGCTCACTGCCCCGTGTCCAAACTCACACCCAGTCCCGTTCACCCATCACCCCCTGTGCTCACTGCCCCGTGTCCAAACTCACACCCAGTCCCGTTCACCCATCACCCCCTGTGCTCACTGCCCCGTGTCCTAACTCGCACCGAGTCCCGTTCACCCATCACCCCCTGTGCTCACTGCCCCGTGTCCTAACTCGCACCGAGTCCCGTTCACCCATCACCCCTGTGCTCACTGCACCGTGTCCTAACTCGCACTGAGTCCCGTTCACCCATCACCCCCTGTGCTCACTGCCCCGTGTCCTAACTCGCACCGAGTCCCGCTCACCCATCACCCACTGTGCTCACTGCCCCGTGTCCTAACTCACACCCAGTCCCGCTCACCCATCACCCCCTGTGCTCACTGCCCCGTGCCCTAACTCACACCCAGTCCCGTTCACCCATCACCCCTGTGCTCACTGCCCCGTGT
The DNA here is from genome assembly GCF_052327205.1 of Somniosus microcephalus. NCBI lineage: Eukaryota > Metazoa > Chordata > Chondrichthyes > Squaliformes > Somniosidae > Somniosus > Somniosus microcephalus. The sequence goes on from NC_140998.1 coordinate 231,663,063, forward strand.
CCTAACTCACACCCAGTCCCGTTCACCCATCACCCCCTGTGCTCGCTGCCCCGTGTCCTAACTGACACCCAGTCCCGTTCACCCATCACCCGCTGTGCTCACTGCCCGTGTCCTAACTCACACCCAGTCGCGTTCACCCATCACCCCCTGTGCTCACTGCCCCGTGTCCTAACTCGCACCGAGTCCCGTTCACCCATCACCCCCTGTGCTCACTGCCCCGTGTCCTAACTCACACCCAGTCCCGTTCACCCATCACTCCCTGTGCTCACTGCCCCGTGTCCTAACTCACACCCAGTCCCGTTCACCCATCACCCCCTGTGCTCACTGCCCCGTCTCCTAACTCACGCCCAGTCCTGCTCACCCATCACCCCGTGCTCACTGCCCCGTGTCCTAACTCACACCCAGTCCCGTTCACCCATCACCCCCTGTGCTCACTGCCCCGTGTCCTAACTCACACCCAGTCCCGTTCACCCATCACCCCCTGTGCTCACTGCCCCGTGTCCTAACTCACACCCAGTCCCGTTCACCCATCACCCCCTGTGCTCACTGCCCCGTGTCCTAACTCACACCCAGTCCCGTTCACCCATCGCCCCCTGTGCTCACTGCCCCGTGTCCTAACTCACACCCAGTCCCGTTCACCCATCGCCCCCTGTGCTCACTGCCCCGTGTCCTAACTCACATCCAGTCCCGTTCAACCATCGCCCCCTGTGCTCACTGCCCCGTGTCCTAACTCGCACCGAGTCCCGTTCACCCATCACCCCCTGTGCTCACTGCCCCGTGTCCTAACTCGCACCCAGTCCCGTTCACCCATCACCCCCTGTGCTCACTGCCCCGTGTCCTAACTCACACCCAGTCCCGTTCACCCATCACCCCCTGTGCTCACTGCCCCGTGTCCTAACTCACACCCAGTCCCATTCACCCATCACCCCCTGTGCTCACTGCCCCGTGTCCTAACTCACACCTGGTCCCGTTCACCCATCAGCCCCTGTGCTCACTGCCCCGTGTCCTAACTCACACCCAGTCCCGTTCACCCAGTACCCCTGTGCTCACTGCTCCGTGTCCGAACTCACACCCAGTCCCGTTCACCCATCGCCCCCTGTGCTCACTGCCCCGTGTCCTAACTCACACCCAGTCCCGTTCACCCATCACCCCCTGTGCTCACTGCCCCGTGTCCTAACTCACACCCAGTCCCGTTCACCCATCATCCCCTGTGCTCACTGCCCCGTGTCCTAACTCACACCCAGTCCCGTTCACCCATCACCCTCTGTGCTCACTGCCCCGTGTCCTAACTCACACCCAGTCCCGTTCACCCATCACCCCCTGTGCTCACTGCCCCGTGTCCTAACTCACACCCAGTCCCATTCACCCATCACCCCCTGTGCTCACTGCCCCGTGCCGTAACTCGCACCGAGTCCCGTTCACCCATCCCCCCTGTGCTCACTGCCCCGTGTCCTAACTCACACCAAGCCCCGTTCACCCATCCCCCCTGTGCTCACTGCCCCGTGTCCTAACTCACACCCAGTCCCGTTCACCCATCACCCCCTGTGCTCACTGCCCCGTGTCCTAACTCACACCCAGTCCCATTCACCCATCACCCCCTGTGCTCACTGCCCCGTGCCGTAACTCGCACCGAGTCCCGTTCACCCATCACCCCCTGTGCTCACTGCCCCGTGTCCTAACTCACACCCAGTCCCATTCACCCATCACCCCCTGTGCTCACTGCCCCGTGCCGTAACTCGCACCGAGTCCCGTTCACCCATCACCCCCTGTGCTCACTGCCCCGTGTCCTAACTCACACCAAGCCCCGTTCACCCATCACCCCCTGTGCTCACTGCCCCGTGTCCTAACTCACACCCAGCCCCGATCACCCATCACCCCCCGTGCTCACTGCCCCGTGTCCTAACTCACACCCAGTCCCGTTCACCCATCACCCCCTGTGCTCACTGCCCCGTGTCCTAACTCGCACCCAGTCCCGTTCACCCATCACCCCGTGTGCTCACTGCCCCGTGTCCTAACTCACACCCAGTCCCGTTCACCCATCACCCCGCTGTGCTCACTGCCCCATGTCCTAACTCACACCCAGTCCCGTTCACCCATCACCCCGCTGTGCTCACTGCCCCGTGTCCTAACTCACACCCAGTCCCGTTCACCCATCACCCCCTGTGCTCCCTGCCCCGTGTCCTACCTCACACCCAGTCCCGTTCACCCATCACCCCCTGTGCTCACTGCCCCGTGTCCTAACTCGCACCGAGTCCCGTTCACCCATCACCCCCTGTGCTCACTGCCCCGTGTCCTAACTCACACCCAGTCCCGTTCACCCATCACCCCCTGTGCTCACTGCCCCGTGTCCTAACTCGCACCCAGTCCCGTTCACCCATCACCCCCTGTGCTCACTGCCCCGTGTCCTAACCCTCACCCAGTCCCGTTCACCCATCCCACCCTGTGCTCACTGCCCCGTGTCCTAACTCGCACCCAGTCCCGTTCACCCTTCACCCCCTGTGCTCACTGCCCCGTGTCCTAACTCACACCCAGTCCTGTTCACCATCACCCCCTGTGCTCACTGCCCCGTGTTCGAACTCACACCCAGTCTCGTTCACCCATCACCCCCTGTGCTCACTGCCCCGTGTCCTAACTCACACCCAGTCCCGTTCACCCATCACCCCCTGTGCTCCCTGCCCCGTGTCCTAACTCACACCCAGTCCCGTTCACCCATCACCCCCTGTGCTCACTGCCCCGTGTCCTAACTCACACCGAGTCCCGTTCACCCCTCATCCCCTATGCTCACTGCCCCGTGTCCTAACTCGCACCCAGTCCCGTTCACCCATCACCCCCTGTGCTCACTGCCCCGTGTCCTAACTCGCACCCAGTCCCGTTCACCCATCACCCCCTGTGCTCACTGCCCCGTGTCCTAACTCGCACCGAGTCCCGTTCACCCGTCACCCCCTGTGCTCACTGCCCCGGGTCCTAACTCACACCCAGTCCCGTTCACCCATCACCCCCTGTGCTCACTGCCCCGTGTCCTAACTCACACCCAGTCCCGTTCACCCATCACCCCCTGTGCTCACTGCCCCGTGTCCTAACTCACACCCAGTCCCGTTCACCCATCACCCCCTGTGCTCACTGCCCCGTGTCCTAACTCACACCCAGTCCCGTTCACCCATCACCCCCTGTGCTCACTGCCCCGTGTCCTAACTCACACCCAGTCCCATTCACCCATCACCCCCTGTGCTCACTGCCCCGTGTCCTAACTCACACCCAGTCCCATTCACCCATCACCCCCTGTGCTCACTGCCCCGTGTCGCAACTCACACCCAGTCCCGTTCACCCATCACCCCCTGTGCTCACTGCCCCGTGTCCTAACTCACACCCAGTCCCGTTCACCCAACACCCCCTGTGCTCACTGCCCCGTGTCCTAACTCACACCCAGTCCCGTTCACCCATCACCCCCTGTGCTCACTGCCCCGTGTCGCAACTCACACCCAGTCCCGTTCACCCATCACCCCCTGTGCTCACTGCCCCGTGTCCGAACTCACACCCAGTCCCGTTCACCCATCACCCCCTGTGCTCACTGCCCCGTGTCCTAACTCGCACCGAGTCCCGTTCACCCATCACCCCCTGTGCTCACTGCCCCGTGTCCTAACTCACCCACTCCCGTTCACCCATCACCCCCTGTGCTCACTGCCCCGTGTCCTAACTCACACCCAGTCCCGTTAACCCATCACCCCCTGTGCTCACTGCCCCGTGTCCTAACTCACACCCAGTCCCGTTCACCCATCACCCCCTGTGCTCACTGCCCCGTGTCCTAACTCGCACCCAGTCCCGTTCACCCATCACCCCCTGTGCTCACTGCCCCGTGTCCTAACTCGCACCCAGTCCTGTTCACCCATCACCCCCTGTGCTCACTGCCCCGTGTCCTAACTCACACCCAGTCCCGTTCACCCATTACCCCCTGTGCTCACTGCCCCGTGTCCTAACTCACACCCAGTCCCATTCACCCATCACCCCCTGTGCTCACTGCCCCGTGTCCTAACTCGCACCCAGTCCCGTTCACCCATCACCCCCTGTGCTCACTGCCCCGTGTCCTAACTCACCCAGTCCCGTTCACCCATCACCCCCTGTGCTCACTGCCCCGTGTCCTAACTCGTACCGAGTCCCGTTCACCCATCACCCCCTGTGCTCACTACCCCGTGTCCTAACTCACACCCAGTCCCGTTCACCCATCACCCCCTGTGCTCACTGCCCCGTGTCCTAACTCACACCCATTCCCGTTCACCCATCACCCCCTGTGCTCACTGCCCCGTGTCCTAACTCACACCCAGTCCCGTTCACCCATCACCCCCTGTGCTCACTGCCCCGTGTCCTAACTCACACCCAGTCCCGTTCACCCATCACCCCCTGTGCTCACTGCCCCGTGTCCTAACTCGCACCAAGTCCCGTTCACCCATCACCACCTGTGCTCACTGCCCCGTGTCCTAACTCACACCCAGTCCCGTTCACCCATCACCCCCTGTGCTCACTGCCCCATGTCCTAACTCACACCCAGTCCCGTTCACCCATTACCCCCTGTGCTCACTGCCCCGTGTCCTAACTCACACCCAGTCCCGTTCACCCATCACCCCCTGTGCTCACTGCCCCGTGTCCTAACTCGCACCAAGTCCCGGTCACCCATCACCCCCTGTGCTCACTGCCCCGTGTCTTAACTCACACCAAGTCCCGTTCACCCATCACCCCCTGTGCTCACTGCCCGGTGTCCTAACTCACACCCAATCCCGTTCACCCATCACCCCTTGTGCTCACTGCCCCGTGTCCTAACTCACACCCAGTCCCGTTCACCCATCACCCCCTGTGCTCACTGCCCCGTGTCCTAACTCACACCCAGTCCCGTTCACCCATCACCCCCTGTGCTCACTGCCCCGTGTCCTAACTCACACCCAGTCCCGTTCACCCATCACCCCGTGCTCACTGCCCCGTGCCCTAACTCACACCCAGTCCCGTTCATCCATCACCCCCTGTGCTCACTGCCCCGTGTCCTAACTCACACCCAGTCCCGTTCACCCATCACCCCCTGTGCTCACTGCCCCGTGTCCTAACTCACACCCAGTCCCGTTCACCCATCACCCCCTGTGCTCACTGCCCCGTGTCCTAACTCACACCCAGTCCCGTTCACCCATCACCCCGTGCTCACTGCCCCGTGCCCTAACTCGCACCCAGTCCCGTTCACCCATCACCCCCTGTGCTCACTGCCCCGTGTCCTAACTCACACCCAATCCCGTTCACCCATCACCCCCTGTGCTCACTGCCCCGTGTCCTAACTCACACCCAGTCCCGTTCACCCATCACCCCGTGCTCACTGCCCCGTGTCCTAACTCACACCCAGTCCCGTTCACCCATCACCCCCTGTGCTCACTGCCCCGTGTCCTAACTCACACCCAGTCCCGTTCACCCATCACCCCCTGTGCTCACTGCCCCGTGTCCTAACTCGCACCAAGTCCCGTTCACCCATCACCCCCTGTGCTCACTGCCCCGTGTCCTAACTCACACCCAGTCCCGTTCACCCATCACCCCCTGTGCGCACTGCCCCGTGTCCTAACTCACACCCAGTCCCGTTCACCCATCACCCCCTGTGCTCACTGCCCCGTGTCCTAACTCACACCAAGTCCCGTTCACCCATCACCCCTGTGCTCACTGCCCCGTGTCCTAACTCACACCCAGTCCCGTTCACCCATCACCCCCTGTGCTCACTGCCCCGTGTCCTAACTCACACCCAGTCCCGTTCACCCATCACCCCGCTGTGCTCACTGCCCCGTGTCCTAACTCACACCCAGTCCCATTCACCCATCACCCCCTGTGCTCACTGCCCCGTGTCCTAACTCGCACCAAGTCCCGTTCACCCATCACCCCTGTGCTCACTGCCCCGTGTCCTAACTCACACCCAGTCCCGTTCACCCATCACCCCCTGTGCTCACTGCCCCGTGTCTTAACTCACACCAAGTCCCGTTCACCCATCACCCCCTGTGCTCACTGCCCGGTGTCCTAACTCACACCCAGTCCCGTTCACCCATCACCCCCTGTGCTCACTGCCCCGTGTCCTAACTCACACCCAGTCCCGTTCACCCATCACCCCCTGTGCTCACTGCCCCGTGTCCTAACTCACACCCAGTCCCATTCACCCATTACCCCCTGTGCTCACTGCCCCGTGTCCTAACTCACACCCAGTCCCGTTCACCCATCACCCCCTGTGCTCACTGCCCGGTGTCCTAACTCACACCCAGTCCCGTTCACCCATCACCCCCTGTGCTCACTGCCCCGTGTCCTAACTCACACCCAGTCCCGTTCACCCATCGCTCCCTGTGCTCACTGCCCCGTGTCCTAACTCACACCAAGTCCCGTTCATCCATCACCCCGTGCTCACTGCCCCGTGTCCTAACTCACACCCAGTCCCGTTCACCCATCACCCCCTGTGCTCGCTGCCCGTGTCCTAACTCTCACCCAGTGCCGTTCACCCATCGCCTCGTGTTCACTGCCCCGTGTCCAAACTCGCACCCAGTCCCGTTCACCCATCACCCCCTGTGCTCACTGCCCCGTGTCCTAACTCGCACCCAGTCCCATTCACCCATCACCCCCTGTGCTCGCTGCCCGTGTCCTAACTCTCACCCAGTGACGTTCACCCATCGCCTCGTGTTCACTGCCCCGTGTCCTAACTCGCACCCAGTCCCGTTCACCCATCACCCCCTGTGCTCTGCCCCGTGTCCTAACTCACACCCAGTCCCGTTCACCCATCACCCCCTGTGCTCACTGCCCCGTGTCCTAACTCACACCCAGTCCCGTTCACCCATCACACCCTGTGCTCACTGCCCCGTGTCCTAACTCACACCCAGTCCCGTTCACCCATTGATATACCTATCAATTCCTCCAATAAAAGGCGAAGAGTTACGAAGGTGACTAAAGGTTTTTATTGACTAAATAACAGAGCCCACTCTCGTGGGTGATCCGATCCAAGCAGGAGGAATACCAGTCAGTCGCTCACCTTTATACCTGGCCTGGTGGGTGGAGCCAAGGCGGAGTCGGCGGTGGTCATCCCAGGTATAGCAGTGTGGCAAGAGGCGACCTCGTACCGTGATACAATAGTGGTCAGTGATACAGTTATAACGAACAGTGGTGAACAGTGCTAACTACTAACAGTGATACGATAGTGAACGTGGTTTACCACATTCACCCCTTGTTTAGAATTAAGTCCGGCGGGGTGAAGTGTACTACCAATTCTGGTAGGTCAGTCTGTCCGGAGGCTTCGTAAGCCTCTCCGATCGCCGCAGCGGTGGTGTTGCCTTATCCGGTGCTGGTGCCTTATCCGGTGTTGATGCTGGTGTTTGCGTGGTCGGCGAGGGCTCGTGGGGTTCCGGCATGCCGTCTACCTGGGCTGGGGTTGGAGGGGGTGGTGGCGGTGTTTCCAGATCGGCTGAGGGTGCGAGGTCTCGTAGGGAGACAGTGTCCTCCCGCCCGTCTGGGTACGCCACGTAGGCGTACTGGGGGTTGGCGTGCAGGAGGTTCACCCTCTCGACCAGGGGGTCCGTTTTATGGGCCCTCACGTGTTTCCGCAGCCAGACCGGCCCCGGGGCGGTCAGCCAGGTTGGTAGAGTGGTTCCCGTAGTCGACTTCCTGGGGAAAACGAACATTCGTTCATGGGGGGTGGTGTTAGTGGCCGTGCAAAGTAATGACCGGATGGAGTGCAGCGCTGTCGGGAGGACTTCTTGCCAGCGGGAGGTTGGGAGGCCCTTAGACTTTAAGGCTAAGAGGACGGCCTTCCATACCGTCGCGTTCTCTCTTTCCACCTGACCGTTACCTCTGGGGTTGTAGCTGGTGGTCCTGCTTGCTGCAATACCTCTCTCTAGGAGGAATTGCCGGAGTTCCTCGCTCATGAAGGAGGAGCCCCGGTCGCTGTGTATATAGTTCGGGAACCCGAACAAGGCGAAGAGGGCATTCAGGCACTTGATGACCGTGCTACTGGTCATGTCGGGGCAGGGGAAGGCAAAGGGGAAACGGGAGTACTCATCAACGATGTTGAGGAAGTACACATTACGGTCAGAGGACGGGAGGGGCCCCTTAAAGTCGATGCTCAGGCGCTCGAAGGGGCGGGTGGCCTTGATCAGGCTTGCTCGGTCCGGCCTATAGAAGTGCGGTTTGCACTCCGCACAGGTCTGGCAGTTCCTGGTCATGGTCCTGACCTCCTCGATGGAGTAGGTCAGGTTGCGGGCCTTAATGAAATGGTAGAGTCTGGTGACTCCGGGGTGGCAGAGCTGGTCGTGGAGGGTCTGAAGCCTATCGATATGCGCGCTGGCGCATGTCATTCGTGAAAGGGCATCAGGAGATTCGTTCAGCTTGCCTGGCCGGTACAAGATCTCATAATCGTAGGTGGAGAGCTCGATTCTCCATCTCAAAATCTTGTCATTCTTGATTTTGCCCTTCAGCTTGTTATTAAACATGAAAGCCACCGAACGCTGGTCGGTGAGGAGGGTAAATCGTTTGCCTGCCAGGTAGTGCCTCCAGCGCCGTACTGCCTCCACGATCGCCTGGGCCTCTTTCTCGACCGACGAATGTCGGATCTCGGGGCCCTGTAGGGTCCTTGAGAAGAAGGCCACTGGCCTCCCCTCCTGGTTTAGGGTGGCGGCTAAGGCGAAGTCGGATGCGTCGCTCTCCACCTGGAAGGGGATGGACTCGTCCACTGCGTGCATCGTGGCCTTGGCTATGTCTCCCTTAATGAGGGAGAAGGCCACGCACGCCTCCTCCGTGAGGGGGAAGGAAGTGGCTTTCAGGAGGGGTCTGGCTTTGTCCGCGTAATTGGGTACCCATTGGGCATAGTAGGCGAAAAGCCCCAGGGTTCTCCTAAGTGCTTTAGGGCAGTGGGGGAGGGGTAGCTCCATGAGGGGGCGCATTCTTTCTGGGTCGGGGCCGATGATTCCGTTCTCCACTACGCAGCCGAGGATGGCAAGGCGTGTGGTGTTAAACACGCATTTCTCCTTATTGTAGGTGAGGTTCAGCCGTTGGGCCGTACGGAGGAATTTCTCCAGATTCGCGTCATGTTCCTGCCGGTCGCGGCCGCAGATAGTGACGTTATCTAGGTAGGGGAATGTAGCCTGCAGTTCGTTCTGGTCAACCATCTGGTCCATCTCCCTTTGGAAGACCGAGACCCCATTAGTGACACCGAAGGGGACCCTAAGGAAGTGGTATAGGCGCCCATTCGCCTCGAAGGCGGTATACTGGCGGTCCTCAGGGTGGATAGGGAGTTGGTGGTAGGCCGACTTCAGGTCGATGGTCGAGAATACTTTATACTGTGCAATCTGATTGACCATGTCAGATATGCGGGGGAGGGGGTATGCGTCCAGCTGGGTATATCTGTTTATGGTCTGGCTGTAGTCGATGACCAGGCGGTTTTTATCGCCGGTCTTTACGACTACGACCTGGGCACGCCAGGGGCTGCTGCTCCCCTCGATAATGCCCTCTTTCAGGAGGCGCCGCACCTCAGAGCTAATGAAGGCTCTGTCCCCGGCGCTATACCGCCTGCTCTTGGTAGCGACGGGTTTGCAGTCAGGGGTAAGGTTAGCAAACAGAGAGGGTGGCGGGACCTTGAGGGTGGAGAGGCTGCAGGTGTTACGCGGTGGGCGGTTTAACGTTTGCTGGTTGTTGACTGTGAGTGGGGGGAGGGGTCCACCGTATGCTAGGGTTACGCTTTGGAGGTGGGATTGGAAGTCCAGCCCTAGTAGGACGGCAGCGCAGAGATGGGGGAGGACGAGGAGTTTAAAGTTTTTATACTCCGTGCCCTTAACCGACAGGGTCACGACACAGTAGCCGCTGATGTCCGTGGCGTGGGACCTCGATGCCATCGAGATTCGGCTGCGCGTTGGTAGGACAGAGAGGGAGTAGTGGCTCACCGCGTCTGGGTGGATGAAGCTCTCCGTGCTTCCGCTGTCGAACAGGCAGGTCGTGGCGTGGCCGTTCACTTTGATGTCCATCATTGACTTGGACAGATGGTGCGGGCGGGCTTGGTCCAGGGTGACGGAAGCTAGTGTGTAGCTGAGCGAGTCGTTGTCATCTGCGGGCGAGGCGGTCGGGCGTGGTGAGTAAAATGGCGTCTCCCACGAGGTAGGGCAAAATGACGGAGAAGATGGCTGCCCCCGTAGCTCACAGGAGGCACTATTGGGGTCGGTTGCCTTAATCAAAGATGGCCACCCCCATGACTCATGTGTGGGGATGCTGGCCTCAGTTGCCCTAAACAAAGATGGCCGCCCCCATGACTCATGTGTGGGGATGCTGGCCTCAGTTGCCCTAAACGAAGATGGCCGCCCCCATAGTTCGCATGCGGCACTGCTGGCCTCTGAGGATCCGCTCCTGCAGGCCTTGGAGAAGTGGCCTTTCTTCAGGCAGGTTCTGCATGTGGAGTTCTTGGCTGGGCAGCGCGACCTCGGGTGCTTCTCCTGGCCACAAAAAAAACAGCCGGCGGCCCGATCGCGGATGCCCGATGTCGGGGCCGGTGCCGGGGGTGGCGGGGCCGGTCGGGTCCGGGACGCCGACGCAGAGGTAGGTCCCGGGGGCGGCGCTGGGAAGGGTGCTGTGGTAGGGGTCGGGCCCGAGTCCCAGGGTCGCGAGCAGTACCTGGTGAATGCTTCCTGATCTTGGTGGGCCACTTCCAGGGAGATAGCGAGGGCTTCAGCTTTTTCCATGCTGAGGTCTTTAGCTTCCAGCAGTCTTTGCCGTGAGTACTCGGACCGTAGGCCTTTCAGGAATGCGTCGCGGATATTATCTTCAGTATTTTCGGCTGCCGACACCGATTTAAAGTCACAGTTCCTGGCGAGTGCATATAGCGCCTGTGAGAATTCGGCTACTGATTCTCCTGGCTGTTGCGGCCGTGATCTTAGGAGGTGCCTAGCGTACATGTAGTTTACCGGGGTCCGGTACTTCTGTTTCAGCAGGTTGATGGCGGTCTCGTAGGTAGTCATGTCCTCGATGAGAGTGTATACTCTCGGGCTCAGTTGCGCCTGCAGGACACTTAGTTTGGATGCCTGAGGGACGCTGGATTCTCTCAGGTATGATTCGAAGCAGACCAGCCAGTGTTTAAAGTCTGCGGCTGAGTTTGCTGCTCGTGGGTTCAGGTCCAGGTACGGCGGTCTGAGGGCTCGCAGCCAAGCTGGCTGGTGTGGCTGTGCTCCTGGGAGCTGCGCTGGTGGCTCCTCCGCCGGTTGTGACTCGTTGTCGGACATCATTAAATTTAGTCAATAAAATTGATATACCTATCAATTCCTCCAATAAAAGGCGAAGAGTTACGAAGGTGACTAAAGGTTTTTATTGACTAAATAACAGAGCCCACTCTCGTGGGTGATCCGATCCAAGCAGGAGGAATACCAGTCAGTCGCTCACCTTTATACCTGGCCTGGTGGGTGGAGCCAAGGCGGAGTCGGCGGTGGTCATCCCAGGTATAGCAGTGTGGCAAGAGGCGACCTCGTACCGTGATACAATAGTGGTCAGTGATACAGTTATAACGAACAGTGGTGAACAGTGCTAACTACTAACAGTGATACGATAGTGAACGTGGTTTACCACACCCATCACCCCCTGTGCTCACTGCCCCGTGTCCTAACTCGCACCCAGTCCCGTTCACCCATCACCCCCTGTGCTCACTGCCCCGTGTCCTAACTCACACCCAGTCCCATTCACCCATCACCCCCTGTGTTCACTGCCCCGTGTCCTAACTCACACCCAGTCCCGTTCACCCATCACCCCCTGTGCTCACTGCCCCGTGTCCTAACTCACACCCAGTCCCATTCACCCATCACCCCCTGTGTTCACTGCCCCGTGTCCTAACTCACACCAAGTCCCGTTCACCCTTCACCCCCTGTGCTCGCTGCCCCGTGTCCTAACTCACACCCAGTCCCGTTCACCCATCACCCCCTGTGCTCGCTGCCCCGTGTCCTAACTCACACCCAGTCCGGTTCACCCATCACCCCCTGTGCTCACTGCCCCATGTCCAAACTCACACCCAGTCCCGTTCACCCATCACCCCCTGTGCTCACTGCCCCGTGTCCTAACTCACACCCAGTCCCGTTCACCCATCACCCCCTGTGCTCACTGCCCCGTGTCCTAACTCACACCCAGTCCCGTTCACCCATCACCCCCTGTGCTCACTGCCCCGTGTCCTAACTCACACCCAGTCCCGTTCTCCCATCACCCCTGTGCTCACTGCCCCGTGTCGTAACTCGCACCGAGTCCCGTTCACCCATCACCCCGTGCTCACTACCCCGTGTCCTAACTCACACCCAGTCCTGTTCACCCATCACCCCCTGTGCTCACTGCCCCGTGTCCTAACTCACACCCAGTCCCGTTCACCCATCACCCCCTGTGCTCACTGCCCCGTGTCCTAACTCACACCCAGTCCGGTTCACCCATCACCCCCTGTGCTCACTGCCCCGTGTCCTAACTCGCACCAAGTCCCGTTCACCCATCACCCCCTGTGCTCACTGCCCCGTGTTCTAACTCGCACCCAATCCCGTTCATCCATCACCCCCTGTGCTCACTGCCCCGTGTCCTAACTCACACCCAGTCCCGTTCACCCATCACCCCCTGTGCTCACTGCCCCGTGTCCTAACTCACAGCCAGTCCCGTTCACCCATCACCCCCTGTGCTCACTGCCCCGTGTCCTAACTCACACCCAGTCCCGTTCACCCATCACCCCGCTGTGCTCACTGCCCCATGTCCTAACTCACACCCAGTCCCATTCACCCATCACCCCGTGTTCACTGCCCCGTGTCCTAACTCACACCGCGTCCCGTTCACCCATCACCCCCTGTGCTCACTGCCCCGTGTCCTAACTCACACCGAGTCCCGTTCACCCATCACCCCCTGTGCTCACTGCCCCATGTCCTAACTCTCACCCAGTCCCATTCACCCATCACCCCCTGTGCTCACTGCCCCGTATCCTAACTCACACCCAGTCCCGTTCACCCATCACCCCCTGTGCTCACTGCCCCGTGTCCTAACTCACACCCAGTCCCGTTCACCCATCACCCCATGTGCTCACTGCCCCGTGTCCTAACTCACACCCAGTCCCGTTCACCCATCACCCCCTGTGCTCACTGCCCCGTGTCCTAACTCACACCCAGTCCCGTACACCCAGTCCCGTTCACCCATCGCCCCCTGTGCTCACTGCCCCGTGTCCTAACTCACACCCAGTCCCGTTCACCCATCACCTCCTGTGCTCACTGCCCCGTGTCCTAACTCACCCAGTCCCGTTCACCCATCACCCCCTGTGCTCACTGCCCCGTGTCCTAACTCGCACCGGGTCCCGTTCACCCATCACCCCCTGTGCTCACTACCCCGTGTCCTAGCTCACACCCAGTCCCGTTCACCCATCACCCACTGTGCTCACTGCCCCGTGTCCTAACTCACACCCAGTCCCGTTCACCCATCACCCCCTGTGCTCACTGCCCCGTGTCCTAACTCACACCCAGTCCCGTTCACCCATCACCCCTGTGCTCACTGCACCGTGTCCTAACTCGCACCGAGTCCCGTTCACCCATCACCCCCTGTGCTCACTGCCCCGTGTCCGAACTCACACCCAGTCCCGTTCACCCATCACCCCCTGTGCTCACTGCCCCGTGTCCTAACTCACACCCAGTCCCGTTCACCCATCACCCCCTGTGCTCACTGCCCCGTGTCCTAACTCACACCCAGTCCTATTCACCCATCACCCCCTGTGCTCACTGCCCCGTGTCCTAACTCACACCCAGTCCCGTTCACCCATCACCCCCTGTGCTCACTGCCCCGTGTCCTAACTCACACCCAGTCCCGTTCACCCATCACCCCCTGTGCTCACTGCCCCGTGTCCTAACTCGCACCCAGTCCCGTTCACCCATCACCCCTGTGCTCACTGCCCCGTGTCCTAACTCACACCCAGTCCCGTTCACCCATCACCCCCTGTGCTCACTGCCCCGTGTCCTAACTCGCACCCAGTCCCGTTCACCCATCACCCCGAGCTCACTGCCCTGTGTCCTAACTCACACCCAGTCCCGTTCACCCATCACCCCCTGTGCTCACTGCCCCGTGTCCTAACTCTCACCCAGTGCCGTTCACCCATCGCCCCCTGTGCTCACTGCCCCGTGTTCTAACTCGCATCCAGTCCCATTCACCCATCACCCCCTGTGCTCGCTGCCCGTGTCCTAACTCTCACCCAGTGCCGTTCACCCATCGCCCCCTGTGCTCACTGCCCCGTGTCCTAACTCGCACCCAGTCCCGTTCACCCATCACCCCCTGTGCTCACTGCCCCGTGTCCTAACTTGCACCCAGTCCCGTTCACCCATCACCCCCTGTGCTCAATGCCCCGTGTCCGAACTCACACCCAGTACCGTTCACCCATCACCCCCTGTGCTCACTGCCCTGTGTCCTAACTTGCACCCAGTCCCGTTCACCCATCACCCCTGTGCTCAATGCCCCATGTCCTTACTCACACCCAGTCCCAATCACCCATCACCCCCTGTGTTCACTGCCCCGTGTCCTAACTCACACCAAGTCCCGTTCACCCTTCACCCCCTGTGCTCGCTGCCCCGTGTCCTAACTCACACCCAGTCCCGTTCACCCATCACCCCCTGTGCTCACTGCCCCGTGTCCTAACTCGCACCGAGTCCCACTCACCCATCACCCCCTGTGATCAGTGCCCCGTGTCCTAACTCACACCCAGTCCCGTTCACCCATCACCCCCTGTGCTCACTGCCCCGTGTCCTAACTCACACCCAGTCCCGTTCACCCATCACCCCCTGTGCTCACTGCCCCGTGTCCTAACTCGCACCCAGTCCCGTTCACCCATCACCCCTTGTGCTCACTGCCCCGTGTCCTAACTCGCACCCAGTCCCGTTCACCCATCACCCCCTGTGCTCACTGCCCCGTGTTCTAACTCACACCCAGTCCCGTTCACCCATCACCCCCTGTGCTCACTGCCCCGTGTCCTAACTCACACCCAGTCCCATTCACCCATCACCCCCTGTGTTCACTGCCCCGTGTCCTAACTCACACCCAGTCCCGTTCACCCATCACCCCCTGTGCTCACTGCCCCGTGTCCTAACTCACACCCAGTCCCGTTCACCCATCACCCCCTGTGCTCACTGCCCCGTGTCCTAACTCGCACCCAGTCCCGTTCACCCATCACCCCGAGCTCACTGCCCTGTGTCCTAACTCACACCCAGTCCCGTTCACCCATCACCCCCTGTGCTCACTGCCCCGTGTCCTAACTCTCACCCAGTGCCGTTCACCCATCGCCCCCTGTGCTCACTGCCCCGTGTTCTAACTCGCATCCAGTCCCATTCACCCATCACCCCCTGTGCTCGCTGCCCGTGTCCTAACTCTCACCCAGTGCCGTTCACCCATCGCCCCCTGTGCTCACTGCCCCGTGTCCTAACTCGCACCCAGTCCCGTTCACCCATCACCCCCTGTGCTCACTGCCCCGTGTCCTAACTTGCACCCAGTCCCGTTCACCCATCACCCCCTGTGCTCAATGCCCCGTGTCCGAACTCACACCCAGTACCGTTCACCCATCACCCCCTGTGCTCACTGCCCTGTGTCCTAACTTGCACCCAGTCCCGTTCACCCATCACCCCTGTGCTCAATGCCCCATGTCCTTACTCACACCCAGTCCCAATCACCCATCACCCCCTGTGTTCACTGCCCCGTGTCCTAACTCACACCAAGTCCCGTTCACCCTTCACCCCCTGTGCTCGCTGCCCCGTGTCCTAACTCACACCCAGTCCCGTTCACCCATCACCCCCTGTGCTCACTGCCCCGTGTCCTAACTCGCACCGAGTCCCACTCACCCATCACCCCCTGTGATCAGTGCCCCGTGTCCTAACTCACACCCAGTCCCGTTCACCCATCACCCCCTGTGCTCACTGCCCCGTGTCCTAACTCACACCCAGTCCCGTTCACCCATCACCCCCTGTGCTCACTGCCCCGTGTCCTAACTCGCACCCAGTCCCGTTCACCCATCACCCCTTGTGCTCACTGCCCCGTGTCCTAACTCGCACCCAGTCCCGTTCACCCATCACCCCCTGTGCTCACTGCCCCGTGTTCTAACTCACACCCAGTCCCGTTCACCCATCACCCCCTGTGCTCACTGCCCCGTGTCCTAACTCACACCCAGTCCCATTCACCCATCACCCCCTGTGTTCACTGCCCCGTGTCCTAACTCACACCCAGTCCCGTTCACCCATCACCCCCTGTGCTCACTGCCCCGTGTCCTAACTCGCACCCAGTCCCGTTCACCCATCACCCCCTGTGCTCACTGCCCCGTGTCCTAACTCGCACCAAGTCCCGTTCACCCATCACCCCCTGTGCTCACTGCCCCGTGTCCGAACTCACACCCAGTCCCGTTCACCCATCACCCCATGTGCTCACTGCCCCGTGTCCTAACTCACACCCAGTCCCGTTCACCCATCACCCCCTGTGCTCACTGCCCCGTGTCCTAACTCACACCCAGTCCCGTACACCCAGTCCCGTTCACCCATCGCCCCCTGTGCTCACTGCCCCGTGTCCTAACTCACACCCAGTCCCGTTCACCCATCACCTCCTGTGCTCACTGCCCCGTGTCCTAACTCACCCAGTCCCGTTCACCCATCACCCCCTGTGCTCACTGCCCCGTGTCCTAACTCGCACCGGGTCCCGTTCACCCATCACCCCCTGTGCTCACTACCCCGTGTCCTAGCTCACACCCAGTCCCGTTCACCCATCACCCACTGTGCTCACTGCCCCGTGTCCTAACTCACACCCAGTCCCGTTCACCCATCACCCCCTGTGCTCACTGCACCGTGTCCTAACTCACACCCAGTCCCATTCACCCATCACCCCCTGTGCTCACTGCCCCGTGTCCTAACTCACACCCAGTCCCGTTCACCCATCACCCCCTGTGCTCACTGCCCCGTGTCCTAACTCACACCCAGTTCCGTTCACCCATCACCCCCTGTGCTCACTGCCCCGTGTCCTAACTCGCACCCAGTCCCGTTCACCCATCACCCCTGTGCTCACTGCCCCGTGTCCTAACTCGCACCCAGTCCCGTTCACCCGTCACCCCCTGTGCTCACTGCCCCGTGTCCTAACTCACACCCAGTCCCGTTCACCCATCACCCCCCTGTGCTCACTGCCCCGTGTCCTAACTTATACCCAGTCCCGTTCACCCATCACCCCCTGTGCTCACTGCCCCGTCTCCTAACTCACACCAAGTCCCGTTCACCCATCACCCCCTGTGCTCACTGCCCCGTGTTCTAACTCACACCCAGTCCCGTTCACCCATCACCCCGAGCTCACTGCCCTGTGTCCTAACTCACACCCAGTCCCGTTCACCCATCACCCCCTGTGCTCACTGCCCCGTGTCCTAACTCTCACCCAGTGCCGTTCACCCATCGCCCCCTGTGCTCACTGCCCCGTGTTCTAACTCGCACCCAGTCCCATTCACCCATCACCCCCTGTGCTCGCTGCCCGTGTCCTAACTCTCACCCAGTGCCGTTCACCCATCGCCCCCTGTGCTCACTGCCCCGTGTCCTAACTCGCACCCAGTCCCGTTCACCCATCACCCCCTGTGCTCACTGCCCCGTGTCCTAACTTGCACCCAGTCCCGTTCACCCATCACCCCCTGTGCTCAATGCCCCATGTCCTTACTCACACCCAGTCCCAATCACCCATCACCCCCTGTGTTCACTGCCCCGTGTCCTAACTCACACCAAGTCCCGTTCACCCTTCACCCCCTGTGCTCGCTGCCCCGTGTCCTAACTCACACCCAGTCCCGTTCACCCATCACCCCCTGTGCTCACTGCCCCGTGTCCTAATTCGCACCGAGTCCCGTTCACCCATCACCCCCTGTGCTCAGTGCCCCGTGTCCTAACTCACACCCAGTCCCGTTCACCCATCACCCCCTGTGCTCACTGCCCCGTGTCCTAACTCACACCCAGTCCCGTTCACCCATCACCCCCTGTGCTCACTGCCCCGTGTCCTAACTCGCACCCAGTCCCGTTCACCCATCACCCCCTGTGCTCACTGCCCCGTGTCCTAACTCACACCCAGTCCCGTTCACCCATCACCCCCTGTGCTCACTGCCCCGTGTCCTAACTCACACCCAGTCCCATTCACCCATCACCCCCTGTGCTCACTGCCCCGTGTCCTAACTCACACCCAGTCCCATTCACCCATCACCCCCTGTGTTCACTGCCCCGTGTCCTAACTCACACCCAGTCCCGTTCACCCATCACCCCCTGTGCTCACTGCCCCGTGTCCTAACTCGCACCCAGTCCCGTTCACCCATCACCCCCTGTGCTCACTGCCCCGTGTCCTAACTCGCACCCAGTCCCGTTCACCCATCACCCCCTGTGCTCACTGCCCCGTGTTCTAACTCACACCCAGTCCCGTTCACCCATCACCCCCTGTGCTCACTGCCCCGTGTCCTAACTCACACCCAGTCCCGTTCACCCATCACCCCCTGTGCTCACTGCTCCGTGTCCTAACTCACACCCAGTCCCGTTCACCCATCACCCCCTGTGCTCACTGCCCCGTGTCCTAACTCACACCCAGTCCCGTTCACCCATCACCCCTGTGCTCACTGCCCCGTGTCGTAACTCGCACCGAGTCCCGTTCACCCATCACCCCGTGCTCACTACCCCGTGTCCTAACTCACACCCAGTCCCGTTCACCCATCACCCCCTGTGCTCACTGCCCCGTGTCCTAACTCACACCCAGTCCCGTTCACCCATCACCCCCTGTGCTCACTGCCCCGTGTCCTAACTCACACCCAGTCCCGTTCACCCATCACCCCCTGTGCTCACTGCCCCGTGTTCTAACTCGCACCCAATCCCGTTCATCCATCACCCCCTGTGCTCACTGCCCCGTGTCCTAACTCACACCCAGTCCCGTTCACCCATCACCCCCTGTGCTCACTGCCCCGTGTCCTAACTCACAGCCAGTCCCGTTCACCCATCACCCCCTGTGCTCACTGCCCCGTGTCCTAACTCTCACCCAGTCCCGTTCACCCATCACCCCGCTGTGCTCACTGCCCCATGTCCTAACTCACACCCAGTCCCATTCACCCATCACCCCGTGTTCACTGCCCCGTGTCCTAACTCACACCGCGTCCCGTTCACCCATCACCCCCTGTGCTCACTGCCCCGTGTCCTAACTCACACCGAGTCCCGTTCACCCATCACCCCCTGTGCTCACTGCCCCATGTCCTAACTCTCACCCAGTCCCATTCACCCATCACCCCCTGTGCTCACTGCCCCGTATCCTAACTCACACCCAGTCCCGTTCACCCATCACCCCCTGTGCTCACTGCCCCGGGTCCTAACTCACACCCAGTCCCGTTCACCCATCACCCCCTGTGCTCACTGCCCCGTGTCCTAACTCACACCCAGTCCCGTTCACCCATCACCCCTTGTGCTCACTGCCCCGTGTCCTAACTCACACCCAGTCCCGCTCACCCATCACCCCTGTGCTCACTGCCCCGTGTCCTAACTCGCACCCAGTCCCGTTCACCCATCACCCCCTGTGCTCACTGCCCCGTGTCCTAACTCACACCCAGTCCCGTTCACCCATCACCCCCTCTGCTCACTGACCCGTGTCCTAACTCACACCCAGTCCCGTTCACCCATCACCCCCTGTGCTCACTGCCCCGTGTCCTAACTCACACCCAGTCCCGTTCACCCATCACCCCCTGTGCTCACTGCCCCGTGTCCTCACACCCAGTCCCGTTCACCCATCACCCCGTGCTCACTGCCCCATGTCCTAACTCGCACCCAGTCCCGCTCACCCATCACCCCTGTGCTCACTGCCCCGTGTCCTAACTCGCACCCAGTCCCGTTCACCCATCACCCCCTGTGCTCACTGCCCCGTGTCCTAACTCACACCCAGTCCCGTTCACCCATCACCCCCTCTGC
The DNA here is from genome assembly GCF_052327205.1 of Somniosus microcephalus. Classification (NCBI taxonomy): domain Eukaryota; kingdom Metazoa; phylum Chordata; class Chondrichthyes; order Squaliformes; family Somniosidae; genus Somniosus; species Somniosus microcephalus. The sequence continues at coordinate 231,683,012 of NC_140998.1, forward strand.
TCACTGCCCCGTGTCCTAACTCACACCCAGTCCCGTTCACCCATCGCCCCCTATGCTCACTGCCCCGTGTCCTAACTCACACCCAGTCCCGTTCACCCATCACCCCCTGTGCTCGCTGCCCCATGTCCTAACTCGCACCCAGTCCCGTTCACCCATCACCCCTGTGCTCGCTGACCTACATTGCCTCCCAGTCCAGCAACGCCTCGATTTTAAAATTCTCATGCTTGCGTTCAAATCCTTCCATGGCCTCTCCCCTCCCTATCTCTCTAACTTCTTCCAACTTCCCCAAACTCATACCTTTTACATAGAATCATAGAAACTTACAGCACAGAAGGAGGCCATTCGGCCCGTTGTGCCTGTGCCAGCTCTTTGAAAGAGCAGTTGTGCTCAGTCCCACACCCCCGCTTTTTGTCCGTCACCCTGTAAGTTCCTCATCCTCAAGTACCGCCCAACTCCCGTTTAACATTATTTATAGAATCAGCTTCCACCACCTTTTTATGTAAGAAGTCACACAACACCAGGTTATAGTCCAACAGCTTTATTTGAAATCACAAGCTTTCGGAGCGCTGCTCCTTCGTCAGGTGAAGTGGAGAGATGCATAAAAATACAGCTTATATAGTCAGAGAATAATGTCAGATGTTTACAGGTAATCTTTCTAACTGCCATTTATCACACCTCGGCAGAGAGATAATCACAGCAATCAAAGGTGTGAATGGTGTCCAAACAGGTCAGTCAGGAAAACATTACATCAAAGAGCAATGAGGTGGGGTCACAAGGGGTCAAATGTTGCAGATGCTGGGGTCTGTTTGGAAAAACAAAAAAAAAGACAAAAAACATGTTTTTTGCATGGTACATCGGCAAGACCATGCAGACACTGCGACAACGGATGAACGGACACCGCGCAACAATCGCCAGGCAGAAGTGTTCCCTCCCAGTCGGGGAACACTTCAGCAGTCAAGGACATTCAGCCTCCGATCTTCGGGTAAGCATTCTCCAAGGCGGCCTTCGAGACACACGACAACGCAAAATCATCGAGCAGAAACTGATAGCCAAGTTCCGCACCCATGAGGACGGCCTGAACCGGGATCTTGGGTTCATGTCACGCTACATGTAACCCCACCTGACGTAGGGTCATCCAGACTCGAGTCGTCGTTGGCTTGTTCTCTCCACACAGATGCGGCCGGACCTGCTGTGAATTCCAGCAAAAAAAAATGTTTTTTTTTGTTTTTCATACAGACCCCAGCATCTGCAACACTTGACCCGTTGTGACCCCACCTCATTGCTCTTTGATGTAATGTTTTCCTGACTGACCTGTTTGGACACCATTCACACCTTTGATTGCTGTGATTATCTCTCTGCTGAGGTGTGATAAATGGCAGTTAGAAAGTTTACCTGTAAACATCTGACATTATTCTCTGACTATATAAGCTGTGTCTTTATGCATTTCTCCACTTCACCTGATGAAGGAGCAGCGCTCCGAAAGCTTGTGATTTCAAATAAAGCTGTTGGACTATAACCTGGTGTTGTGTGACTTCTTACATTTGTCCACCCCAGTCCAACACCGGCATCTCCACACCATGACCACCTTTTTAGGTAGAGCGTTCCGGATCCTGACAAATCGGAGTGAAAAAATTTCTCCTAATCTCCCCTCTGGCTCTTTTGCCAATGATTTTAAATCTATGACCTCTGGTTATTGACCCACTCACCAGCGCCAACAGTTTTTCTCTACTCTTATCAAAACCTTGAAGGCTTTGTGTCTTAATGCAAGGAGCATTCGTAATAAGGTGGATAAATTAGCTGCGCAAATAGAGGTAAATGAATATGATATGATTGGGATTATGGAAACATGGCTCCAGGGGGACCAAGGCTGGGAACTCAACATCCAGGGGTATTCAATATTCAGGAAAGATAGGCAAAAAGGAAAAGTAGGTGGGGTAGCATTGCTGGTTAAAGAGAGGATTAACACAATTGTAAGCAAAGATATTAGCTCTGATGATGTGAAATCTGTATGGGTAGAACTGAGAAATACCAAAGGGCAGAAAACGTTAGTGGGAGTGGTATATAGACCCCCAAACAGTAATGCAGAGGTTGGGGATGGCATTAAAAGGGAAATTAGAGAAGCGTGCAATAAGGGCACAGCAGTCATCATGGGTGACTTTAATCTACATATAGATTGGGCTAAGCAAATTAGTAACAATACTGTGGAGGAGGAATTCCTGGAGTGTATACGGGATGGTTTCCTGGACCAATATGCCGAGGTATAATGCAATGAGAAAGGATTAATTAGCAATCTTGTTGTGCAAGACCCCTTGGGTCGGAGCGATCATAATATGATAGAATTCTTCATTAAGATGGAGAGTGAAGTAGTTGACTCAGAGATTAAGGTCCTGAATTTAAATAAAGGGAACTATGATGGTATGAGACGCGAATTGGGTAGGATTGATTGGGTAATGTCACTCAAAGGGTTGACGGTGGATAGGCAATGGCAAACTTTCAAAGATCGCATGGATGAACTACAGAATCTGTTTATCCCAGTTTGGCATAAAAATAAATCAAAAAAGGTGACTCGACCGTGGCTAACAAGGGGAAATTAGGGATAACATAAGATCCAAAGAGAGGACATATAAATTGGCCAAAAAAGCAGCAAACCTGAGGATTGGGAGCAGTTTAGGATTCAGCAAAGGAGGACAAAGGGATTAATTAAGAGGGGGAAAATAGATTATGAAAGTAAGCTGCAGGGAACATAAATACTGACTAAAAGCTTTTATAGATATGTGAAGAGAAAAAGATTGGTGAAGTCAAGCGTAGGTCCCTTACAGTCAGAATCAGGGGAATTTATAATGGGGAACAAAGAAATGGCGAACCAATTAAATACATATTTTGGTTCTGCCTTCACAAAGGAGGACACAAATAACCTCCCAGAGATGTCGGGGAACATAGGGACTAATGAGAGGGAGGAACTGAAAGAAATCAGTATTTGTAGGGAAATGGTGTTGGGGAAGTTGATGGGATTGAAGGCCGATAAATCCCCAGGGCCTGATAATCTACATCCTAGGGTACTTAAGGAAGTGGCCCTGGAGATAGTAGATGCATTGCTGGTCATCTTCCAGAACTCGATAGACTCTGGAACAGTACCCATGGATTGGAGGGTAGCTAATGTTACCCCACTATTCAAAAAAGGTGGTAGAGAAAAAGCGGGGAATTATAGACCGGTAAGCCTGACATCGGTTGTGGGGAAAATGCTAGAGTCCATTATAAAAGATGTAATAGCAGAGCACTTGGAAAGCAGTGACAGGATCGGACAAAGTCAACATGGATTTACAAAAGGTAAATCGTGCTTGACTAATCTACTGGAATTTTTTGAGGACGTAACTGGTAAAATAGATAAGGGAGAACCAGTGGATGTGGTGTATTTGGACTTTCAGAAAGCTTTCGATAAGGTCCCGCATAAGAGATTAGCATGCAAAATTAAGGCACATGGGATTGGGGGCAAGGTATTGACTTGGATAGAGAACTGGTTGGCAGATAGAAAGCAAAGAGTTGGAATAAACGGGTCTTTTTCCGAGTGGCAGGCAGTAACTAGTGGGGTACCACAAGGATCGGCCCTAGGACCCCAGCTGTTCACAATATATTAATGATCTGGACGAGGGAATTGGATGTAGTATCTCCAAATTTGCAGACGACACAAAGCTGGGTGGGAGGGTATGCTGTGAGGAGGATGTCGTGAAACTCCAGTATGATTTGGACAGGTTGGGTGATTGGGCAGAAATGCACTATAATGTGGATAAATGTGAGGTTATCCACTTTGGTGGCAAAAACAGGAAGGCAGATTATTATTTGAATGGCAATAGATTGGGAGAAGGGGAAGTGCAAAGAGACCTGGGTGTTCTTGTGCGCCAGTCGCTGAAGGTAAGCATACAGGTGCAGCAGGCGGTTAAGAAGGCAAATGGTATGTTGGCCTTCGTAGCAAGAGGGTTCGAGTACAGGAACAAGGATGTCTTGCTGCAGTTGTACAGGGCCTTGGTGAGACCACATCTTGAGTATTGTGTGCAGTTTTGGTCGCCTTATCTGAGGAAGGATGTTCTTGCCATGGAGGGAGTGCAGCGAAGATTCACCAGGCTGATACCTGGGATGGCAGGAATGACATATGAGGAGAGATTGTGTCGATTGGGCTTATACTCACTGGAATTTAGAAGATTGAGAGGGGATCTCATCGAAACTTATAAAATTCTGTGAGGCCTGGACAGACTAGATGCAGGAAGGATGTTCCCGATGGCCGGGGAGTCCAGAACCAGGGGCCATAGTCTAAGGATATGGGGTAAGCCATTTAGGACTGAGATGAGGAGGAATTTCTTCACCCAGAGAGTGGTGAACCTGTGGAATTCTCTGCCACAGAGGGCGGTGGAGGCCAGTTCATTAAATATATTCAAGAAGGAGTTGGATATATTTCTTAAGGATAAAGGGATCAAGGGATATGGGGAGAAGGCAGGGACAGGGTACTTAATTTGGAGGATCAGCCATGATCTCATTGAATGGCGGAGCAGGCTCGAGGGGCCGAATGGCCTATTCCTGCTCCTATCTTCTATGTTTCTATGAAATGTATAAAATTCTGACAGGGCTAGACAGACTGGATGCAGGGAGGATGTTTCCCCTGGCTGGGGGGTCTAGAACGAGGGGTCACAGTCTCAGGATACGGGGTAGGACATTTGGGACTGAGATGAGGAGAAATTTCTTCACTCAGAGGGTGGTAAACCTGTGGAATTCTCTACCACAGAAGACTGTGGAGGCCAAGTCACTGAATATATTTAAGAAGGAGATAGATAGATTTCTAGACACAAAAGGCATCAAGGGGTATGGGGAGAGCGCGGGAATATGGTATTGAGATAGAGAATCAGCCATGGTCATATTGAATGGCGGAGCAGGCTCGAAGAGCTGAATGGCCTTCTCCTATTTTTCTATGGCTTTGTCAAGGGTAAATCATGTCTGACAAATCTGATTGAATTTTTCGAGGGGGTGACTGGGGAGGTGGATGAGGGAAATGCTGTGGATGTGGTTTACATGGACTTCAGTAAAGCTTTTGACAAAGTCCCGCATAGGAGACTGGTCAAGAAGGTGAGAGCCCATGGGATCCAGGGTGCCTTGGCGCGTTGGATCCTAAACTGGCTGAGTGGCAGGAGGCAGAGGGTGATGGTCGAAGGTTGCTTTTGTGACTGGAAGCCTGTGTCCAGTGGGGTACCTCAGGGATCGGTGCTGGGTCCCTTGTTGTTTGTGATCTACATAAATGATTTGGATGAGAATGTTAAAGGGATGATCAGTAAGTTTGCAGATGACACGAAAATTGGTGGGGTGGTAAATTGCAAGGGGGAAAGCCTCAGGCTACAGGACGATATAGACGGGTTGGTCAGATGGGCGGAAAAGTGGCAAATGGAATTTAACCCTGAAAAGTGCGAGGTGATGCATTTTGGACGGACAAATAAGGCAAGGGAATACACAATGAGTGGTAGGACCCTAGGAAGTACAGAGGGTCAGAGGGACCTCGGTGTACATGTACATAGATCTCTGAAGGCAGCGGAACAAGTAGATAAGGTGGTTAAAAAGGCATATGGGATACTTGCCTTCATTAGCCGAGGCATAGAATATAGGAGCAGGGAGGTTATGATGGAGCTGTACAAAACGCTGGTGAGGCCACAGCTGGAGTACTGTGTGCAGTTCTGGTCGCCTCACTATAGGAAGGATGTGATTGCTTTGGAGAGGGTGCAGAGAAGATTCACCAGGATGTTACCTGGGATGGAGCGCCTCAGCTATGAAGAAAGACTAAACAGGCTGGGGTTGTTTTCCTTGGAGCAAAGAAGGCTGAGGGGGGACCTGATTGAGGTGTACAAAATGATGAGGGGCATAGATAGGGTAGACAAAGAGGAACTTTTCCCCTTAGTAGGGGGGACAATAACAAGGGGGCATAGATTCAGGGTAAGGGGCAGGAGATTTAGAGGGGATTTGAGGAGGAACTTTTTCACCCAGAGGGTGGTTGGAATGTGGAACTCAATGCCTAAAAGGGTGGTAGAGGCAGGAACCCTCACAACATTCAAGAAGCATTTGGATGAGCACTTGAAATGCCATTGCATACAAGGCTATGGACCAAATGCTGGAAAATGGGATTAGACTGGACAGGGATGGACGGGCGGCGCAGACACGATGGGCCGAAGGGCCTCTTTCTGTGCTGTAAAACTCTATGACTCTATGTTTCTATCATCTTGTAAACCTCTGTTAGGTCACCTCTTAACCTTCTCTGTGCCAAGGATAGCTGAAGTCGCTCGTTCTTGGTAAACCTCCCCTGTACCCTTTCTAAGGCCTTTACATCTTTCCTGAATTTGCTGCCCAGAATTGTCCACAATACTCCAGCTGAGGCCTAACCAGTGATTTAGAAAGTTCTAGCATGATCTCTTTGCTTTAATATTCTCTGCCTCTATTTATAAACCCACGTAATCCATATGCTTTCTTATCCATCTTATCAACTTGCCCTGCCACCTTTAAGGATTTATAAGAAATAGGAGAAAGAGTAACTATCCTCATCACCATCTGCAACTTCACAAAGTTTTGTATCATTTGCAAACTTTAGAATGGCATTAGAAGATGAGATCAAAAAAGATATAAAGACATTTAAGATAGAAAGGATAAAACCCCTCGTCTGGATGGATTGCATCTGCGCAAACTAAAAGAAGTTAGGGAAGAGAAAGCAGAGACCCTATTACATATATTATAAAAATTCATTAGTATAGGGAATCGTGTTAGACTGACGGATGGCTAATGTGATTCCTATATATAAAACAAGCCCAGGGAACTATAGACCAATCAGCTTAATGTCGGTGGTAGGAAAGATAATGGAATCATTAATCAAAGGTGTAATAGAAAAATATCTAGAAATTGAAGATACAATAAAAAATAGTCAGCACGGATGCTTGACCAACCTCATTGAATTCTTTGAATTAACAGAAAGAGTAGACAAGGGTAATGCAGTAGATGTAATATATTTGGATTTCCAAAAATCTTCAATAAGGTACTGCATGACCAACGTTCCCTCTAAGCTGTGCAGCCGCATTGCCAAGTAGCTGGCTGCCGGTCCCACACATCCTGGGACCGGCCTTTCCAATGTGAAATTTCGTGCATGAGCAAAACTTGGAATAGGCCGTGCACCCAAAAAAATAATTAGGGGGAACATTGCTCATGACTAAGGTCAGAACATGTAGAGCCAGGGAACAAGTAGCAGAATGGATAGCAAGCTAGCTACAAAACAAAGAGATGGGGTTAAAGATAGTTACTCAGATTGGCTAATGGTGGGAAATGGTGTTCCACAAGGATCGGTGCAGGGACCACTGTTGCTCACAATTTCCAAACAATTTGCACTCAGGAATCGGAAGTACAGTTTCAAAATTTGCGGACGACACCAAATTGGGGGGTATAGTTAATACTGAGGAAAGCTGTGATAAAATGCAAGAAGGGAGGCGTATGACAGATACCAAAGGCTAAATACTGCAGAATCTTTAGAGGAGTACAAAAAGTGCAGGGGTGCAATTAAGAAGGATATTAGGAAAGCAAAGAGAGAGCATGAAAAACTCTTGGCAAGTAAAATCAAGGAAAACCCAAAGATGTTTTATAAATATATTAAGAGTAAGAGGATAGCTAAAGAAAGGGTAGGACCTATTAGAGATCATGAGAGTAATGTGTGTGTGGAGGCGGGAGATGTCGGTAGGGTTCTTAATGAATACTTTGCGTCTGTTTTCACAAAGGAGAGGGGCGAAGCATAGAAACATAGAAGATAGGAGCAGGAGTAGGCCATTCGGCCCCTCAAACCTGTTTTGCCATTTAATGAGATGGCTGATCATCCAAATGTCCCTGTCCCTGCTTTCTCCCCATATCCCTTGATCCCTTTAGCCTTAAGAAATATATCTAACTCCTTCTTGAATATATTTAATGAATTGGCCTCAACCGCCTTGTGTGGTAGAGAATTCCACAAGTTCACCACTCTCTGGGTGAAGAAATTCCTCCTCATCTCAGTCGTAAATGGCTTACCCCTTATCCTTAGACTGTGACCCCTGGTTCTGGACTCCTCTGCCATCAGGAACATCCTTCCTGCATCTAGTCTGTCTAGTCCTGTTAGTATTTTATAAGTTTCAATGAGATCCCCTCTCATTCTTCTAAACTCCAGCGAGTATAAGCCCAATCGACCCAATCTCTCCTCATACGTCATTCCTGCCATCCCAGGTATCAGTCTGGTAAATCTTCGCTGCATTCTCTCCATGGCAAGAACATCTTTCCTCAGATAAGGTGACCAAAACTGCACACAATACTCAAGGTGTGGTCTCACTAAGGCCCTGTACAACTGCAGCAAGACATCCTTGTTCCTGTGCTCGAATCCTCTCGCTATGAAGGCCAACGTACCATTTGCCTTCTTAACCGCCTGCTGCACCTACATGCTTACCTTCAGCGACTGGTGCACAAGGACATTGCTATCGGGGGAGGAGTGTGAAATATTAGATGAAATAAACATTGTGAGAGAGGAAGTATTATGAGGTTTAGCAGCTTTAAAAGTGGATAAATCCCCAGGCCCGGGTGAAATGTATCCCAGGCTGTTAAGCGAAGCAAAAGAGGAAATAGCAGAGGCCCTGACCATCATTTTCCAATCCTCTCTGGCTTCAGGTGTGGTGCCGGAGGACTGCTAATGTGGTACCCTTGTTTAAAAAGGGAGAAAAGGATAGACCGAGTAATTACAGGCCAGTCAGCCTAACCTCGGTGGTGGGAACATTATTGGAAAGAATTCTGAAGGACAGGATAAATCTTCATTTAGAAAGACACGGATTAACCAAGGATAGTCAGCACGGATTTGTTAAGGGAAGGTCGTGTCTGACAAACTTGATTGAATTTTTTGAGGAGGTAATAAGGAGGGTAAATGAGGGTAGGTCGTGTGTTTGATGTCGTGTCTATGGACTTTAGCAAGGCTTTTGATAAGGTTCCACATGGCAGACTGGTCACGAAGTTAAAAGCCCATGGGATCCAGGGCAAAGTGTCAAGTTGGATTCAAAACTGGCTCGGAGGCAGGAAGCAGAGGGTAATGGTTGATGGGTGTTTTTGTGACTGGAAGGCTGTTCCCAGTGGGGTTCCGCAGGGCTCAGTACTAGGTCCCTTGCTTTTTGTGGTATATATCAGTGATCTAGACTTGAATATAGGGGGTATGATTAAGAAGTTTGCAGATGATACTAAAATCGGCTGTGGGTTCATACTGAAGAAGGAAGCTGTAGACTGCAGGAAGATATCAATAAATTGGTCAGGTGGGCAGAACAGTGGCAAATGGAATTCAATCCGGAGAAGTGTGAGGTACTGCATTTGGGGAGGGCTAACAAGGAAAGGGAATACACATTAAATGGTAGGACACTGAGTAGTGTAGAGGAACAAAGGGACCTTGGAGTGCATGTCCACAGATCCCTGAAGGTAGCAGGCCAGGTAGATAAGGTGGTTAAGAAGGCATTCGAAATGCTTGCCTTTATTAGCTGTGGCATAGAATACAAGAGCGGGGGGGTTATGCTTCAACTGTATAAAACACTAGTTAGGCCTGTGGTGATTATTCTTTATGTTTAGTAAGAAGCATTGTGATTGGTTGTTTGTTTCCTGCCTTGGGATATATGCTGTAATCTCATTGGTAGTTGATGTCATGTGATTTGTGGTGGCCATCTTAAATTCAGTTCTTTCCAGCTTTGGTTGGGACTGGGTGTGGAAAGATGTGCTACAGGATTTTAAAGTTAATAAAGCCTAGATTAGAAAGGCAAATCTATTCTTTATTTCAAGGCCTCAGCTAGAGTACTGCGTGCAGTTCTGGTCACCACGTTACAGGAAAGATGTGATTGCACTAGAGAGGGTACAGAGGAGATTTACAAGGATGTTGCCGGGAGTAGAGAATCTTAGCTATGAGGAAAGACTGGATAGGCTGGGTCAGTTTCCCTTGGAACAGAGGAGGCTGAGGGGAGACCTTATTGAGGTGTATGAAATTATGAGGGGCCTAGATAAAGTGGATGGAAAGGACCTATTTCCCTTAGCAGAGGGGCAAAAAACCAGGGGGCACAGATTTAAAGTAATTGGTGGAAGGTTTAGAGGAGATTTGAGGGGAAATTTCTTCACCCAGGGGGTTGTGGGGGTCAAGAACTCACTGCCTGAAACATAGAAACATAGAAGATAGGAGCAGGAGTAGGCCATTCGGCCCTTCGAGCCTGCTCCGCCATTCAATGAGATCATGGCTGATCATTCATATTCAGTACCCTGTCCCTGCCTTCTCCCTATATCCCTTGATCCCTTTAGCCTTAAGAAATATATCCAACTCTTTCTTGAATATACTTAATGAACTGGCCTCCACTGCCCTCTGTGGCAGAGAATTCCACAGGTTCACCACTCTTTGGGTGAAGAAATTCCTCCTCATTTCAGTCCTAAATGTCCTACCCCTTATCCTTAGACTATGACCCCTGGTTCTGGACTCCCCGACCATCGGGAACATCCTTCCAGCATCTAGTCTGTCCAGCCCTGACAGAATTTTATAGGTTTCGATGAGATCCCCTCTCAATCTTCTAAACTCCAGTGAGTATAAGCCCAATCGACACAATCTCTCCTCATACGTCATTCCTGCCATCCCAGGTATCAGCCTGGTGAATCTTCGCTGCACTCCTTCCATGGCAAGAACGTCCTTCCTCAGATAAGGCGACCAAAACTGCACACAATACTCAAGGTGTGGTCTCACCAAGGCCCTGTACAACTGTAGCAAGACATCCTTGTTCCTGTACTCGAACCCTCTTGCTACGAAGGCCAACATACCATTTGCCTTCTTAACCGCCTGCTGCACCTGCATGCTTACCTTCAGCGACTGGTGCACAAGAACACCCAGGTCTCTTTGCACTTCCCCTTCTCCCAATCTATTGCCATTCAAATAATAATCTGCCTTCCTGTTTTTGCCACCAAAGTGGATAACCTCACATTTATCCACATTGTAGTGCATTTGTCATGTTTCTGCCCAATCACCTAACCTGTCCGAATCGTACTGGAGTTTCATGACATCCTCCTCACAGCATACCCTCCCACCCAGCTTTGTGTCATCTGCAAATTTGGAGATATTACATCCAATTCCCTCAGCCAGATCATTAATATATATTGTGAACAGCTGGGGTCCTAGGACCGATCCTTGCGGTACCCCACTAGTCACTGCCTGCCACTCGGAAAACGACCCGTTTATTCCAACTCTTTGCTTTCTGTCCGCCAACCAGTTCTCTATCCAAGTCAATACCTTGCCCCCCAATCCCTTGTGCCTTAATTTTGCACGCTAATCTCTTATGCGGGACCTTATCGAAAGCCTTCTGAAAGTCCAAATACACCATATCCACTGGTTCTCCCTTATCTATTTTACCAGTTACATCCTCAAAACATTCCAGTAGATTAGTCAAGCATGATTGACCTTTTGTAAATCCATGTTGACTTTGTCCGATCCTGTCACTGCTTTCCAAGTGCTCTGCTATTACATCTTTTATAATGGACTCTAGCATTTTCCCCACTACCGATGTCAGGTTTACCGGTCTATAATTCCCCGCATTTTCTCTGCCACCTTTTTTGAATAGTGGGGTAACATTAGCTACCCTCCAATCCATGGGTACTGTTCCAGAGTCTATCGAGTTCTGGAAGATGACCAGCAATGCATCTACTATTTCTAGGGCCACTTCCTTAAGTACCCTGGGATGTAGATTATCAGGCCCTGGGGATTTATCGGCCTTCAGTCCCATCAATTTTCCTGACACCATTTCCCTACTAATACTGATTTCTTTCAGTTCCACCCTTTCATCAGACCCTATGTTCCCCGGTATGTCTGGGAGGTTATTTGTGTCCTCCTTTGTGAAGACAGAACCAAAATACGTATTTAGTTGGTCTGCCATTTCTTTGTTCCCCATTATAAATTCCCCCGATTCTGACTGCAAGGGACCTACGCTTGACTTCACCAATCTTTTTCTCTTCACATATCTATAAAAGCTTTTACAGTCAGTTTTTATGTTCCCTGCAAGCTTACTCTCATATTCTATTTTCCCTTTCTTAATTAATCCCTTTGTCCTCCTTTGTTGAATCCTGAACTGCTCCCAATCCTCAGGATTATTGCTTTTTCTGGCCAATTTGTATGTCCTCTCCTTGGATCTTATGCTATCCCTAATTTCCCTTGTTAGCCATGGTTGAGTCACCTTTTATGTTTTATTTTTATGCCAAACTGGGATGAACAACTTCTGTAGTTCATCCATTCGGTCTTTGAATGTTTGCCATTGCCTATCCACCATCAACCCTTTGAGTGCCATTCCCCAATAAATCCTACCCAACTCGCTCCTCAGACCATCGTAGTTTCCTTTATTTAAATTGAGGACTCTAGTTTCTGAGTCAACTACTTCATTTTCCATCTTAATGAAGAATTCGATCATATTATGATCGCTCCGACCCAAGGGGCCTCGTACAACAAGATTGCTAATTAATCCTTTCTCGTTACATAATACCCAGTCTAAGATGGCCTGATCTCTGGTTGGTTCCTCGACATATTGGTCCAGGAAACCATCCCGTAAACACTCCAGGAATTCCTCCTCCACAGTATTGTTACTAATTTGGTTAGCCCAATCTATATGTAGATTAAAGTCACCCATGATGACTGCTGTGCCCTTATTGCACGCTTCTTTAATTTTCCTTTTAATGCCATCCCCAACCGCCGCCTTACTGTTTGGAGGTCTATATACCACTCCCACTAATGTTTTTTCCCCTTAGTATTTCTCAATTCTACCCATACAGAGTCCACATCATCAGAGCTAATATCCTTCATTACCATTGTGTTAATCCCTTCTTTAACCAGTAATGCCACCCTACCTCCCTTTCCTTTTTGCCTATCTTTCCTGAATATCGAATACCCCTGGATGTTGAGTTCGCAGTCTTGGCCATCCTTGAGCCACGTTTCCGTAATCCCAACCAAATCATATTCGTTTACCTCTATTTGCGCAGCCAATTCATCCACCTTATTACAAATGCTCCTCGCATTAAGACAGAAAGCCTTCAGGCTTGTTTTTTTAACGCTCTTAGACCTATTAGAATTATTATTTACTGTGGCCACGTTTGATTTAAACCCTTGATTTCTCTGACTGCCACTTTTGTTTTTCTCCTTCCTATCTTTTGCTTTTATCCTTGTTTCCCTTTCCTCTGTCTCCCTGCTCAGGTTCCCAACCCCCTTCCATTTTAGTTTAAACCCTCCCCCACAGCACTAGCAAACAAACCCCCTAGGACATCGGTTCCAGCCCTGCCCAGGTGCAAACTGTCCAGTTTGAACTGGTCCCACCTCCCCCAGAACCAGTTCCAATGTCCCAGGAACTTGAATCCCTCCCCCTGGCACCATTCCTCTAGCCACGTATTCATCTGAAGTATCCTTCTATTTCTACTCTGACTAGCAAGTGGCACTGGTAGCAATCCTGAGATTACTACCTTTGAGGTCCTGTTTTTTAATTTATCTCCTAACTCCCTATATTCCGCTTTTAGGACCTCATCCCGCTTTTTACCTACATCGTTTTGGTGCCTATATGCACCATGACAACTGGCTCTTCACCCTCCCCTTCCAAGATGTTCTGCAGCCGCTCGGAGACATCCTTGACCCTTGCACCAGGGAGGCAACACACCATCCTGGAGTCTCGTTTGCGGCCGCAGAAACGCCTATCTATTCCCCTTACAATTGAATCCCCTATTACTATAGCTCTACCACTCTTTTTCCTCCCATTCTGTGCAGCAGAGCCACCCCTGGTGCCAGGAAGTTGGCTGCTGCTGCCTTCCTCTGATAAGCCATCCCCCACAACAGTACTCAAAGCGGTGTATCTGTTGGAGAGGGGGATGGCCACAGGGGACCCCTGCACTACCTGCCTGCGCCTAGTACTCTGCCTGTTGGTCACCCAGTCCCTTTTTTCCTGTCCAACCTCTACCTGTGGTGTGTCCAACTCCCTAAACGTGCTATTCACGATGTCCCGAGCATCGTGAACGCTCCAGTATGCATCCAGTCGCAGCTCCAGCGCCACAATGCGGTCTGTCAGTAGCTGCAGCTGGATGCACTTCCTGCACACGTAGTTGTCAGGGACACAGGAAGTGTCCCTGAGTTCCCACATATTGCAGGAGGAGCAGATCACAGGGCCGGGCTGTCCTGCCATGATTTACCCTTTAATTAATTGAATTTAAATTAAATCAATCAATCCCACTAATTACACTACAGTTAAATAGTTTACCAACAGTGCCCGCTACACCAGAGAGACCTTAGAAACTATAAACCAGAGTTAAAGTTTAAAAAAGAGAGAAATACTCACCAACCAATCACTTACCTGCTTCCTGCTGACGTCACACTTTGATTACTTTTTACCTCTCTCCCCTGCTGCTGAGTTGGTCGGGCCTTGTTCGCTGCTGCCGGTTATATTCTCCGCCTCGCGCTGCAAGTCTCACCCAGGTCCGATGCTCTGGTTGGGCCTCGTTCGCTGCTGCCGGTTATATTCTCCGCCTCGCGCTGCAAGTCTCACCCAGGTCCGATGCTCTGGTTGGGCCTCGTTCGCTGCTGCCGGTTATATTCTCCGCCTCGCGCTGCAAGTCTCACCCAGGTCCGATGCTCTGGTTGGGCCTCGTTCGCTGCTGCCGGTTATATTCTCCGCCTCGCGCTGCAAGTCTCACCCAGGTCCGATGCTCTGGTTGGGCCTCGTTCGCTGCTGCCGGTTATATTCTCCGCCTCGCGCTGCAAGTCTCACCCAGGTCCGATGCTCTGGTTGGGCCTCGTTCGCTGCTGCCGGTTATATTCTCCGCCTCGCGCTGCAAGTCTCACCCAGGTCCGATGCTCTGGTTGGGCCTCGTTCGCTGCTGCCGGTTATATTCTCCGCCTCGCGCTGCAAGTATCAGCCAGGTCCGATGCTCTGGTTGGGCCTCATTCGCTGCTGGCGGTTATATGGTGGTAGAGGCAGAAACCCTAACCACATTTAAAAAGTACTTGGATGTGCACTTGGGGTGCTGTATCCTGCAGGGCTACGGACCAAGAGCTGGGAAGTGGGATTAGGCTGGCTAGCTCTTTGTTGGCCAGCGCGGACACAATGGGCCGAAATGGCCTCCTTCTGTGCTGTAACTTTCTATGATTCAATTTCAATGTGGATAAGTGTGCGATGGTGCATTTTGGTAGGAAGAATAAGGAAGCCACATACTCCTTGGAAAATAAAACTCTAAATGGGGTAGAGGAGCAAACTGATCTAGAGGTACAGATATACAAATCAGTGAAAGTAGCCACACAGTTTAATAAGGCCATAAAAAAGCAAACAAAGCACTGGGGTTCATTTCTAGAGGGAGATAATTGATAAGTAGAGAAGTTATGTTCCAGCTTGTATCAAACTGTGGTTAGTTCACACTTGGGAGTACTGTGTACAGTTTTGGTCTCTATTATAAAAAGGATATAGAGGCACTAGAGAGGGTGCAAAAAAGATTCTTCCAAAATTCCCTAGGTTCAGGAAAGGTCCCAGCAGATTTGAAGGTAGCAAATGTAACCCCACTATTTTTAAGAAAGGAGGGAGAGAGAAAATAGGGAATTACAGGCCAGTTAGCCTGACATCAGTCTTCAGGAAAATGCTGGAATCCATTATTAAGGAAGTGGGTAACAGGGTACTTAGAAAACTCTCTGTCTCGGTCTGTCACTCAATTCAATTCAATTCAATTCCAATCGCTTTATTGGCATGACAAGTTACATCTTATGTTGCCAAAGCATCGGAAAACATTCATGTTTGTTCACAAAAATACAGATCTATCCATACAGTGTATAAACAGATATATCCCTGAGTGTATAAATATATACTTTCATATAATTTATATATACTCTTTTCTTATATTTAATGGTTGTCCCTCTGTTTATGGCAAGCTGAAACATAGTGTGCCGCCAGTGTTATGCAATTTCTCTCTTCCCCTAGTAGGTATGGGAGTTTTTGGTCGTCATTCAAATTTCTGAATTCCGGGCATATTTTTGTGAATTTTGGGTAGAAATTCTCCCTTATGTCCTGATATTTTCTACAAGCTGTGAGGAAGTGCATCTCTGTCTCCACCACTCCCTGACTGCAGTGAGAGCATATCCTGTCCTCTCTTGGTAGCCGGGTCTGTCTGTGTCTACCTTTTTCGATCGCCAGGTTATGTTCACTAAGTCTGTGCATTGTCAAAGTTTTTCTCAATTTGCTATCCTTTACCATGGTCAGGTAATCAGCCATGTTGTATTGTCTGTTTAGGGCCAAGTAGCAATTGAGTTTGCTTTGGGTTTTTGTTGTTTCTGCCCAATATGACAGATATTTTTCCTTTTGCTTAGCGACGATTGTGTTGGGTCGAATTCTTTGTGTTACGCTGTCACTGTCCTGGGGCTGGTTATTGTTAGTAGTGTTAGTAGTTACTTCACTGAGTCCCAGGACTAGTTGACTGAGGGTATTCTTCTTTATGGTCCTCTCTTGGCATTTCAGGGCTTCGTAGTGATAGCATTGGGGGTTGCTCATTTCTTGGTGTTTCCAAAATTTGGTGGCTCTTTTTTGGATAGTGATTATTAATGGATATTGGCCTAGTTCTGCCCTGCATGCATTGTTTACTGTTTTCCTTTGAGTCCGGAGTATACTTTTACAGAATTCTGCATGTAGGATCTCAATTGGGTGTTTGTCCCATTTTGCAAATTCTTGTTGTGTTAGCGGTCCCCACACCTCGCTGCCATAGAGTGCAATTGGTTCAATTACTGATTTGAAAATTTTGAGCCAAATGCTAATTGGGATTTCTATTTGGATTGATTTTTTAATGGCATAGAAAGCCCTTCTTGCTTTCTCTTTCAGTTCATTCACTGCCAGTTTGAAATTTCCCGTAGAGCTGATTTTTATGCCCAAGTATGTGTAGTTAGTGGTTTGTTCGATTTTAGTTCCTAGTGTGAGATTTATTTTGGGTCCCTGATGTCTGGATCTTTGTTGGAACACGAGGACTTTGGTTTTTTGGAGGTTTATTGTCAGGGCCCAGGTCTGACAGACTGATTCCAGCAGATCCAGGTTCTGCTGTAGACCCTCCTTAGTTGGCGACAGCAGAACCAGGTCGTCTGCATAGAGGAGGAATTTAACCTTGGATTCATATAGGGTGAGGCCCGGTGCTGTAGATTGTTCAAGTAGTTTTGCCAATTCATTTATGTAGATATTAAAGAGTGTCGGTGAGATTGGCGAGCCCTGCGTCACCCCCCGCCCCTGTGGGAAGTATTTTGTTTGTTTGTCTCCAATTTTAACTGCACATTTGTTGTTTGTATACATTGATTTAATTACATCATATGTTTTTCCCCCTACCCCGCTTTCGATAAGTTTCAGGAATAGACCGTCGTGCCAGATGGAATCGAATGCCTTCTGGAAATCTATAAAGCATGCGTAGATTTTGCTTTTGTTTTGATGGACGTGTTTGTCAATTAGGGTCTGTAGGGTGAAGATATGATCTGATGTTCTATAGTTTGGCAGGAATCCAATTTGGCTTTTACTCAAGACATTGTGCTCCTCAAGGAAGTTTATAAGTCTTTTGTTTATGATACTACAGAAAACCTTTCCCATGTTACTGTTTACACAGATGCCTCGATAGTTATTTGGGTCACCTTTATCCCCACTTTTGTATATGGGCGTTATGAGTCCTTTGTTCCAGATATCAGGGAAGTAACCGACACTCAGAACCAAGTTGAAGAGTTTCAGTATAGCCAATCTCATTTTATCGTCCGTGTGTTTAATCATCTCGCTTAGGATGCCGTCTGCCTCGCAAGCCTTTCCTGGTCGCAGGTCCTTGAGTTTTTCAATTAGCCCTTTTTCAGATATTATGGTGTCTATCGGGTTTTGGTTATCTTTTATGACAGATTCTAGCTTTGCCAGTTTTTCGCATATTTGGCATTGCTCCGGGCTTAGTGTGTTTTTCTGGTATAATTTTTCAAAATGGTTTTCCCATGTGTCACCGTTTTGAATGGCCAATTCTCTCTCTCTCGGTCTCTCTCGGTCTGTCACTCTCTCTCTCTCTCGGTCTGTCACTCTCTCTCTCTCTCTCGGTCTGTCACTCTCCCTCTCTCGGTCTGTCACTCTCTCTCTCTCTCTCTCGGCCTGTCTCTCTCTCTCGGTCTGTCACTCTCTCTCTCTCGGTCTGTCACTCTCTCTCTCTCTCGGTCTGTCTCTCTCTCTCTTTCTCGGTCTGTCACTCACTCTCTCGGTCTGTCACTCTCTCTCGGTCTGTCACTCACTCTCTCTCTCGGTCTGTCACACTCTCTCGGTCTGTCACTCACTCTCTCTCTCGGTCTGTCACTCTCTCTCGGTCTGTCTCTCTCTCTCTCGGTCTGTCTCTCTCTCTCTCTCTCGGTCTGTCACTCACTCTCTCGGTCTGTCACTCTCTCTCTCGGTCTGTCACTCTCTCTCTCTCTCTCGGTCTGTCACTCACTCTCTCTCTCGGTCTGTCTCTCTCTCTCTCGGTCTGTCACTCTCTCTCTCTCGGTCTGTCTCTCTCTCTCTCGGTCTGTCACTCTCTCTCTCTTGGTCTGTTACTCTCTCTCTCTCTCGGCCTGTCTCTCTCTCTCTCTCGGTCTGTCACTCTCTCCAATTCCAATTCCAATTCCAATTCCAATTCAAATGCTTTATTGGCATGAAAGTTTACAGAGAACCATATTGCCAAAGCTTACATATCAAGAAAGGTACAGTTTTCCAACATTCTGTAGGTGTCAGTCGATTTGACATTTGTTGGGTGCATACAATATTACTTTTAAACAATATTAATTTTAAACAGTCTTAATTTTTTTAAACAGTCCTCAGGTTGTGACATGTTGTTACATATTTGGCCCCAAGGTATGGCCTGTCTCCTTCTCCCAGGACTAATCTTAATTTTGACAGGTCATCCAATTCCTTGAAATCTGGGGTTGTTTGGCTTAGCTTGTTGAATAATATGTTTCTTGATGTGTTGAATTTTTCGCATTTTAGGAGGAAATGCATTTCTGTTTCAACCTCGCCGGCCACTCTCTCTCTCTCTCTCTCTCTCTCTCTCTCGGTCTGTCACTCTCTCTCTCTTGGTCTGTTACTCTCTCTCTCTCTCGGCCTGTCTCTCTCTCTCTCTCTCTCTCGGTCTGTCACTCTCTCTCTCGGTCTGTCACTCTCTCTCTCTCTCGGTCTGTCTCTCTCTCTCTCTCGGTCTGTCTCTCTCTCTCTCTCTCTCGGTCTGTCACTCACTCTCTCGGTCTGTCACTCTCTCTCTCTCTCGGTCTGTCACTCTCTCTCTCGGTCTCTCTCTCTCTCTCTCGGTCTGTCACTCTCTCTCTCTCTCGGTCTGTCACTCTCTCTCTCGGTCTCTCTCTCTCTCGGTCTGTCACTCTCTCTCTCTCTCGGTCTGTCTCTCTCTCTCTCGGTCTGTCACTCTCTCTCTCGATCTGTCTCTCTCGGTCTGTCACACTCTCTCTCTCTCGGTCTGTCACTCTCTCTCTCGGTCTGTCACTCACTCTCTCTCTCGGTCTGTCACTCTCTCTCTCTCTCTCGGTCTGTCACTCACTCTCTCTCGGTCTGTCTCTCTCTCTCTCTCTCTCTGTCTGTCTCTCCAATTCCAATTCCAATTCAAATGCTTTATTGGCATGAAAGTTTACAGATTGCCAAAGCTTACATAGCAAAAAGGTACAGTTTTCCAACATTCTGTAGGTGTCAATCGATTTGACATTTGTTGGGTACATACAATATTACTTTTAAACAATATTAATTTTAAACAGTCTTTGTACTTCATTTGGTACGTTCAATATTAATTTTAAACAGTCTTAATTTTAAACAGTCCTCAGGTTGTGACATGTTGTTGCATATTTGGCCCCAAGGTATGGTCTGTCTCCTTCTCCTAGGACTAATCTCAATTTTGACAGGTCATCCAATTCCTTGAAATCTGGGGTTGTTTGGCTTAGCTTGTTGAATAATATGTTTCTTGATGTGTTGAATTTTTCGCATTTTAGGAGGAAATGCATTTCTGTTTCAACCTCGCCGGCCAGACATTGATCGCATATTCTATTCT
Organism: Somniosus microcephalus; assembly: GCF_052327205.1. Taxonomy (NCBI): domain Eukaryota; kingdom Metazoa; phylum Chordata; class Chondrichthyes; order Squaliformes; family Somniosidae; genus Somniosus; species Somniosus microcephalus. Next base: position 231,703,121 of record NC_140998.1, read on the forward strand.
CTCTAGGCTGCCAGGATTTCTTGTATCTGCCTTTTTCAATTTCCAGTTGGTGGTCGCTTAGTCTGTACCTGGTGAGGGTCTGTCTCTGTTTTGTGTCTCTGATGGTCGTGAGGTAGTCTGCCAGTTTATATTCTCTTTTTAGGGCCCGGTAACATTCTAATCTGCTTTGGCTTTCGATTATTTTGTTCCAATGTTCCAGGTAGGTTTCTTTGCATTGTTTAATGATTTGGTTCACTCGGATTGGTGTTTGGACGGCTGTGTTGGTCTGGGGCTGGTCAGGGTCCGGCTGAGTACTTAGTTTCAGTAGCAGCTGACTCAGGGGACTCTTTTCTGGGTTTAGCTCTTGGGTCTGAAAGGCTTTGAAATGAAGGGTGTCTGGGGAGCTAGATTTGAGGTGATTTAGGAAGTTTAGTGCTCGTTTTTGGATGTTTATTATCAGTGGGTATCTGCCTAGTTCGGCTCTGCATGCATTTGTTGGCGTTTTTCTTTGGGTGCGAAGGATGCTTCGGCAGAATTCTGCATGTAGGGCTTCTATTGTGTGTTTTTCCCATTTAGTGTAGCTTTGGTGATTTAGCGGGCCCCATACTTCACTACCGTACAGTGCAATGGGCAGGATTATGCTGTCAAACATTTTGAGCCAGATTTTGATTGGGATTTGGATGTTGTAGAATTTTCTTTTTATTGCATATAGGGCTCTTCGGGCTTTTTCTTTTAGTGCATTCACTGCTATGCTGAAGCTCCCTGATGCTGTAATAGTTAGACCAAGGTAGGTGTAGCTCATAGTGTGTCCTATAGCGGTATCACTGAGGGTAAACTGGTATTTGTTTTCCTGACATCTGGGCCTTTTTTGAAAAATCATGATGTTGGTTTTCTTTAGATTTACTGTTAGAGCCCAATTTTGGCAGTATTTGTCGAGTAGGTCTAGTTGTTGCTGTAATCCCTGTTCTGTGGGAGACAGCAGAACCAGGTCGTCCGCATAGAACAGGGATTTCACTTCTCCATCAAGGAGACGGAGACCTGGTGACTCGCATTGCTCCAGCATGTCTGCTAATTCATTTATGTATATGTTGAACAGGGTCGGGCTCAAATTGCAGCCCTGCCGGACGCCTCTTCTCTGGGTGAAGAAATCGGTCTCTCGGTCTGTCTCTCTCTCTCTCTCTCGGTCTGTCTCTCTCTCTCTCTCTCGGTCTGTCTCTCTCTCTCTCTCTCGGTCTGTCTCTCTCTCGGTCTGTCTCTCTCTCTCGGCCTGTCGCGCTCTCTCTCTCTCGGTCTGTCACTCTCTCTCAGTTCAGTTCAGTTCAGTTCAAATGCTTTATTGGCATGAAAGTTTACAGAGAACCATATTGCCAAAGCTTACATAGCAAAAAGGTACAGTTTTCCGACATTCTGTAGGTGTCAATCGATTTGACATTTGTTGGGTATATACAATATTACTTTTAAACAATATTAATTTTAAACAGTCTTTCTACTTCATTTGGTATGTTCAATATTAATTTTAAACAGTCTTACTTTTAAACAGTCCTCAGGTTGTGACATGTTGTTACATATTTAGCCCCAAGGTCTCTCTCTCTCTCGGTCTGTCACTCCAATTATTCCAATTAAAATGCTTTATTGGCATGAAAGTTTACAGAGAACCATATTGCCAAAGCTTACATAGCAAAAAGGTACAGTTTTCCAACATTCTGTAGGTGTCAATCGATTTGACATTTGTTGGGTACATACAATATTACTTTTAAACAATATTAATTTTAAACAGTCTTTGTACTTCATTTGGTACGTTCAATATTAATTTTAAACAGTCTTAATTTTAAACAGTCCTCAGGTTGTGACATGTTGTTACATATTTGGCCCCAAGGTATGGTCTGTCTCCTTCTCCTAGGACTAATCTCAATTTTGACAGATCATCCAATTCCTTGAAATCTGGGGTTGTTTGGCTTAGCTTGTTGAATAATATGTTTCTTGATGTGTTGAATTTTTCGTCTGTCACTCTCTCTCTCTCTCGGTCTGTCACTCTCTCTCTCTCGGTCTGTCACTCTCTCTCTCTCGGTCTGTCTCTCTCTCTCTCGGTCTGTCACTCTCTCTCTCGGTCTGTCACTCTCTCTCGGTCTGTCTCTCTCTCTCGGCCTGTCACTCTCTCTCTCTCAGTCTGTCACACTCTCTCTCTCTCTCTCTCGGTCTGTCACTCTCTCTCTCGGTCTGTCACTCACTCTCTCTCTCGGTCTGTCTCTCTCTCTCTCGGTCTGTCACTCTCTCTCTCTCTCTCTCTCTCTCGGTCTGTCACTCTCTCGGTCTGTCTCTCTCTCTCTCGGTCTGTCACTCTCTCTCTCTCTCTCTCGGTCTGTCTCTCTCTCTCTCTCGGTCTGTCACTCTCTCTCTCTCTCTCTCGGTCTGTAACTCTCTCTCTCTCTCTCGGTCTGTCACTCTCTCTCTCTCTCTCGGTCTGTCACTCTCTCTCTCTCGGTCTGTCACTCACTCTCTCTCTCTCGGCCTGTCTCTCTCTCTCTCTCTCGGTCTGTCACTCTCTCTCTCTCTCGGTCTGTCACTCTCTCTCTCGGTCTGTCACTCTCTCTCTCGGTCTGTCACTCTCTCTCTCTCTCAGTCTGTCACTCACTCTCTCTCTCGGTCTGTCTCTCTCTCTCTCGGTCTGTCACTCTCTCTCTCTCGGTCTGTCACTCTCTCTCTCTCTCGGTCTGTCACTCTCTCTCTCAGTCTGTCACTCTCTCTCTCTCGGTCTGTCTCTCTCTCTCTCGGTCTGTCACTCTCTCGGTCTGTCACTCTCTCTCTCGGCCTGTCGCTCTCTGTCTCTCTCGGTCTGTCACTCTCTCTCTCTCTCGGTCTGTCACTCTCTCTCTCTCTCGGTCTGTCTCTCTCTCTCTCTCTCGGTCTGTCTCTCTCTCTCTCGGCCTGTCGCTCTCTCGGTCTGTCTCTCTCTCTCTCTCTCTCTCTCTCTCTCGGTCTGTCTCTCTCTCTCTCGGTCTGTCACTCTCTCTCTCTCTCGGCCTGTCACTCTCTCTCTCTCTCGGCCTGTCACTCTCTCTCTCTCTCGGCCTGTCTCTCTCTCTCTCTCGGTCTGTCTCTCTCTCTCTCCAATTCCAATTCAAATGCTTTATTGGCATGAAAGTTTACAGAGAACCATATTGCCAAAGCTTACATAGCAAAAAGGTACAGTTTTCCAACATTCTGTAGGTGTCAATCGATTTGACATTTGTTGGGTACATACAATATTACTTTTAAACAATATTAATTTTAAACAGTCTTTGTACTTCATTTGGTACGTTCAATATTAATTTTAAACAGTCTTAATTTTAAACAGTCCTCAGGTTGTGACATGTTGTTACATATTTGGCCCCAAGGTATGGTCTGTCTCCTTCTCCCAGGACTAATCTCAATTTTGACAGGTCATCCAATTCCTTGAAATCTGGGGTTGTTTGGCTTAGCTTGTTGAATAATATGTTTCTTGATGTGTTGAATTTTTCGCATTTTAGGAGGAAATGCATTTCTGTTTCAACCTCGCCGGCCAGACATTGATCGCATATTCTATTCTCTCTAGGCTGCCAGGATTTCTTGTATCTGCCTTTTTCAATTTCCAGTTGGTGGTCGCTTAGTCTGTACCTGGTGAGGGTCTGTCTCTGTTTTGTGTCTCTGATGGTCGTGAGGTAGTCTGCCAGTTTATATTCTCTTTTTAGGGCCCGGTAACATTCTAATCTGCTTTGGCTTTCGGTTATTTTGTTCCAATGTTCCAGGTAGGTTTCTTTGCATTGTTTAATGATTTGGTTCACTCGGATTGGTGTTTGGACGGCTGTGTTGGTCTGGGGCTGGTCAGGGTCCGGCTGAGTACTTCGTTTCAGTAGCAGCTGACTCAGGGGACTCTCTTCTGGGTTTAGCTCTTGGGTCTGAAAGGCTTTGAAATGAAGGATGTCTGGGGAGCTAGATTTGAGGTGATTTAGGAAGTTTAGTGCTCGTTTTTGGATGTTTATTATCAGTGGGTATCTGCCTAGTTCGGCTCTGCATGCATTCTCTCTCTCGGTTTGTCTCTCTCGGTCTGTCACTCTCTCTCTCTCGGTCTGTCGCTCTCTCTCGGTCTGTCGCTCTCTCTCTCTCGGTCTGTCGCTCTCTCTCTCTCGGCCTGTCGCTCTCTCTCGGCCTGTCACGCTCTCTCTCTCTCCCGTCTCCCGCTCTCTCCCCCCCGTCTCACGCTCTCTCGCCCCCGTCTCCCGCTCCCTCCCGCCCCCCCCGTCTCCCGCTCTCTCTCTCCGGCCCGTCTCCCGCTCTCTCTCCGGCCCGTCTCCCGCTCTCTCTCCGGCCCGTCTCCCGCTCTCTCTCCGGCCCGTCTCCCGCTCTCTCTCCGGCCCGTCTCCCGCTCTCTCTCCGGCCCGTCTCCCGCTCTCTCTCCGGCCCGTCTCCCGCTCTCTCTCCGGCCCGTCTCCCGCTCTCTCTCCGGCCCGTCTCCCGCTCTCTCTCCGGCCCGTCTCCCGCTCTCTCTCCGGCCCGTCTCCCGCTCTCTCCCCGGCCCGTCTCCCGCTCTCTCCCCGGCCCGTCTCCCGCTCTCTCCCCGGCCCGTCTCCCGCTCTCTCCCCGGCCCGTCTCCCGCTCTCTCCCCGGCCCGTCTCCCGCTCTCGCTCCGGCCCGTCTCCCGCTCTCGCTCCGGCCCGTCTCCCGCTCTCGCTCCGGCCCGCCTCCCGCTCTCGCTCCGGCCCGTCTCCCGCTCTCGCTCCGGCCCGTCTCCCGCTCTCGCTCCGGCCCGTCTCCCGCTCTCGCTCCGGCCCGTCTCCCGCTCTCGCTCCGGCCCGTCTCCCGCTCTCGCTCCGGCCCGTCTCCCGCTCTCGCTCCGGCCCGTCTCCCGCTCTCGCTCCGGCCCGTCTCCCGCTCTCGCTCCGGCCCGTCTCCCGCTCTCGCTCCGGCCCGTCTCCCGCTCTCGCTCCGGCCCGTCTCCCGCTCTCGCTCCGGCCCGTCTCCCGCTCTCGCTCCGGCCCGTCTCCCGCTCTCGCTCCGGCCCGTCTCCCGCTCTCGCTCCGGCCCGTCTCCCGCTCTCGCTCCGGCCCGTCTCCCGCTCTCGCTCCGGCCCGTCTCCCGCTCTCGCTCCGGCCCGTCTCCCGCTCTCGCTCCGGCCCGTCTCCCGCTCTCGCTCCGGCCCGTCTCCCGCTCTCGCTCCGGCCCGTCTCCCGCTCTCGCTCCGGCCCGTCTCCCGCTCTCGCTCCGGCCCGTCTCCCGCTCTCGCTCCGGCCCGTCTCCCGCTCTCGCTCCGGCCCGTCTCCCGCTCTCGCTCCGGCCCGTCTCCCGCTCTCGCTCCGGCCCGTCTCCCGCTCTCGCTCCGGCCCGTCTCCCGCTCTCGCTCCGGCCCGTCTCCCGCTCTCGCTCCGGCCCGTCTCCCGCTCTCGCTCCGGCCCGTCTCCCGCTCTCGCTCCGGCCCGTCTCCCGCTCTCGCTCCGGCCCGTCTCCCGCTCTCGCTCCGGCCCGTCTCCCGCTCTCGCTCCGGCCCGTCTCCCGCTCTCGCTCCGGCCCGTCTCCCGCTCTCGCTCCGGCCCGTCTCCCGCTCTCGCTCCGGCCCGTCTCCCGCTCTCGCTCCGGCCCGTCTCCCGCTCTCGCTCCGGCCCGTCTCCCGCTCTCGCTCCGGCCCGTCTCCCGCTCTCGCTCCGGCCCGTCTCCCGCTCTCGCTCCGGCCCGTCTCCCGCTCTCGCTCCGGCCCGTCTCTCGCTCCGGCCCGTCTCCCGCTCTCTCCCCGGCCCGTCTCCCGCTCTCTCCCCGGCCCGTCTCCCGCTCTCTCCCCGGCCCGTCTCCCGCTCTCTCCCCGGCCCGTCTCCCGCTCTCTCCCCGGCCCGTCTCCCGCTCTCTCCCCGGCCCGTCTCCCGCTCTCGTTCCGGCCCGTCTCCCGCTCTCGCTCCGGCCCGTCTCCCGCTCTCGCTCCGGCCCGTCTCCCGCTCTCGCTCCGGCCCGTCTCCCGCTCTCGCTCCGGCCCGTCTCCCGCTCTCGCTCCGGCCCGTCTCCCGCTCTCGCTCCGGCCCGTCTCCCGCTCTCGCTCCGGCCCGTCTCCCGCTCTCGCTCCGGCCCGTCTCCCGCTCTCGCTCCGGCCCGTCTCCCGCTCTCGCTCCGGCCCGTCTCCCGCTCTCGCTCCGGCCCGTCTCCCGCTCTCGCTCCGGCCCGTCTCCCGCTCTCGCTCCGGCCCGCCTCCCGCTCTCGCTCCGGCCCGCCTCCCGCTCTCTCCCCGGCCCGCCTCCCGCTCTCGCTCCGGCCCGTCTCCCGCTCTCGCTCCGGCCCGTCTCCCGCTCTCGCTCCGGCCCGTCTCCCGCTCTCGCTCCGGCCCGTCTCTCGCTCCGGCCCGTCTCCCGCTCTCGCTCCGGCCCGTCTCCCGCTCTCGCTCCGGCCCGTCTCCCGCTCTCGCTCCGGCCCGTCTCCCGCTCTCGCTCCGGCCCGTCTCCCGCGCTCTCTCCGGCCCGTCTCCCGCGCTCTCTCCGGCCCGTCTCCCGCGCTCTCTCCGGCCCGTCTCCCGCGCTCTCTCCGGCCCGTCTCCCGCGCTCTCTCCGGCCCGTCTCCCGCGCTCTCTCCGGCCCGTCTCCCGCGCTCTCTCCGGCCCGTCTCCCGCGCTCTCGCTCCGGCCCGTCTCCCGCGCTCTCGCTCCGGCCCGTCTCCCGCTCTCGCTCCGGCCCGTCTCCCGCTCTCGCTCCGGCCCGTCTCCCGCTCTCTCTCCGGCCCGTCTCCCGCTCTCTCTCCGGCCCGTCTCCCGCTCTCGCTCCGGCCCGTCTCCCGCTCTCGCTCCGGCCCGTCTCCCGCTCTCGCTCCGGCCCGTCTCCCGCTCTCGCTCCGGCCCGTCTCCCGCTCTCGCTCCGGCCCGTCTCCCGCTCTCGCTCCGGCCCGTCTCCCGCTCTCGCTCCGGCCCGTCTCCCGCTCTCGCTCCGGCCCGTCTCCCGCTCTCGCTCCGGCCCGTCTCCCGCTCTCGCTCCGGCCCGTCTCCCGCTCTCGCTCCGGCCCGTCTCCCGCTCTCGCTCCTGCCCGTCTCCCGCTCTCGCTCCGGCCCGTCTCCCGCTCTCGCTCCGGCCCGTCTCCCGCTCTCGCTCCGGCCCGTCTCCCGCTCTCGCTCCGGCCCGTCTCCCGCTCTCGCTCCGGCCCGTCTCCCGCTCTCGCTCCGGCCCGTCTCCCGCTCTCGCTCCGGCCCGTCTCCCGCTCTCGCTCCGGCCCGTCTCCCGCTCTCGCTCCGGCCCGTCTCTCGCTCCGGCCCGTCTCCCGCTCTCTCCCCGGCCCGTCTCCCGCTCTCTCCCCGGCCCGTCTCCCGCTCTCTCCCCGGCCCGTCTCCCGCTCTCTCCCCGGCCCGTCTCCCGCTCTCTCCCCGGCCCGTCTCCCGCTCTCTCCCCGGCCCGTCTCCCGCTCTCGCTCCGGCCCGTCTCCCGCTCTCGCTCCGGCCCGTCTCCCGCTCTCGCTCCGGCCCGTCTCCCGCTCTCGCTCCGGCCCGTCTCCCGCTCTCGCTCCGGACCGTCTCCCGCTCTCGCTCCGGACCGTCTCCCGCTCTCGCTCCGGCCCGTCTCCCGCTCTCGCTCCGGCCCGTCTCCCGCTCTCGCTCCGGCCCGTCTCCCGCTCTCGCTCCGGCCCGTCTCCCGCTCTCGCTCCGGCCCGTCTCCCGCTCTCGCTCCGGCCCGCCTCCCGCTCTCGCTCCGGCCCGCCTCCCGCTCTCGCTCCGGCCCGCCTCCCGCTCTCTCCCCGGCCCGCCTCCCGCTCTCGCTCCGGCCCGCCTCCCGCTCTCTCCCCGGCCCGCCTCCCGCTCTCGCTCCGGCCCGCCTCCCGCTCTCGCTCCGGCCCGTCTCCCGCTCTCGCTCCGGCCCGTCTCCCGCTCTCGCTCCGGCCCGTCTCCCGCTCTCGCTCCGGCCCGTCTCTCGCTCCGGCCCGTCTCCCGCTCTCGCTCCGGCCCGTCTCCCGCGCTCTCTCCGGCCCGTCTCCCGCGCTCTCTCCGGCCCGTCTCCCGCGCTCTCTCCGGCCCGTCTCCCGCGCTCTCTCCGGCCCGTCTCCCGCGCTCTCTCCGGCCCGTCTCCCGCGCTCTCTCCGGCCCGTCTCCCGCGCTCTCTCCGGCCCGTCTCCCGCGCTCTCTCCGGCCCGTCTCCCGCGCTCTCTCCGGCCCGTCTCCCGCGCTCTCTCCGGCCCGTCTCCCGCGCTCTCTGCGGCCCGTCTCCCGCGCTCTCGCTCCGGCCCGTCTCCCGCTCTCGCTCCGGCCCGTCTCCCGCTCTCGCTCCGGCCCGTCTCTCGCTCCGGCCCGTCTCCCGCTCTCGCTCCGGCCCGTCTCCCGCTCTCGCTCCGGCCCGTCTCCCGCTCTCGCTCCGGCCCGTCTCCCGCGCTCTCTCCGGCCCGTCTCCCGCGCTCTCTCCGGCCCGTCTCCCGCGCTCTCTCCGGCCCGTCTCCCGCGCTCTCTCCGGCCCGTCTCCCGCGCTCTCTCCGGCCCGTCTCCCGCGCTCTCTCCGGCCCGTCTCCCGCGCTCTCTCCGGCCCGTCTCCCGCGCTCTCTCCGGCCCGTCTCCCGCGCTCTCTCCGGCCCGTCTCCCGCGCTCTCTCCGGCCCGTCTCCCGCGCTCTCGCTCCGGCCCGTCTCCCGCTCTCGCTCCGGCCCGTCTCCCGCTCTCGCTCCGGCCCGTCTCCCGCTCTCTCTCCGGCCCGTCTCCCGCTCTCTCTCCGGCCCGTCTCCCGCTCTCGCTCCGGCCCGTCTCCCGCTCTCGCTCCGGCCCGTCTCCCGCTCTCGCTCCGGCCCGTCTCCCGCTCTCGCTCCGGCCCGTCTCCCGCTCTCGCTCCGGCCCGTCTCCCGCTCTCGCTCCGGCCCGTCTCCCGCTCTCGCTCCGGCCCGTCTCCCGCTCTCGCTCCGGCCCGTCTCCCGCTCTCGCTCCGGCCCGTCTCCCGCTCTCGCTCCGGCCCGTCTCCCGCTCTCTCCCCGGCCCGTCTCCCGCTCTCTCCCCGGCCCGTCTCCCGCTCTCTCCCCGGCCCGTCTCCCGCTCTCTCCCCGGCCCGTCTCCCGCTCTCTCCCCGGCCCGTCTCCCGCTCTCGCCCCCGGCCCGTCTCCCGCTCTCGCTCCGGCCCGTCTCCCGCTCTCGCTCCGGCCCGTCTCCCGCTCTCGCCCCGGCCCGTCTCCCGCTCTCGCCCCGGCCCGTCTCCCGCTCTCGCTCCGGCCCGTCTCCCGCTCTCGCTCCGGCCCGTCTCCCGCTCTCGCTCCGGCCCGTCTCCCGCTCTCGCTCCGGCCCGCCTCCCGCTCTCGCTCCGGCCCGCCTCCCGCTCTCTCCCCGGCCCGCCCCGCTCTCGCTCCGGCCCGTCTCCCGCTCTCGCTCCGGCCCGTCTCCCGCTCTCGCTCCGGCCCGTCTCCCGCTCTCGCTCTCGCTCCGGCCCGTCTCCCGCTCTCGCTCCGGCCCGTCTCCCGCTCTCGCTCCGGCCCGTCTCCCGCTCTCGCTCCGGCCCGTCTCTCGCTCCGGCCCGTCTCCCGCTCTCGCTCCGGCCCGTCTCCCGCTCTCGCTCCGGCCCGTCTCCCGCTCTCGCTCCGGCCCGTCTCCCGCTCTCGCTCCGGCCCGTCTCCCGCGCTCTCTCCGGCCCGTCTCCCGCGCTCTCTCCGGCCCGTCTCCCGCGCTCTCTCCGGCCCGTCTCCCGCGCTCTCTCCGGCCCGTCTCCCGCGCTCTCTCCGGCCCGTCTCCCGCGCTCTCTCCGGCCCGTCTCCCGCGCTCTCTCCAGCCCGTCTCCCGCTCTCGCTCCGGCCCGTCTCCCGCTCTCGCTCCGGCCCGTCTCCCGCTCTCGCTCCGGCCCGTCTCCCGCTCTCTCTCCGGCCCGTCTCCCGCTCTCGCTCCGGCCCGTCTCCCGCTCTCGCTCCGGCCCGTCTCCCGCTCTCGCTCCGGCCCGTCTCCCGCTCTCGCTCCGGCCCGTCTCCCGCTCTCGCTCCGGCCCGTCTCCCGCTCTCGCTCCGGCCCGTCTCCCGCGCTCTCTCCGGCCCGTCTCCCGCTCTCTCTCCGGCCCGTCTCCCGCTCTCGCTCCGGCCCGTCTCCCGCGCTCTCTCCGGCCCGTCTCCCGCGCTCTCTCCGGCCCGTCTCCCGCGCTCTCTCCGGCCCGTCTCCCGCGCTCTCTCCGGCCCGTCTCCCGCGCTCTCTCCGGCCCGTCCCCCGCGCTCTCTCCCTCCCCCCGTCTCCCGCGCTCTCTCCCTCCCCCCCAGTCTCCCGCCCTCTCTCCCCCCCTGTCCCCTGTCCCCCGTCCCCCACTCTCTCTCTCCCCCCCCGTCTCCCGCCCTTCCCCCCCCCCGCTCCGCTCTCTCTCCCTCCCCCCCCCTGTCTCCCGCTCTCTTTCCCCCCCTCCCCCCCGCTCTCTTCCCCCCCCCCCGTCTCCCGCCCTCTCTCCCTCCCCCCCCCCCCCTCCGTCTCCCGCTCTCTCTCAATACAATACAATACAATACAAATCGCTTTATTGGCATGATAAGGTACATCTTATGTTGTCAAAGCATCAAAATACATTTATGGTTGAACACATAAACGCAGTTCTATTCATACAGTGTATAAACAGGTATATCCCTGAGTGTATAAATATACATTCGCATTGTTTATATATATTCTTGTCTTAGTTTACTGGTTGTCCCTCTGTTCATGGCAAGCTGTAACATAGTGTGCCGCCAGTGTTACACAGCTTCTCTCCTCCCCCAGTAGGAATGGGAGTTTTTGGTTGTCAGTCAGATTTCTGAATTCAGGGCATATTTGTGAGAATTTTTGGTAGAAATTCTCCCTGATGCCCTGATATTTTCCACAGGCTGTGAGGAAGTGCATCTCTGTCTCAACTACTCCCGGACTGCAGTGAGAGCATATCCTGTCTTCTCTTGGCAGCCTGGTCTGCCTGTGTCTGCCTTTTTCGATCGCTAGGCTATGTTCGCTAAGTCTGTACCTTGTCAAGGTTCTTCTCAGTTTGTTATCCTTTACCATGGTCAGGTAATCAGCTATGTTGTATTGTCTGTTTAGGGCCAAGTAGCAATTGAGTTTGCTTTGGGTTTTTGTTGTTTCTGCCCAATATGTCAGATATTTTTCCTTTTGCTTAGCGACGATTGTGTTGGGTCGAATTCTTTGTGTTACCCTGTCACTGTCCTGGGGCTGGTTATTGTTAGTATTGTTATTAGTTACTTTATTGAGTCCCAGGACTAGTTGACTGAGGGTATTCTTCTTTATGGTCAGCTCTTGGCATTTCAGGGCGTCGTAGTGATAGCATTGGGGGTTGCTCATTTGTAGGTGATTCCAAAATTTGGTGGCTCTTTTTTGGATAGTGATTATTAATGGGTATTGGCCTAGTTCCGCCCTGCATGCATTGTTTACTGTTTTCCTTTGAGTCCGGAGGAAACTTTTACAGAATTCCGCATGTAGGATCTCAATTGGGTGTTTGTCCCCGTCTCCCGCTCTCTCTCCCGCCCCCCCCCCCCCCCGGTCTCCCGCTCTCTCTCCCTCCCCCCCCCCCCCCCCCGGTCTCCCGCTCTCTCTCCCTCCCCCCCCCCCCCCCCGGTCTCCCGCTCTCTCTCCCCCCCTGTCCCCCGTCCCCCACTCTCTCTCTCCCCACCCCCCCACCCCCCCCGATCTCCCGCTCTCTCTCCCTTCCCCCCCCCCCGTCCCCCGCTCTCTCTCCCTCCACCCCCCCCCCGGTCTCCCGCTCTCTCTCCCTCCCCCCCCCCCCCCCCCCCCGGTCTCCCGCTCTCTCTCCCTCCCCCCCCCCCCCCCCCCGTCTCCCGCTCTCTCCCTCCCCCCCCCCCCCCCCCCCCCCCCGTCTCCCGCTCTCTCTCCCTCCCTCCCCCCCCCGGTCTCCCGCTCTCTCTCCCCCCCTGTCCCCCGTCCCCCACTCTCTCTCTCCCCACCCCCCACCCCCCCCCCCGGTCTCCCGCTCTCTCTCTCCCTCCCCCCCCCCGTCCCCCGCTCTCTCTCCCTCCACCCTCCCCCCCCCGGTCTCCCGCTCTCTCTCCCCCCCCCCCCCCCCCCCGTCTCCCGCTCTCTCTCCCTCCCTCCCCCCCCCGGTCTCCCGCTCTCTCTCCCTCCCCCCCCCCGTCCCCCGCTCTCTCTCCCTCCACCCTCCCCCCCCGGTCTCCCGCTCTCTCTCTCCCCCCCCCACCCCCCGTCTCCCGCTCTCCCTCCCTCCCCCCCCCCCCCCCGGTCTCCCGCTCTCTCTCCCTCCCTCCCCCCCCCGGTCTCCCGCTCTCTCTCTTCCCCCCCCCCCCCCCCGTCTCCCGCTCTCCCCCCCCCCCCCCCCCGGTCTCCCGCTCTCTCTCCCCCCCTGTCCCCCGTCCCCCACTCTCTCTCTCCCCACCCCCCCACCCCCCCCCCCGGTCTCCCGCTCTCTCTCCCTCCCCCCCCCCGTCTCCCGCTCTCTATCCCGCCCCCCCCCCCCGGTCTCCCGCTCTCTCTCCCTCCCCCCCCCCCCCCCCGTCTCCCGCTCTCTCTCCCTCCCCCCCCCGTCCCCCGCTCTCTCTCCCTCCACCCCCCCCGGTCTCCCGCTCTCTCTCCCTCCCCCCCGTCTCCGGCTCTCTCTCCCTCCCTGTCCCCCGTCCCCCACTCTCTCTCTCCCCACCCCCCCCGGTCTCCCGCTCTCTCTCCCTCCCCCCCCCCCGTCTCCCGCTCTCTCTCCCGCCCCCCCCCCCCGGTCTCCCGCTCTCTCTCCCTCCCCCCCCCGTCTCCCGCTCTCTCTCCCTCCCTCCCCCCCCCCGGTCTCCCGCTCTCTCTCCCCCCCTGTCCCCCGTCCCCCACTCTCTCTCTCCCCACCCCCCCCGGTCTCCCGCTCTCTCTCCCTCCCCCCCCCCCCGTCCCCCGCTCTGTCTCCCTCCACCCCCCCCCCGTCTCCCGTTCTCTCTCCCTCCCCCCCCCGTCCCCCGCTCTCTCTCCCCCTCCCCCCCCCCCCCCCCCCCCGTCTCCCGCTCTATCTCCGGCCCGTCTCCCGCTCTCTCTCCGGCCCGTCTCCCGCTCTCTCTCCCCCCCTGTCTCCCGCTCACTCTCTTCCCCCTGTCTCCCGCTCTCTCATCCCCCCCCTGTCTCCCACTCTCTCTCCCCCCCCGTCTCCTGCTCACTCTCTTCCCCCCGTCTCCCGCTCTCTCTCCCCCCCTGTCTCCCGCTCTCTCTCCCCCGCTGTCTCCCGCTCTCTCTTCCCTCCCCCTCTCTCCCGCTCTCTCTCCTCCCCTGTCTCCCGCTCTCTCTTCCCCCCCTGTCTCCCGCTCTCTCTCCCCCCCGTCTCCCGCTCTCTCTTCCCCCCCCCTGTCTCCCGCTCTCTCTTCCCCCCCTGTCTCCCGCTCTCTCTTCCCCCCCTGTCTCCCGCTCTCTCTTCCCCCCCGTCTCCCGCTCTCTCTTCCCCCCCTGTCTCCCGCTCTCTCTCCCCCCCGTCTCCCGCTCTCTCTCCCCCCCGTCTCCCGCTCTCTCTTCCCCCCCGTCTCCCGCTCTCTCTTCCCCCCCCTGTCTCCCGCTCTCTCTTCCCCCCCTGTCTCCCGCTCTCTCTTCCCCCCCTGTCTCCCGCTCTCTCTTCCCCCCCCCTGTCTCCCGCTCTCTCTCCCCCCCTGTCTCCCGCTCTCTCTCCCCCCCCCGTCTCCTGCTCACTCTCTTCCCCCCATCTCCCACTCTCTCTTCCCCCCCTGTCTCCCGCTCTCTCTTCCCCCCCCCGTCTCCCGCTCTCTCTCCCCCCCCCCCGTCTCCCGCTCTCTCTCCCCCCCCGTCTCCCGCTCTCTCTTCCCCACCCGTCTCCCGCTCTCTCCCCCCCCGTCTCCCGCTCTCTCTCCCCCCCCGTCTCCCGCTCTCTCTCCCCCCCCCCCCCCGTCTCCTGCTCACTCTCTTCCCCCCGTCTCCCGCTCTCTCTTCCCCCCCCCTGTCTCCCGCTCTCTCTCCCCCCCCGTCTCCTGCTCACTCTCTTCCCCCGTCTCCCGCTCTCTCTTTCCCCCCCTGTCTCCCGCTCTCTCTTCCCCCCCTGTCTCCCGCTCTCTCTTCCCCCCCTGTCTCCCGCTCTCTCTTCCCCCCCCGTCTCCCGCTCTCTCTTCCCCCCCCCTGTCTCCCGCTCTCTCTTTCCCCCCCTGTCTCCCGCTCTCTCTTCCCCCCCTGTCTCCCGCTCTCTCTTCCCCCCCTGTCTCCCGCTCTCTCTTCCCCCCCCGTCTCCCGCTCTCTCTTCCCCCCCCCCGTCTCCCGCTCTCTCTTCCCCCCCCCGTCTCCCGCTCTCTCTTCCCCCCCCGTCTCCCGCTCTCTCTTTCCCCCCCCTGTCTCCCGCTCTCTCTTCCCCCCCCGTCTCCCGCTCTCTCTCCCCCCCGTCTCCTGCTCACTCTCTTCCCCCTGTCTCCCGCTCTCTCTTTCCCCCCCGTCTCCCGCTCTCTCTTCCCCCCCGTCTCCCGCTCTCTCTTCTCCCCCCCCCCCCGTCTCCCGCTCTCTCTTCCCCCGCCCCGTCTCCCGCTCTCTCTTCCCCCCCCCCCGTCTCCCGCTCTCTCTTCCCCCCCCGTCTCCCGCTCTCTCTTCCCCCCCCCGTCTCCCGCTCTCTCTTCCCCCCCCGTCTCCCGCTCTCTCTTCCCCCCCTGTCTCCCGCTCTCTCTTCCCCCCCTGTCTCCCGCTCTCTCTCCCCCCCTGTCTCCCGCTCTCTCTCCCCCCCTGTCTCCCGCTCTCTCTTCCCCCCGTCTCCCGCTCTCTCTCCCCCCCTGTCTCCCGCTCTCTCTCCCCCCCCTGTCTCCCGCTCTCTCTCACTTTCTCTGTACATGAGTCACTGAAAGTGAATGTGCAGGTGCAGCAAGCCATTGGGAAGGCTAATGTTATGCTGGCCTTCATTACAAGAGGATTTGAGTACAGGAGTAAAGAAGTCTTACTCCAATTATATACTCCATCGTTTCAGCCTGTTCTTGCCCCACAGAACTTATCTCTTCCTATCTTGACTCTATCTTTTCTCCCCTTGTCCAGTCTCTTCCCACCTACATCCGCGACTCTTCGGACGCCCTCCGCCACTTTAACAGTTTCCAGTTTCCTGGCCCCAACCGCTTCCTTTTCACCATGGACGTACAATCCCTCTACACCTCCATCCCCCACCCGGATGGCCTGAGGGCGCTCCGCTTCTTCCTTGAACAGAGGCCCGACCAGTCCCCATCCACCACTACCCTCCTCCGCCTGGCTGAACTTGTTCTCACATTGAACAACTTCTCCTTTAACTCCACTCATTTCCTCCAAATCAGAGGTGTTGCCATGGGTACCCGCATGGGTCCTAGCTATGCCTGCCTTTTCGTGGGCTATGTGGAACAATCTTTGTTCCAGTCCTACTCGGGTCCCCTCCCTCACCTTTTTCCGACACATTGATGACTGTATCGGTGCCGTTTCCTGCTCTCGCCCCGAACTTGACAATTTCATTCACTTTGCCTCCAATTTCCACCCTTCCCTCACCTTCACATGGTCCATCTCTGACTCTTCCCTTCCCTTCCTCGACTTCTCCGTCTCCATCTCTGGGGATAGGTTATCGACCAATATTCACTACAAGCCCACTGACTCCCACAGCTACCTGGGCTACACTTCCTCCCACCCCGCTTCCTGTAAGGACTCTATTCCATTCTCCCAGTTTCTCCGTCTCCGCTGTATCTGCTCCGACGATGCCACCTTCCACACCAGTGCTTCAGACATGTCTTCCTTTTTCCGCAACCGAGGATTCCCCTCTACCGTGGTTGACACCGCCCTCGACCGTGTCAGTTCTATCTCCCGCACTTCTGCCCTCACCCCTGCCCCTCCCTCCCGGAACCACGATAGGGTTCCCCTTGTCCTCACCTTTCACCCCACCAGCCTCCACATTCACCGGATCATCCTCCGGCATTTCCGCTACCTCCAAAGTGATCCCACCACCAAACGTATCTTCCCCTCCCCTCCCCTTTCAGCATTCCGCAGGGACCGCTCTCTCCGAGACACCCTAGTCCACTCCTCTATCACCCCAAACAGCCCTTCCCCTTCGCCTGGCACCTTCCCGTGCAAGCGGAGGAGATGTAACACCTGCCCCTGTACCTCCCCCCTTCCCACTGTCCAGGGCCCCAAACACCCCTTCCAGGTGAAACAGCGATTTACTTGTACTTCTCGCAATCTAGTATACTGTATTCGCTGCTCACGATGCGGTCTCCTCTACATTGGGGAGACCAAACGCAGATTGGGTGACCGCTTTGCGGAACACCTCCGTTCAGTCCGTAAGGGTGACCCCGAGCTTCCGATCGCCTGTCACTTTAATTTACCGCTCCATTCCCACTCGGACCTCACCGTCCTTGGCCTCTTGTATTGTTCCACGGAAGCTCAACGTAAACTCGAGGAACAGCACCTCATCTTCCGATTAGGCAGTCTGCAGCCTTCCGGACTCAATATCGAGTTCAACAATTTCAGATCATAAGCTCGGCCCCCATTTCATTTTCTCTTGTAATTGTTCCACTCCTTTCCCCCCCCCCCCCCCCCCCGCCCTTTCCTTTTGTTTCTCTCTCACACCTGGCAGCTATCTTTTGCCCTGCCAGTACACTTTACACCTAATCACAGCCTATTACCATCTCGTCTAGCTTCTAATCTCTTTTACTTCTTTTGTTTCTTTTATTCTTTTGTCCGATCGCAGCCCTGCCTTCGATCTAGTTTCTTTTCTTTCCAGTTTTGAAGAAGGGTTCGACCCGAAACGTCAACTCAAATTTCTCTCCACGGATGTTGCCTGACCTGCTGAGTTTTTCCAGCATTTTCTGTTGTTATTTCCAATTATATAGGGCCTTGGTGAGACCACACCTGGAGTACTGTGTACAATTTTGGTCTTACCTAAGGAAGGATATACTTGCCATAGAGGGAGTGCAACGAAGGTTCACGAGATTGATTCCTGGGATGGCGGCTGTTAGATCCGTGTATCTTGATGTTGTGTCCTTCAATAATTAGACAACAAGACTGCAGGGAACGATTCAACGGGTGTTTACTGAATGAGGGTTACTCTAGAACTAATTGTGCAGATCACTACTCAGGGTTTATATACAGGTGTGGTCACTGCCGGTACTACAGTATACAGGAGCTGTAAAAAGTCGTTCTCCCCTTAAAGGTACATACATTACAATTCCTCCCCTTTTAGATTAACAGTACCATAACACTCATTTAACAATTAAATATCAAACTAATTACAATTAACACTTTTAACATGCAACATTAGCTGAAAATAGTCTATTTATAAATTCAGTCTTTGGGGAGGCTTCCTGATTCTTTCTGGATAACGCCTTTCCCCGAGTGTCTCGCTCTTGGTGCAGAGGCGATTCTAACACCCTGTCGTCAGTTGATTCATCAGCTTCCGATGCTACTGTTTCTGAGGTAGATGCGACCTGTACGTCGGGTTCCTCACCAGGTACGTATGGCCGAGACATGGGGTTGACTCGTTCCTGTGACTCTAGGATCTGGTCAGCATGGCGTCTCTCAATGTTCTCCCCAACATCCACTGTGTACATTAGTGGCCCCTGCCGTGTGCATATCATTTCTGGTTCCCATTTCTCTGTTCGGTAGTCGCGGGCCAAGACTGGTTGCCCTACATTGAAGCTCCTTGTCGGCTTCTCATTGATGTGCTGGAATTGCTTACTCTCAACATCTCTTCGTACATTTGGTCTGAGCAAATCCAGACGAGATCTCAACCTTCGGTTAAAGAACATCATGGCCGGGGCCTGGTTGGTGACTGCATGTGTCGCATTCCGGTAGGCGAACAGGAAATTGTCCACCTTGTGCTGCAGCGGAATCTTGTCATTGTACATAGCCTTTATTGCCTTCTTAAAGGTTTGTACGAACCTCTCAGCCAATCCATTTGTGGCTGGATGATACGGGGCGGATGTGTAATGCCTTACCCCATTCCTTTTCATAAATCTTCGAAACTCTTCGGACACAAACTGTGGTCCGTTATCAGAGCAAGTCTGCTCTGGCAAGCCGTTCCTGGCAAAAATGGTCCGTAGGACTGCAATAGTTTTCTCCGTGGTGGTGGAGGACATTTTGATCACCTCAGGCCATTTCGAGTGCGCATCCACGGCTATTAAAAACATTGAGTCCATGAATGGACCAGCAAAATCAATATGCACCCGTTGCCATGGAGATGAGGGCCACTCCCATGGGTGTAGAGGGGCATGTGGTGGTGCATTTTGGAGCTTCTGGCATCCTGAGCAGCTCTTTGTCAGGTCCTCGATTTGCTGATCGATCCCCAGCCACCACACATAAGCCCTAGCAAGGCTTTTCATTTTCACCCCTCCCAGATGACCTTCGTGAAGCTCATTGAGCACTCTCTCCCTTAACTTGGGTGGAATTACCACTCGGGATCCACACATCAAGTCCCCTGGCATACTGACAGCTGTTCTCTTCTGGATGAGAATGCTGGCAACAGTGAGTCGCCATGTGCTGGCCATCCCTTCACCGTCAAATCATATACCCGAGACAGTGTTGGGTCATTTCGGGTCTCCTTCTCTATACCAACGTTAGTTACTGGCAATCGTTCAATTATAGTCGAATGAAATATTTCGACAGGATCCACTGCTGGTGCTTCCTCTGCAGTAGGCAGTGGCAGGCGTGATAGCCCATCAGCGTTTCCATGCTGTTTCGTGCCCTTCTACTCGATTTCATATTGGTTCGCCCCTAGAAAAAGGGACCATCTTTGTAGCCGTTGCACAGTGATGCGCTATCAATTACTCATAAAAGACTGAGAGTTAGAAGAGTAACTAAAGGCTTTTATTAACAAAAGAATGGAGGTCTGCCTCGAGTGGTCGACCGGTCTAGAAATACAAAGGGCTGGGGAGCAGCCACCTTTATACTAGGACTTGTGGGAGGAGTCAGCCGAGGCATGTCCAGGCATGTACACAATGGAATGCAAACAGTATACAAACAGTGGTTTACCACATTCACCCCTTGTTTAAAATTGAGTCCGGCGGGGTGAAGTGTATTAAAAGTTAGTGTATTGGAGTCTCTCCGGAGGTCTTGTCTGCCGCTGTGATCGGCGTGGCGACGGCAGGGGTAGTGAAGCTTCCGGCATCAAGTCCCGCGTAGGCTGTGGCACAGGCGTGTCGTCCTCGTAGATGTTGAGCGGGTCGCGGGACCCAGGCCTGCCGTCTGCTGGGGCTGGATATCGGATCGTTGGGGGGGGGTGGTAGTGGGTAGTGGGTTACTGCAGCCCCCGAGGGTGCAAGGTCTCTTATGGAGACTGTGTCCTCCCGCCCGTCCGGGTATGCGATGTAAGCATACTGGGGGTTGGCGTGGAGGAGGTCGACCCTCTCGACCAGGGGGTCCGTTTTATGGGTCCTCACGTGTCTTCTCAGTAGGACCGGCCCTGGGGACGTCAGCCATGGCGGTGGGGACGTCAGCCATGGCGGTAGCGATGTCCCCGATGTGGACTTCCTTGGGAAGACAAACATTTTCTCATGAGGGGTGGCGTTAGTGGCAGTGCAGAGCAGTGACCGAATAGAGTGGAGCGCATCGGGTAGCACATCCTGCCAGCGGGAGGTTGGAAGGCCCCTAGACTTTAAGGCTAGCAGGGCGGCCTTCCAAACTGTCGCATTTTCTCTTTCCACCTGTCCGTTCCCCCGGGGGTTGTAACTAGTGGTCCTGCTTGTGGCAATACCCCTAGTTAGCAGGTACTGACGGAGTTCGTCGCTCATAAACGATGAGCCCCGGTCGCTATGGATATAGCTGGGGAAACCGAACAGGGTGAAGAGGTCATTTAGGCATTTAATGACCGTGGCACTGGTCATGTCCGGGCAGGGGATGGCGAACGGGAAACGGGAGTACTCATCAATAATATTGAGGAAGTACACGTTGCGGTCGGAGGAGGGGAGAGGCCCTTTAAAATCGACGCTCAGGCGCTCGAAGGGGCGAGCGGCTTTTATCAGGTGAGCCCTGTCTGGTTTATAAAAGTGCGGTTTGCACTCAGCGCAGACTTGGCAGTTCCTGGTCATGGTCCTGACCTCCTCAATGGAGTAAGGTAGGTTGCGGGCCTTGACGAAGTGGAAGAACCTGGTGACCCCCGGGTGGCAGAGGTCATTGTGGAGGGCCCGCAGTCTATCGATCTGCGCGCTGGCGCAGGTGCCACGCGATAGAGCATCCGGGGGTTCGTTGAGCTTCCCGGGCCGGTACAAGATCTCGTAATTGTAGGTGGAAAGTTCGATTCTCCACCTCAAGATCTTGTCATTTTTGATTTTGCCCCTCTGCTTGTTGTTAAACATGAAAGCGACTGAACGCTGGTCAGTGAGCAGGGTAAATCGTTTTCCGGCCAGGTAGTGCCTCCAATGACGCACAGCCTCCACAATAGCCTGGGCCTCCTTCTCAACAGCGGAGTGTCTGGTCTCCGGGCCCTGGACGGTTCGTGAAAAGAAGGCCACGGGTCTCCCCGCCTGATTGAGGGTAGCGGCCGGGCAAAGTCGGACGCGTCGCTTTCCACCTGGAAGGGGATGGATTCGTCCACTGCGTGCATGGTGGCTTTGGCGATGTCCTCCTTGATACGGCGGAAGGCTAAGCGGGCCTCTGCCGTCAAGGGAAAAGAGGTGGACTTGATCAGCGGACGGGCCTTGTCCGCATAGTAGGGGACCCACTGGGCGTAATAGGAGAAAAACCCTAGGCACCTCTTCAGGGCCTTGAGGCAGTGGGAGTTCCATAAGGGGACGCATCCGGTCGGGGTCGGGACCGATGACTCCGTGTTCCACAACACAGCCAAGGATGGCGAGGCGGTTTGTGCGGAATATGCACTTCTCCTTGTTATATATCAGGTTCAGGAGTTGGGCGGTGCGGAGGAATTTTTCGAGGTTTGCATCATGGTCCTGCAAGTCACGGCCGCAGATGGTCACATTGTCCAGGTATGGGAAAGTGGCCTGCAACGCATTTTGATCTACCATCCGGTCCATCTCCCTTTGGAAGACGGAGACCCCGTTGGTGACGCCAAAGGGAACCCTAAGGAAGTGATAGAGGTGGCCGTTTGCCTCAAAGGCAGTATACTGGCGGTCCTCAGGGCAGATAGGGAGCTGGTGGTACGCTGATTTCAGGTCAATGGTCGAGAAGACGCGGTACTGCGTGATCTGATTGACCATATCAGCTATGCGGGGGAGTGGGTAAGCGTCCAGCAGGGTGTAGCGATTTATTGTCTGGCTGTAGTCGATGACCAGGTGCTGCTTCTCGCCGGTCTTAACGACCACAACCTGGGCTCGCCAGGGGCTGGTGCTGCCCTCAATAATCCCTTCCTTCAGGAGCCGCTCCACTTCGGTTTTAATGAAAACCCTGTCCCCGGCGCTGTATCGCCTGCTCTTTGTGGCGATGGGCTTACAGTCGGGGGTGAGGTTAGCAAACAGTGGGGGGGGGGTGACTCGGAGTGTGGAGAGGTTGCACCTGGTGCGCGGCGGGCAATTTGGAAGCTGCTGGCTGCGGACTGTGAGTGGGGGGAGGGGTCCACCGTACGCCATCGTAACACTTTTAAGGTGGCACTGAAAACCTAACCCCAGTAGAACGGCAGCGCAGAGGTCGGGCAGGACCAGAAGTTTAAAATTATCGTACACAGTCCCGTCTACTATGAGTGTCACCACGCAGTAGCCGCCAATGTCCGCTGACTGGGACTCGGAGGCCATAGAAATCCGCTGGTGCGCAGGCAGGACTGGGAGAGAGCAACGCCGCACCGTGTCAGGGTGGATGAAGCTCTCCGTGCTCCCAGAGTCAAAAAGGCAGATTGTATCGTGACCATTTACCTTAATGTCCATTGTGGAACTGGCCAGTTGGTGCGGTCTCGCTTGGTCCAGTGTAACGGATGCCAGCGTAGGGGTCGGTGTGTCGCTGCGGGTATCAGATGAGGCGGTGTCGGGGGCCTGCTGCGTCCCGGCTGTCGTCCAAGATGGCGGCGTCCATGATCCCCATGTGGCTGGAGGCGTCCAAAATGGCTGCTGTACCGGTGATTCGCACATGGCCAAGGAGGCCCAAGATGGCGGCCCGCATGGCCCACACGCGGCGCTGCTGGGGTTCGGGGTGGCTTTGGCCCTGCAGACGCTAGCGTAGTGTCCCTTCTTCCCGCAGCCCGAGCAGATCGCGTTTTTCGCCGGGCAGCGCGCTCTGGGGTGTTTTGCCTGGCCACAGAAGTAGCATTTCTGGCCTTGGGGCACTGCTGTCTGGCCTTGGGACACTGCTGCGGTAGTTGGGCCGTGGCTGGGGTGGCACGGCACTATGAGGCGGTCCTACCGTGTCCCAGGCTGTCGTTCCCCGCGGCGTCCACGGTGCAGAGGAGTAGGCATCCATGCCCTGGTAGGCTGCATCCAATGATAGTGCGAGTTCAGAGGCCTTGTTGAGGTTGAGGTCACTCTGCTCCAACAGTCGCTGTCGGGTGTAATTGGATCTGTGGCCCGCTACAAAAGCGTCCCGGATAAGTTCCTCTGTGTACACGGCGGCCTTTACATCCTTACACCCACAGGCCCGGCCAAGCACGGACAGTGCCTGAAGATATTCCACGGTCGATTCCCCAGGTTGTTGTTTACGACTCCCCAGAAGGTGCCTGGCGTACACTTCGTTCACTGGGCGCGTGTACTGGTCCTTGAGGAGCTTGATAGCATCCGCGTACGAGGTTGCGTCTTGGATGACCGAGTACACTCGGTGGTTCACTTTGGAGGTCAGGACATCCAGTTTGTCCTCTTCCGATTTGATTGCTTCGGAGGCGGTCAGGAATTTTTCGAAACACTTAAGCCAGTGAGTAAACTTGGTGGATGAGTCCGCCTCCCGATGATCTAAGTCCAGGCATGCTGGTGTGAGGATCTTCTCCATTATAAAAATTTTGTTAATAAAATTGATGCACTATCAATTACTCATAAAAGACTGAGAGTTAGAAGAGTAACTAAAGGCTTTTATTAACAAAAGAATGGAGGTCTGCCTCGAGTGGTCGACCGGTCCAGAAATACAAAGGGCTGGGGAGCAGTCACCTTTATACTAGGACTTGTGGGAGGAGTCAGCCGAGGCATGTCCAGGCATGTACACAATGGAATGCAAACAGTATACAAACAGTGGTTTACCACACACAGTCATCACCGGAACGCCCTTCTTTGGATTAAAGATGGAGACAAGTGGTTGATGGTCAGTCAGCAAGGTGAACTTCTGCCTGTGCAGATAGTGATTGAACTTTTTCACTCCCCACACTAGGCTGAGGGCCTCCCTGTCAATCTGGGCGTAGTTACGCTCGACTGAGGTTAGTGACCGAGACGCAAAGGCTACTGGCCTCTCCGAGCCGTCCGGGAATTTGTGCGACAGCACCGCTCCAATGCCATAGGGTGATGCATCACACGCCAACCGAATTGGTAGTGCTGGGTTGAAATGAGCCAACACCTCTTTTGATGTGATTAATGCTTTGCTCTTCTGGAAAGCTCGTTTACATTCGTCACTCCACTTCCATGGTACCCCCGTTTGCAGTAGGGTGTTCAGTGGGTGTAGTACGGTAGACAAATTCGGCAAGAACTTATGGTAGTAGTTCACCAGCCCGAGGAACGACCTCAGTGGTGACACATTTTGCGGTGCTGGAGCCTTGACTACTGCCTCAATCTTTTCAGGGGACTTATGTAACCCCTCTTTATCAATAACGTGGCCACAATACGAGATCTGCTTCTGGAAAAACTCGCATTTGTGGCGATTAGCTCGGAGCCCATATTCCTTCAATCTAGTGAGCACCTGCTCCAGGTTGGCGAGGTGATCACTGTCATTTTTGCCCGTGACCAGGATGTCGTCCAAATAACACTGGGTCCCTGGAATCCCTTGCAGGACTTGTTCCATTGCCCTTTGCCAAATAGCCGGTGCTGATGCTACCCCGAACACCAGCCGGTTGTATTGGTAGAGACCTTTATGAGTGTTGATCGTGAGGTACTGTTTCGAGGCTTCTTCTACCTCCATTTGCAGGTACGCCTGGGCCAGATCAATCTTAGTGAAGCGTTTCCCTCCAGATAGCGAGGCGAAGATATCTTCAATCCGCGGAAGCGGATATTGTACAGTGTGAAGGACTGGGTTCACTGTCACCTTAAAGTCCCCACAGATGCGAACCTTCTTTGGTTCCCCAGGCGTATTACTCAACGACCTCTTCATTACAGGAACGATGGGTGTAGCCCACTCGCTCCAGTCCACTTTGGACAGTACTCCTGAACGTTCCAAACCTTCCAGCTCTGCTTCGACGGCTGGGCGGATCGCATAAGGTACCGGTCTGGCCTTAAAAAACTTTGGGCTCTATTTTGATCGTCGCTGTTATGCCTTTGTGTTCCGAGTCCCTGCTGGAACACTTCTTGTGCGTCAGTTAGCATTTTTGACAGTTGTCCAGGTGTGACGTCGTCATCCTTTTTGGCATCTACAGTCAGTGCTTGTATGGAATGCCAATCTAGCTGTATCTTCCGGATCCATTCACGTCCTAGTAGTGGTGGCCCTCCATCTGGCAATACATATCGGTCCATTTTTGGTGTTTCCTTGCCGTTATATATAACGTTCACCCTTATTTTTCTTTGGGGTAGACTTTTTGCCCCGTGTACGTCTTCAAGACGATCTTTGTATCTCTCAAGGGTATATGTGAGAATAGCCGCTTGTAGTCCCTTCGGTTTATGACTGTTTGGGCTGATCCTGTGTCCAATTCCATTTTCACTTGGACTCCTGCTATCTTGAGCGTGACCCAGATAGTTTGGTGATCCTCCGTTTTGATCACATTATGTAGTTTCAGACAACCCAGCTCCTTGCTTCCAGAGTCTTTATCACTTTTCTGTTCGTCTGAACTACTCTCCGTCACCTTATGTACCTTCTTGTACTTCTCCTGTGGAGATTTCTTGCTGCTGGTTTTCTTTCCCGACCTGCAGACTCTTGCTATGTGTCCTACTTTTCCACACTGTCTGCACACTTTGTCCTTGAACCAGCAATCATTATGGTCGTGTGTTGTTCTGCCGCAGCGATAGCACTTCACTGTTCCGTATGACATTTCATTTGTGCCATATTCTTGCGGTCTCCGTTGTATCTCTTCCGCGCCCCGTGCTGCTGCTTCGTGTGATACTGCCATGCTGAAAGCCTTGTCCAGCGTAAGATCCTTTTCTGATAGAAGCCGTTTCTGGGTTCCTTCACTTTGAAGCCCACACACAAACTTGTCCCTTAAAGTATCTGCTAGTCCCGTTCCAAACTGGCAGTGTTTCGATAGCTTGCGCAGTTCCGTTAAATACTCAGCATTACTTTCATCTTTATGCTGGTTCCTTTTGTGAACTTAAATCTTTCTGCTATCAGCAGCGGTGTGGGGTTTAAGTGGTCCTGTAGGATTGACACTATGTTTTCAAAATCCTTTTCTACTGGCTTCTCTGGGGTTACTAGGTTTCGTAGTAAGCCATACGTTTTTGCACCCATTGAATTCAACAATACCAGCGCTTTCTTGTCATCTGGCACTTCATTCGCCTTGCAGTATACTTCTATGCGTTCGACATATGTCGTCCAATCTTCGACTTCATTGTCGAACGCTGTGATACTGCCACTCTTCGGCATTTTTGGGTGTGGTTAGACTGGCTTAAAATGGCGTCTCCCGCGCTTCCCTTTCTTCCCCGCTGCGGCTTAAAATGGCGTCTCCCGCGTGATATGCCTATCAATTAGTCCAATAAAAGGCGACGAGTTAAGAACGTAACTGAAGGTTTTTATTGGCTAAATAACAGAGCCCACCCTCGTGGGTGATCCGATCCAACAGGGAGGAATACTAGCCAGTCAGCTACCTTTATACCTGGGCAGGTAATGGGCGGAGTCGGAGGTGGTCAGCCCAGGTATAACAGTGCGACAAGAGGCGACCTCGTGTAGTGATGTGACAGTGAGAACAGTGAGAACAATATACAGTGATAACTATAACAGTGGTTTACCACATTCACCCCTTGTTTAGATTAGAGTCCGGCGGGGTGAAGTGTATTACCAGCTCTGGTATGTCAGTCTGTCCGGAGGCTTCGTTAGCCTCTCCGATCGTCGCAGCGGCGGTGTTACATTATCCGGTGTTAAAGCTGGTGTCTGCGTAGTCGGCAAAGGCTCGTGGGGTTCCGGCATGCCGTCTACCTCGGCTGGACTCGGGGGGTTGGGAGGGGGGGGTGAGGGTGCGAGGTCTCGTAAGGAGACAGTGTCCTCCCGTCCGTCTGGGTAAGCCACATAGGCGTACTGGGGGTTGGCGTGCAGGAGGTTCACCTTCTCGACCAGGGGGTCCGTTTTATGGGCCCTCACGTGCTTTCGCAGCAAGACGGGTCCCGGAGAGGTCAGCCAGGTTGGTAGGGTGGTTCCCGTAGTCGACTTCCTGGGGAAGACAAACATTCGGGCATGGGGGGTGGTGTTAATGGCAGTGCAAAGTAGTGACCGGATGGAGTGCAGCGCAATCGGGAGGACCTCTTGCCAGCGGGAGGTTGGGAGGCCCTTAGACTTTAAGGCTAAGAGGGTGGCCTTCCATACCGTCGCGTTCTCTCTTTCCACCTGGCCGTTCCCTCGGGGGTTGTAGCTGGTGGTCCTGCTTGCTGCAATACCCCTCTCCAATAGGAACTGACGGAGTTCCTCGCTCATGAAGGAGGCGCCCCGGTCACTATGTATATAGTTCGGGAACCCGAACAAGGCGAAGAGTTTGTTCAGGCATTTAATGACCGTGTTACTGGTCATGTCTGGGCAGGGGAAGGCAAAGGGGAAACGGGAGTACTCATCAACGATGTTGAGGAAGTACACATTACGGTCGGATGACGGTAGGGGCCCCTTGAAGTCGATGCTCAGACGCTCGAAGGGGCGGGTGGCCTTGATCAGGCTTGCTCTGTCCGGCTTATAGAAGTGCGGTTTGCACTCAGCACAGATCTGGCAGTTCCTGGTCATGGTCCTGACCTCCTCGATGGAGTATGGCAGGTTGCGAGCCTTAATGAAATGGTAGAGTCTGGTGACTCCGGGGTGGCAGAGGTCATTGTGGAGGGTCTGAAGTCTATCACTTTGCGCGCTGGCGCATGTAATGCGTGAAAGAGCATCAGGGGGGTCGTTCAGTTTACCGGGCCGGTACAAGATCTCATAATCATAGGTGGAAAGCTCGATTCTCCACCTCAAGATTTTGTCGTTCTTGATCTTGCCCCTCAGCTTGTTATTAAACATGAAGGCAACCGAGCGTTGGTCGGTGAGGAGGGTAAATCGTTTGCCTGCCAAGTAGTGCCTCCAGCGCCGTACTGCCTCCACAATTGCCTGGGCTTCCTTCTCGACCGACGAGTGTCGGGTCTCGGGGCCCTGTAGGGTCCTTGAGAAGAAGGCTACCGGCCTACCCTCCTGGTTAAGGGTAGCGGCTAGGGCGAAGTCGGATGCATCGCTCTCCACTTGGAAGGGGATTGACTCATCCACTGCGTGCATTGTGGCCTTGGCTATGTCTCCCTTAATGAGGGAGAAGGCCGCGCACGCCTCTTCCGTGAGGGGGAAGGATGTGGTTTTCAGGAGGGGTCTGGCTTTGTCCGCATAATTGGGTACCCATTGGGCATAGTAGGCGAAAAGCCCCAGGGTTCTCCTAAGTGCTTTTGGACAGTGGGGGAGGGGTAGCTCCATGAGGGGGCGCATTCTTTCGGGGTCGGGGCCGATGACTCCGTTCTCTACTACACAGCCAAGGATGGCAAGGCGCGCTGTGTTAAACACGCATTTCTCCTTATTGTAGGTGAGGTTCAGCTGTTGGGCCGTACGGAGGAATTTCTCCAGATTCACGTCATGGTCCTGCCGGTTGCGGCCGCAGATGGTGACGTTATCGAGATAGGGGAAAGTGGCCTGTAGTCCGTTCTGGTCAACCATCCGGTCCATCTCCCGTTGGAAAACCGAGACCCCGTTGGTGACACCAAAGGGGACCCTAAGGAATTGGTAGAGGCGGCCATTCGCCTCGAAGGCGGTGTACTGGCTGTCCTCCGGGCTGATGGGGAGTTGGTGGTAGGCCGACTTGAGGTCGATGGTCGAGAATACGCGGTATTGTGCAATCTCATTGACCATGTCCGATATGCGGGGGAGGGGGTATGCGTCCAGCTGGGTGTATCTGTTTATGGTCTGGCTGTAGTCGATAACCAGGCGATTTTTGTCGCCGGTCTTGACTACCACCACCTGGGCACGCCAGGGGCTGCTGCTCCCCTCAATAATGCCCTCTTTCAGGAGTCGCTGCACCTCAGAGCTAATGAAGGCTCTGTCCCCAGCGCTGTACCGCCTGCTCTTAGTAGCGACAGGTTTGCAGTCGGGGGTGAGGTTAGCGAACAGGGAAGGTGGCGGTACCTTGAGGGTGGATAGGCTGCAGGTGTTACGCGGTGGGCGGTTTAACTTTCGCTGGTTGTCGACTGTGAGTGGGGGGAGGGGTCCACCGTATGCTAGGGTTACACTTTGGAGGTGGGATTGGAAGTCCAGCCCTAGTATGACGGCAGCGCACAGCTGGGGGAGTACGAGGAGTTTAAAATTTTTATACTCTGTCCCTTTAACCGACAATGTCACGACACAGTAGCCGCTGATGTCTGTGGCGTGCGACCTCGATGCCATCGAGATGCGGCTGCGCGTTGGCAGGACGGGGAGGGAGTAGTGGCTCACCGTGTCTGGGTGGATGAAGCTCTCCGTGCTTCCGCTGTCGAACAGGCAGGTCGTGGCGTGGCCGTTGACTTTGATGTCCATCATTGAGCTGGCCAGGTGGTGCGGGCGGGCTTGATCCAGGGTCACGGAAGCTAGGGTGTAGATGAGCGCGTCGTTGTCATGACAAGATGGCGGCGAAGATGGCGGCCCCCGTAGTTCACATGAGGCTCTGTTTAAATCGTTTGCCCCGCACAAAGATGGCCGCCCCTGCTGTTCCCATGAGGCTCTGCAGGCTTCGGCTGCCCCGCACAAAGATGGCCGCCCCTGGTTTTCCCATGAGGCTCTGCAGGCTTCGGCTGCCCCGCACAAAAATGGCCGCCCCTGGTTTTCCCATGAGGCTCTGCAGGCTTCGGCTGCCCCGCACAAAGATGGCCGCCCCCAGGGTTCGCATGAGGCACTGCTGGCTTCTGAGGATTTGCTTCTGCAGGCCTTGGAGAAGTGGCCTTTCTTGAGGCAGGTTTTGCAGGTCGAGTTTTTGGCTGGGCAGCGCGA
Organism: Somniosus microcephalus; assembly: GCF_052327205.1. Lineage (NCBI taxonomy): Eukaryota > Metazoa > Chordata > Chondrichthyes > Squaliformes > Somniosidae > Somniosus > Somniosus microcephalus. Next base: position 231,732,134 of record NC_140998.1, read on the forward strand.
CCTCGGATGCTTCTCCTGGCCGCAAAAGAAGCAGCCAGCGGCCCGATCGGGGTTGCCTGATGTCGGGGCCGGTACCGGGGCTAGCGGGCCCGGTCGGATCCGTGATGCAGACGCTGAGGTAGGTCCCGGGGGCAGCGCTGTGAAGGGTGGTGGGGTGGGGGTCGGGCCCGAGTCCCAGGGTCGCGAATAGTACCTGGCAAACGCTTCCTGGTCTTGCTGGGTGGCCTCTAGGGTGAGGGCGAGGGCTTCGGCCTTGTCCAGGTCTATGTCCTTAGCTTCAAGCAGTCTTTGCCGTGTGTAGTCGGAACGTAGGCCTCTCACCAAGGCGTCGCGGACATTGTCTTCCATGTTCGCAGTAGCCGTCACCGCTTTAAAGTCACAGTTCCTGCCGAGTTGTCTCAGCGCTCGTGAAAATTCAGCTATCGATTCTCCTGGCTGTTGCTGGCGAGATCTTAAGAGATGCCTAGTGTACATGTAGTTTACCGGGCTCCGGTACTGCTGTTTCAGTAGGTTGATGGCGTCGTCGTACGTAGTCATGTCCTGGATGAGTGTATATACTCTCGGGCTCGCTTGGGCTTTCAGGACTCTTAGTTTGGATCTCTGAGGGACGACGGCTTCCTCCAGGTACGATTCGAAGCAGTCCAGCCAGTGTTTGAAGTCGTTGGCTGAGTTTGGTGCCTGTGGGTTTAGATCCAGGTATGGTGGTTTCAAGGCTTGCAGCCAAGCCGGCTGGTGTGGCCCGTTGTCTGGAGGCTGCTGTTGCTGTGCTGCTGGGTGAGCTCCTTGCTGTTGCTGTTCATTATCAGACATCTTTAAAATTTAATCAATAAAATTGATATGCCTATCAATTAGTCCAATAAAAGGCGACGAGTTAAGAACGTAACTGAAGGTTTTTATTGGCTAAATAACAGAGCCCACCCTCGTGGGTGATCCGATCCAACAGGGAGGAATACTAGCCAGTCAGCTACCTTTATACCTGGGCAGGTAATGGGCGGAGTCGGAGGTGGTCAGCCCAGGTATAACAGTGCGACAAGAGGCGACCTCGTGTAGTGATGTGACAGTGAGAACAGTGAGAACAATATACAGTGATAACTATAACAGTGGTTTACCACACCGCGCTGCTGCCAACGCCGCTCTCGGCGGTCCTAGTGGCAAATGGCGACGCCCTGTGGGTTTCGTGCGCTGCTCCTGCGCTGCTGCCAATGCCGCTCTCTGCGGTCTTCGTGACAATGGCAGCGCCTCGCGTTTTCCTGCGCGCCTCTCTTCCCCCGTTGACGCTGCTCGGCCCTTGAACACCGGCTGCGCTCTGCTCTCTCTCGCCTCTCTCCCCCGTTGACACTGCTCGGTCCTGAAAACCGGCTGCGCCCTGTGCGCTCTACCCCCTCTCTCTCCCCCGTCGACGCTGCTCGGCCTTTTTCTGTGGCGCTCGGTCGGCTCTAGCCGCTGCTGTCCGGGAAGGGTCTGCGCAGTACCTGTTGCCAGCCCGTTTCGCTGGACCACCGTGACTGCAAAGCCAAGCCTGGCTCTCGACAGCCTCCCCTGCGATGCTCAAATCTCCGCTGGATGACTGGGCGGTTGCCCGTGGTCGACGCCCGTGCTTCTGGACTTGACCTCCTTCCACTGTTCTCCAGGAGCGAATCCCTGGGAGGTGATGCAGAGTTGCAGGTAGGTTCGAATCTGCTCGTCGCCAATGTTCGATCCGTGTATCTTGATGTTGTGTCCTTCAATAATTAGACAACAAGACTGCAGGGAACGATCAACAGGTGTTTACTGAATGAGGGTTACTCTGGAACTAACTGTACAGATCACTACTCAGGGTTTATATACAGGTGTGGTCACTGCCGGTACTACAGTATACAGGAGCTGTAAAAAGTAGTTCTCCCCTTAAAGGTACATACATTACAGCGGCACTGTCATATGAGAAGTGATTGAGTAAACTAGGCCTGTATTCTCTTGAATTCAGAAGACTTAGAGGGGATCTCATTGAAGCATACAAAATTATTACAAGGCTTGATAGTGTGAATGCTGGGAGAATGTTCCCCTTGGCTGGGGAGTCTAGAACCAGGGGCCACAGCCTCAGGATAAAGGGTAGGCCATTCAGGACTGAGATGAGAAGAAATTTCTTCACACAGAGGGCGGTGACTCTTTGGAATTCTCTACCCCAGAGGGCTGTGGAGGCTCAGTCATTGGGTATATTCAAAACAGAAGCCGATAGATTTCTGACCAGTAAAGGCATCAAGGGATATGGCGATAGGGCCGGTGAATGGAGTTCAGGCAGAAGATCAGCCATGATCTCATTGAATGGTGGAGCAGGCTCGAAGGGCCGAATGGCCTACTCCTGCTCCTATTTCTTATGTTCTTATGACTGTCATTCTCTCTCTCTGTCTGTTACTCTCTCTCTCTTTCTGTCTGTCTCTGTCTCCATCGCGTTCACTTTCTCACTTCTGATTTCAGGACCCAGCCACACGCAGTGTTTGCAGCAGCAGAGTCGGAGGAAGAGGTGGAGGATGATGAGCCTGAATGGAAGAAGCGCAAACTGTGAGCAGTGTGGACCTTGGATTCTTGGCCAGTGTGGGAGACTGCGACCGTGGGCTGGCTTCACCTCTCCTTTCCATGTTTCTGTGGTGGAGGGTGGGGTGGGGGCACAGTGGGGAGCGAAGGGGGGTGGTGAGGTGGGTAGAGGGTGAGGGAGTCGGGTTTTGAGGGGCTGGGGAGCGAAGGGGCAGGGAGAGGCGGGATCGATGGACTAACTGACCTGTTTTGTAGCTGGTGTCACCTGTACTATCTCACTGTTAAATTGAATTTCTTTTGTCTGATATTCTATTCCATATCTCGTGTTAATAAAACCGGTGTGAGATGATTCCACCCTTTAGCTCAGTTTAATGACCTTTGCCCTTTGTGTTGGGATCAGTTACGACCCATGACCAAAATCACTGACCTTTGCCCTTCAGTATTTGAAATGATTTGATCAGGAGCGAGCATAACCATTTCCTGAAATTGGCAGAGAGGCAATAAAATTCAGAGACTGAGCAAATTCATTTCATTTTGTCAAAAATTGAATATAAAATGAATAGTATACAAAAATATACGATATAGAGGGGGAGTGAGGTCGGGGGAGGTAGGGGATTAAGGTGGGGGAATGGGCTGGAGGTGGGGGGATAGCGGGGTGGGGTGTTTGGTGGGGGGAGTGGTCCCGCTTGCTCCGATTAATACATCTCAGAATAAATCATTGTTATTTTAGTGTTTTTTTTATTCTGAGCCCTCCTCCAGTAGGACAGGTGGAAGTTGCTCGCCTCCTGCTCTTTGAGTTCTCCGGCTCTCTCACCTTGCGTTTCAACACGGCACAGACCTGGGCCTGACTGCAGCCAGGAGCTGGATTCCAGGCTGGCCCTGTGGAGACCGGGCTCTGAGGTAAAGGGGCTGGGTGAGCAATGTCGGACTGGACCCCCTGACTCACCAGGTGTTCCTGCCTGATCCGCTCAGCAGTTGGGCCTGGAAATCAGAGACCCGAAAACAGGGCCACCCAGACCTGGGACCCCCTTCGAAAGCCAGCCCAATCACCGCCAGCATTTCCAGGATCTGCACCAGGGGTTGCAACACATTAACCCCCAAAGGTTTGCTCCCTTTGACCCCGTGAAGATCCAGCTGCTTGATGGGGGGGTGAGCCGGGAGCAGCAGCGAATCTCACGGAAGATCCAGGGCCTGTTCCTGAAGAGAAATGGGCGGCTGAAGGGTTCAGCTGAGATAGAAGGAGACCATTTGGCCCATCGTGGCTACGCCAGTGGTCAAGTTTAATCTTCATTAATACAATGAGCAAGAAAATTGACCTTAATGTGTTAAATGTCCAGCCACAGAATGTCACCAACTAATTCTACGCCAGAATCTCACCCTTCTATATCCAGCTGATGGGAATGATTGACTGTGAACCCAGCCTGGAATATGTGTGTGAGGGGCGGGGAGTGAGGGATGGACTGGGGCGAGATGGAAGGTGAGAGGGGATGGACAGAGCCTGTGTCTGTCCCCCGCCCCCACTCTTTCCCGCCCCCCCGCACAATTCCACGGACTCCTGGAGCCACTGGGGCTGATCTGTGACAGACCTGCGACTGAACCCTGTGTTTTGCCCATCCCTCTGTCCTGGTGAAATGATTGGCACCGTTACACTCAGGGATTTAATAAATAAACAGAAGTACGTTCTCCATGAAATAAGTAATCAATACCTTAATTCCAGGCAATTAATATTTCTGGGTTTACTGATTGCATCGAGTGGTCTGGGCTGCTCTTTCACCAAGGGTGGTGTAATGCGAGTCTGACCAATCAGCTCCAGTACAGACCGAACCCCGGCAATGCCCGCCCGAACCCCAGCACCAGTTGGGGATCAGTGCGTTCAGGTCGGACACTCTCTCTGCTCAAGTAGCCGCTCCCACTGCCCAGATGGAAGGTCTCCTCTTGGACTCGAGCTGCCTGTTTGTGCCGACAGCTTTTCCTTTGGTTTCAGGACCCCGTGTTGTTTACAGTTGTGAATTTGCTCAGAATCTCTTTCAGAGACTCCCCGACTTGTAATCCTGGACTCAGCTTCCAGTACGTTCACCCTCTGACCAGCTTTTCACTCTGCAATGCAGCGTAAGGGATCCTGATCCGGGACCGGATACTGATCCGGATCCGGGTCCAGATTCACATCCCACTTACACAGAGCCGCATTTCTTGGCCGAGTAGCGCTGTAAGGTTTGATAAACTGAGTTATGGTCCAGGAACAAGAGATTATGGTCTGCGGCACGATCGCAGCTCCACCATCTCTTGCCTCAGCTTCTGGTCCTTGCTGAGGGTTTTTAGAATCATATCATATGTTGTCTCTGAACCTCCACACGACCCACTGCAATACAGTACCTAAAGATCAGCTCCTCTTGGGTGTTGTAACCCATGTCCAGGTCAGTGATGTTTAAATGAAGCTCCTTTAACACACAGCCCTTGTTCCGACCCCATCTCTGCCACTGCCCTCTTGAGCGGTGCCTGTTCAGGTTTTGACTCCTGCTGCTCTTCCCCCGAGTCTCTGTTCCTCGACCTGACCATCTCCTGACTCTGCTTACTGTCACTGCAATCAATTGCATCAGGTTCTCACCCTGTTCCTGCTTCAATTCAGGCAGAATATCTGTAAAACAGATCAGTAACATCCATGAATAAACCACACACTCCTGCATTTCCACCTCGGCCCCACTCAAACTAAGGAAGGACATACTTGTCATAGAGGGAGTGCAACAAAAGTTCACCAGACTGATTCCTGGGATGGAGGGATTGTCCTATGAGGAGAGATTGAGTAGACTAGGCCTATATTCTCTAGAGTTTAGAAGAATGAGAGGTGACCTCATTGAAACAAAATTCTTACAGGGCTTGACAGGGTAGATGCAGGGAATATGTTTCCCCTGGCTGGAGCGTCTAGAACCAGGGGTCACAGTCTCAGAATAAGGGGTTGGCCATTTAGGACTGAGATGAGGAGAAATTTCTTCACTTGGGGTGATGAATCTTTGGAATTCTCTACCCCAGGGGGCTGTGGAGGCTCAGTCGTGGAGTATATTCAAGACAGAGCTCGATAGATTTTTGAATATTAAGAGAATCAAGGGATATGGGGATAGTGCAGGAAAGTGGAGATGAGGTAGAAGATCAGCCATGATCTTATTGAATGGCGGAGCAGGCGCGAAGGGCCAAATGGCCGACTCCTGCTCCTATTTCTTATGTTCTTATTCGCACACTCACACGCTAGCCACACACTCGCACGCTTTCCTCGCAATATGGAATCATACAACACAGGAGGCCATTTGGCCCATCGTGCCTGTGCCGGCTCTTTGGTAGAGCTATTCAATTAATCTCACTCCCCCTGCTCATCCCATAGCCCTGTAAATGTTTTCCTTTCATTTTTTCCCATGAGGGGGAAAGGAAGGGTATCCAAAGCTGGAGTTCCCTGTATGACTAATGATAGAGTCATAACGGCACAGAAGGAGGCCATTCGGCCCATCGAGTCCGTGCCGGCTCTCTGAAGAGCATAGAGTCATAAAATTGAGAGATTAAAATGAGACAGAAAAATGAGGTTTATGACATAAGGTTAATAATACAGTAGAGAACCAAGCTGAATATAGAAAGGACAGAGGAGATCTAAAAAAGGTAATGAGAGGCAAAGGGAGAGTATGAGAATAGATTAGTAGCTAACATAAAAAAGGGAACCCAAAAGTCTTCTGTAAACACATAAACAGTAAAAGGGTAGTCAAAGGAAGGGTGGGGCAGATTAGGGACCGAAAAGGAGATTCTTGTGAGAGAGGCAGAGGGCATGGCTAAGGTATTTGCATCTATCTTCACTGAAGAGAATGCTGCCAACATACCAGTAAAGGAGGAGGCAGTAGCGATATTAGATAGGATAAAAATAGATCGGAGATACTTAATAGGTTGACAGTTCTCAAAGTAGAAAAGTCATCCGGTCCAAATGGGATCCATCCTAGGTTACTGAGGGAAGTAAGGGTGGAAATTGCAGAGGCTCTGGCCACAGTCTTCCGATCCTCTATGGATATGGGGGTGGTGCCAGGGGACTAGAGGACTGCAAATGTTACAACCTGTTTAAAACAAGAGGGATAAACCCAGCATCTACAGGCCAGTCAGCCTAACGTCAGCGGTGGGCAAACTTTTAGAGACAATAATCCAGCACAAAATTAATTGTCATTTGGAAAAGTATGGGCTAATATATTAAAACCAGCACAAATTTTTTAAAGGAAATCATGTTTGACTAACTTTATCGAGTTCTTTGATGAAGTAACGGAGAGGGTGGATGAGGGTAGTGCGGTGGATGTTGTGTATATGGACTTTCAAAAGGTGTTTGACAAAGTACCACATAATGGACTTGTTATCAAAATTAAAGCCCATGGGATTAAAGGGGCAGTGGCAGGGTGGATCCAAAATTGGCTAAAGGATAGAAAACAGAGAGTAGTGGTGAACGGTTGCTTTTCAGACTGGAGGGAAGTGCACAGTGAATTTGGGGTCGGTATTAGGACCACTCATCTTTTTGACATATATTAATGACCTAGACTTGGGAATACAGGGCATCATTTCAAAATTTGCAGATGATACAAAACTTGGAAATGTAGTAAACAGTGAGGAGGATAGTAATAGACTTCAGGAGGATATAGACTGGTGAAATGGGCTGACATGTGGCAGATTAAATTTAACGCAGAGAAGTGTGAAGTGATATATTTTGGTAGGAAGAATGAGGAGAGGCAATATAAACTAAATAGTACAATTTTAAATGGGGTGCTGTTAAAAAGCATATGGGATCCTTGGCTTTATTAATAGAGGAATCGAGTACAAAAGCAAGGAAGTTATGCTAAACCTTTCTCGATCACTGGTTAGGCCCCAGCTGGAGTATTGTGTTCATTTCTGGGCACCACACTTTAGGAAGGATGTCAAGGCCTTAGAGAGGGTTCAGAAGAGATTTACTAGAATGGTACCAGAGACAAGGGACTTCAGTTATGTGGAGAGACTGGAGAAGCTGGGATTGTTCTCCTTACAGCAGAGAAGGTTAAGAGGCGATTTGACAGAGGTGTTCAAAAGCATAAATGGTGTTGATAGATAAGGGGAAACTGTTTCCAGTGTCCGATTTAAGGTGATTGCCAAAAGAACCAGAGAATTAGAATTCATGCTAATTAATTTTCCAGCTCACTAACCAGTCGGTCCCTCACGAACCAGTCGGTCCCTCTCACGAACCAGTCGGTCCCTCTCACGAACCAGTCGGTCCCTCTCGCGAACCAGTCGGTCCCTCTCGCGAACCAGTCGGTCCCTCTCGCGAACCAGTCGGTCCCTCTCACGAACCAGTCGGTCCCTCTCACGAACCAGTCGGTCCCTCTCACGAACCAGTCGGTCCCTCTCACGAACCAGTCGGTCCCTCTCACGAACCAGTCGGTCCCTCTCGCGAACCAGTCGGTCCCTCTCGCGAACCAGTCGGTCCCTCTCGAACCAGTCGGTCCCTCTCACGAACCAGTCGGTCCCTCTCGAACCAGTCGGTCCCTCTCACGAACCAGTCGGTCCCTCTCACGAACCAGTCGGTCCCTCTCACGAACCAGTCGGTCCCTCTCACGAACCAGCCGGTCCCCCTCACGAACCAGTCGGTCCCTCTCACGAACCAGTCGGTCCCTCTCACGAACCAGTCGGTCCCTCTCACGAACCAGTCGGTCCCTCTCTCGAACCAGTCGGTCCCTCTCACGAACCAGTCGGTCCCTCTCGCGAACCAGCCGGTCCCTCTCACGAACCAGTCGGTCCCTCTCACGAACCAGTCGGTCCCTCTCGCGAACCAGCCGGTCCCTCTCTCGAACCAGTCGGTCCCTCTCACGAACCAGCCGGTCCCTCTCACGAACCAGTCGGTCCCTCTCACGAACCAGTCGGTCCCTCTCGAACCAGTCGGTCCCTCTCACGAACCAGTCGGTCCCTCTCGCGAACCAGTCGGTCCCTCTCGAACCAGTCGGTCCCTCTCACGAACCAGTCGGTCCCTCTCGAACCAGTCGGTCCCTCTCACGAACCAGCCGGTCCCTCTCACGAACCAGCCGGTCCCTCTCGCGAACCAGTCGGTCCCTCTCTCGAACCAGTCGGTCCCTCTCACGAACCAGTCGGTCCCTCTCGAACCAGTCGGTCCCTCTCGCGAACCAGTCGGTCCCTCTCACGAACCAGTCGGTCCCTCTCACGAACCAGTCGGTCCCTCTCGAACCAGCCGGTCCCTCTCGCGAACCAGTCGGTCCCTCTCACGAACCAGTCGGTCCCTCTCACGAACCAGTCGGTCCCTCGCGAACCAGTCGGTCCCTCTCGCGAACCAGTCGGTCCCTCTCACGAACCAGTCGGTCCCTCTCACGAACCAGTCGGTCCCTCTCGAACCAGTCGGTCCCTCTCGCGAACCAGTCGGTCCCTCTCGAACCAGTCGGTCCCTCTCACGAACCAGTCGGTCCCTCTCGAACCAGTCGGTCCCTCTCACGAACCAGTCGGTCCCTCTCGCGAACCAGTCGGTCCCTCTCACGAACCAGTCGGTCCCTCTCGCGAACCAGCCGGTCCCTCTCACGAACCAGTCGGTCCCTCTCTCGAACCAGTCGGTCCCTCTCACGAACCAGTCGGTCCCTCTCACGAACCAGTCGGTCCCTCTCGCGAACCAGTCGGTCCCTCTCACGAACCAGTCGGTCCCTCTCACGAACCAGTCGGTCCCTCTCACGAACCAGTCGGTCCCTCTCGCGAACCAGTCGGTCCCTCTCGCGAACCAGTCGGTCCCTCTCGCGAACCAGCCGGTCCCTCTCACGAACCAGTCGGTCCCTCTCACGAACCAGTCGGTCCCTCTCGAACCAGTCGGTCCCTCTCGCGAACCAGTCGGTCCCTCTCGAACCAGTCGGTCCCTCTCACGAACCAGTCGGTCCCTCTCACGAACCAGTCGGTCCCTCTCGAACCAGTCGGTCCCTCTCACGAACCAGTCGGTCCCTCTCGAACCAGCCGGTCCCTCTCGCGAACCAGTCGGTCCCTCTCGAACCAGCCGGTCCCTCTCGCGAACCAATCGGTCCCTCTCGAACCAGTCGGTCCCTCTCACGAACCAGTCGGTCCCTCTCGAACCAGTCGGTCCCTCTCACGAACCAGTCGGTCCCTCTCGCGAACCAGTCGGTCTCTCACGAACCAGTCGGTCCCTCTCACGAACCAGTCGGTCCCTCTCACGAACCAGTCGGTCCCTCTCACGAACCAGTCGGTCCCTCTCGAACCAGTCGGTCCCTCTCACGAACCAGTCGGTCCCTCTCACGAACCAGTCGGTCCCTCTCACGAACCAGTCGGTCCCTCTCGAACCAGCCGGTCCCTCTCACGAACCAGTCGGTCCCTCTCACGAACCAGTCGGTCCCTCTCGAACCAGTCGGTCCCTCTCACAAACCAGTCGGTCCCTCTCGCGAACCAGTCGGTCCCTCTCGCGAACCAGTCGGTCCCTCTCGCGAACCAGTCGGTCCCTCTCACGAACCAGTCGGTCCCTCTCACGAACCAGTCGGTCCCTCTCACGAACCAGTCGGTCCCTCTCACGAACCAGTCGGTCCCTCTCACGAACCAGTCGGTCCCTCTCACGAACCAGTCGGTCCCTCTCACGAACCAGCCGGTCCCTCTCACGAACCAGTCGGTCCCTCTCACGAACCAGTCGGTCCCTCTCGAACCAGTCGGTCCCTCTCACGAACCAGTCGGTCCCTCTCACGAACCAGTCGGTCCCTCTCACGAACCAGTCGGTCCCTCTCGAACCAGTCGGTCCCTCTCGAACCAGCCGGTCCCTCTCACGAACCAGTCGGTCCCTCTCACGAACCAGTCGGTCCCTCTCACGAACCAGTCGGTCCCTCTCACGAACCAGTCGGTCCCTCTCACGAACCAGTCGGTCCCTCTCGAACCAGTCGGTCCCTCTCGCGAACCAGTCGGTCCCTCTCGCGAACCAGTCGGTCCCTCTCGCGAACCAGTCGGTCCCTCTCGAACCAGTCGGTCCCTCTCACGAACCAGTCGGTCCCTCTCACGAACCAGTCGGTCCCTCTCACGAACCAGTCGGTCCCCCTCTCGAACCAGTCGGTCCCTCTCGCGAACCAGTCGGTCCCTCTCGCGAACCAGTCGGTCCCTCTCGCGAACCAGCCGGTCCCTCTCGCGAACCAGCCGGTCCCTCTCGCGAACCAGTCGGTCCCTCTCGCGAACCAGTCGGTCCCTCTCGCGAACCAGTCGGTCCCTCTCGCGAACCAGTCGGTCCCTCTCGCGAACCAGTCGGTCCCTCTCGCGAACCAGTCGGTCCCTCTCGCGAACCAGTCGGTCCCTCTCGCGAACCAGTCGGTCCCTCTCGCGCACCAGTCGGTCCCTCTCGCGAACCAGTCGGTCCCTCTCGCGAACCAGTCGGTCCCTCTCGCGAACCAGTCGGTCCCTCTCGCGAACCAGTCGGTCCCTCTCGCGAACCAGTCGGTCCCTCTCACGAACCAGTCGGTCCCTCTCACGAACCAGTCGGTCCCTCTCACGAACCAGTCGGTCCCTCTCACGAACCAGTCGGTCCCTCTCACGAACCAGCCGGTCCCTCTCGCGAACCAGCCGGTCCCTCTCGAACCAGTCGGTCCCTCTCACGAACCAGTCGGTCCCTCTCGAACCAGCCGGTCCCTCTCGCGAACCAGTCGGTCCCTCTCACGAACCAGTCGGTCCCTCTCACGGACCAGTCGGTCCCTCTCACGAACCAGTCGGTCCCTCTCGCGAACCAGTCGGTCCCTCTCGAACCAGTCGGTCCCTCTCACGAACCAGTCGGTCCCTCTCACGAACCAGTCGGTCCCTCTCACGAACCAGTCGGTCCCTCTCACGAACCAGCCGGTCCCTCTCGCGAACCAGTCGGTCCCTCTCACGAACCAGTCGGTCCCTCTCGAACCAGTCGGTCCCTCTCGCGAACCAGTCGGTCCCTCTCACGAACCAGTCGGTCCCTCTCACGAACCAGCCGGTCCCTCTCACGAACCAGTCGGTCCCTCTCGAACCAGTCGGTCCCTCTCGCGAACCAGTCGGTCCCTCTCGCGAACCAGTCGGTCCCTCTCACGAACCAGTCGGTCCCTCTCGCGAACCAGTCGGTCCCTCTCACGAACCAGTCGGTCCCTCTCACGAACCAGTCGGTCCCTCTCACGGACCAGCCGGTCCCTCTCGCGAACCAGTCGGTCCCTCTCGCGAACCAGTCGGTCCCTCTCACGAACCAGCCGGTCCCTCTCGCGAACCAGCCGGTCCCTCGCGAACCAGTCGGTCCCTCTCGCGAACCAGTCGGTCCCTCTCGCGAACCAGTCGGTCCCTCTCGCGAACCAGTCGGTCCCTCTCGCGAACCAGTCGGTCCCTCTCGCGAACCAGTCGGTCCCTCTCGCGCACCAGTCGGTCCCTCTCGCGAACCAGTCGGTCCCTCTCACGAACCAGTCGGTCCCTCTCACGAACCAGTCGGTCCCTCTCACGAACCAGTCGGTCCCTCTCGCGAACCAGTCGGTCCCTCTCGCGAACCAGTCGGTCCCTCTCGCGAACCAGTCGGTCCCTCTCGCGAACCAGTCGGTCCCTCGCGAACCAGTCGGTCCCTCTCGCGAACCAGCCGGTCCCTCTCGCGAACCAGTCGGTCCCTCTCGCGAACCAGTCGGTCCCTCTCGCGAACCAGTCGGTCCCTCTCGCGAACCAGTCGGTCCCTCTCGCGAACCAGTCGGTCCCTCTCACGAACCAGTCGGTCCCTCTCACGAACCAGTCGGTCCCTCTCGAACCAGTCGGTCCCTCACGAACCAGTCGGTCCCTCTCACGAACCAGTCGGTCCCTCTCGCGAACCAGTCGGTCCCTCTCGCGAACCAGTCGGTCCCTCTCGCGAACCAGTCGGTCCCTCGCGAACCAGTCGGTCCCTCTCACGAACCAGCCGGTCCCTCTCGCGAACCAGTCGGTCCCTCTCACGAACCAGTCGGTCCCTCTCACGAACCAGTCGGTCCCTCTCGAACCAGTCGGTCCCTCACGAACCAGCCGGTCTCTCTCACGAACCAGTCGGTCCCTCTCGCGAACCAATCGGTCCCTCTCACGAACCAGTCGGTCCCTCTCGCGAACCAGTCGGTCTCTCACGAACCAGTCGGTCCCTCTCACGAACCAGTCGGTCCCTCTCACGAACCAGTCGGTCCCTCTCGCGAACCAGTCGGTCCCTCTCGCGAACCAGTCGGTCCCTCTCACGAACCAGTCGGTCCCTCTCACGAACCAGTCGGTCCCTCTCGAACCAGTCGGTCCCTCTCACGAACCAGCCGGTCCCTCTCACGAACCAGTCGGTCCCTCTCGAACCAGTCGGTCCCTCTCACGAACCAGTCGGTCCCTCTCACGAACCAGTCGGTCCCTCTCACGAACCAGTCGGTCCCTCTCGAACCAGTCGGTCCCTCTCGCGAACCAGTCGGTCCCTCTCGAACCAGTCGGTCCCTCTCACGAACCAGTCGGTCCCTCTCGCGAACCAGTCGGTCTCTCACGAACCAGTCGGTCCCTCTCACGAACCAGTCGGTCCCTCTCGAACCAGTCGGTCCCTCTCACAAACCAGTCGGTCCCTCTCACGAACCAGTCGGTCCCTCGCGAACCAGTCGGTCCCTCTCACGAACCAGTCGGTCCCTCTCACGAACCAGTCGGTCCCTCTCGCGAACCAGTCGGTCCCTCTCGCGAACCAGTCGGTCCCTCTCGCGAACCAGCCGGTCCCTCTCGCGAACCAGTCGGTCCCTCTCGCGAACCAGTCGGTCCCTCTCGCGAACCAGTCGGTCCCTCTCGCGAACCAGTCGGTCCCTCTCGAACCAGTCGGTCCCTCTCGCGAACCAGTCGGTCCCTCTCACGAACCAGCCGGTCCCTCTCACGAACCAGCCGGTCCCTCTCACGAACCAGCCGGTCCCTCTCACGAACCAGTCGGTCCCTCACGAACCAGTCGGTCCCTCTCACGAACCAGTCGGTCCCTCTCGCGAACCAGTCGGTCCCTCTCGCGAACCAGTCGGTCCCTCGCGAACCAGTCGGTCCCTCTCACGAACCAGCCGGTCCCTCTCGCGAACCAGTCGGTCCCTCTCACGAACCAGTCGGTCCCTCTCGAACCAGTCGGTCCCTCTCACGAACCAGTCGGTCCCCCTCACGAACCAGTCGGTCCCTCTCGAACCAGTCGGTCCCTCTCACGAACCAGTCGGTCCCTCTCACGAACCAGTCGGTCCCTCTCACGAACCAGTCGGTCCCTCTCTCGAACCAGTCGGTCCCTCTCACGAACCAGTCGGTCCCTCTCACGAACCAGTCGGTCCCTCTCGAACCAGTCGGTCCCTCTCACGAACCAGTCGGTCCCTCGCGAACCAGTCGGTCCCTCTCACGAACCAGCCGGTCCCTCTCACGAACCAGTCGGTCCCTCTCGCGAACCAGTCGGTCCCTCTCACGAACCAGTCGGTCCCTCTCACGAACCAGTCGGTCCCTCTCGCGAACCAGTCGGTCCCTCTCGCGAACCAGTCGGTCCCTCTCACGAACCAGTCGGTCCCTCTCGCGAACCAGTCGGTCCCTCTCGCGAACCAGCCGGTCCCTCTCACGAACCAGCCGGTCCCTCTCACGAACCAGCCGGTCCCTCTCACGAACCAGTCGGTCCCTCTCGCGAACCAGTCGGTCCCTCTCACGAACCAGCCGGTCCCTCTCTCGAACCAGTCGGTCCCTCTCGCGAACCAGTCGGTCCCTCGCGAACCAGTCGGTCCCTCTCTCGAACCAGTCGGTCCCTCTCACGAACCAGCCGGTCCCTCTCACGAACCAGTCGGTCCCTCTCGCGAACCAGTCGGTCCCTCGCGAACCAGTCGGTCCCTCTCTCGAACCAGTCGGTCCCTCTCACGAACCAGCCGGTCCCTCTCACGAACCAGTCGGTCCCTCTCACGAACCAGTCGGTCCCTCGCGAACCAGTCGGTCCCTCTCTCGAACCAGTCGGTCCCTCTCACGAACCAGCCGGTCCCTCTCACGAACCAGTCGGTCCCTCTCACGAACCAGTCGGTCCCTCTCGCGAACCAGTCGGTCCCTCTCACGAACCAGTCGGTCCCTCTCACGAACCAGTCGGTCCCTCTCGCGAACCAGTCGGTCCCCCTCACAGACCAGTCGGTCCCTCTCACGAACCAGTCGGTCCCTCTCACGAACCAGTCGGTCCCTCTCGCGAACCAGCCGGTCCCTCTCACGAACCAGTCGGTCCCTCTCACGAACCAGTCGGTCCCTCTCACGAACCAGTCGGTCCCTCTCACGAACCAGCCGGTCCCTCTCACGAACCAGTCGGTCCCTCTCGCGAACCAGTCGGTCCCTCTCACGAACCAGCCGGTCCCTCTCTCGAACCAGTCGGTCCCTCTCGCGAACCAGTCGGTCCCTCGCGAACCAGTCGGTCCCTCTCTCGAACCAGTCGGTCCCTCTCACGAACCAGCCGGTCCCTCTCACGAACCAGTCGGTCCCTCTCGCGAACCAGTCGGTCCCTCGCGAACCAGTCGGTCCCTCTCTCGAACCAGTCGGTCCCTCTCACGAACCAGCCGGTCCCTCTCACGAACCAGTCGGTCCCTCTCACGAACCAGTCGGTCCCTCGCGAACCAGTCGGTCCCTCTCTCGAACCAGTCGGTCCCTCTCACGAACCAGCCGGTCCCTCTCACGAACCAGTCGGTCCCTCTCACGAACCAGTCGGTCCCTCTCGCGAACCAGTCGGTCCCTCTCACGAACCAGTCGGTCCCTCTCACGAACCAGTCGGTCCCTCTCGCGAACCAGTCGGTCCCCCTCACAGACCAGTCGGTCCCTCTCACGAACCAGTCGGTCCCTCTCACGAACCAGTCGGTCCCTCTCGCGAACCAGCCGGTCCCTCTCACGAACCAGTCGGTCCCTCTCACGAACCAGTCGGTCCCTCTCACGAACCAGTCGGTCCCTCTCACGAACCAGTCGGTCCCTCTCACGAACCAGTCGGTCCCTCTCGCGAACCAGTCGGTCCCTCTCACGAACCAGTCGGTCCCTCTCACGAACCAGTCGGTCCCTCTCACGAACCAGTCGGTCCCTCTCGCGAACCAGTCGGTCCCCCTCACAGACCAGTCGGTCCCTCTCACGAACCAGTCGGTCCCTCTCACGAACCAGTCGGTCCCTCTCGCGAACCAGCCGGTCCCTCTCACGAACCAGTCGGTCCCTCGCGAACCAGTCGGTCCCTCTCGCGGACCAGTCGGTCCCTCTCGCGGACCAGTCGGTCCCTCTCGAACCAGTCGGTCCCTCTCGCGAACCAGTCGGTCCCTCTCGAACCAGTCGGTCCCTCTCGCGAACCAGTCGGTCCCTCTCGCGAACCAGTCGGTCCCTCTCACGGACCAGTCGGTCCCCCTCACAGACCAGTCGGTCCCTCTCGCGAACCAGTCGGTCCCTCTCGCGAACCAGTCGGTCCCTCTCGCGAACCAGCCGGTCCCTCTCACGAACCAGTCGGTCCCTCGCGAACCAGTCGGTCCCTCTCACGGACAAGTCGGTCCCTCTCACGAACCAGTCGGTCCCTCTCACGAACCAGTCGGTCCCTCACGAACCAGTCGGTCCCTCTCACGAACCAGTCGGTCCCTCTCACGAACCAGTCGGTCCCTCTCGCGAACCAGCCGGTCCCTCTCACGAACCAGTCGGTCCCTCGCGAACCAGTCGGTCCCTCTCGCGGACCAGTCGGTCCCTCTCGAACCAGTCGGTCCCTCTCACGAACCAGTCGGTCCCTCTCACGAACCAGTCGGTCCCTCTCACGAACCAGTCGGTCCCTCTCACGAACCAGTCGGTCCCTCACGAACCAGTCGGTCCCTCTCACGAACCAGTCGGTCCCTCTCACGAACCAGTCGGTCCCTCTCACGAACCAGTCGGTCCCTCTCGCGAACCAGCCGGTCCCTCTCACGAACCAGTCGGTCCCTCGCGAACCAGTCGGTCCCTCTCGCGGACCAGTCGGTCCCTCTCGAACCAGTCGGTCCCTCTCACGAACCAGTCGGTCCCTCTCGAACCAGCCGGTCCCTCTCGCGAACCAGTCGGTCCCTCTCACGAACCAGTCGGTCTCTCGCGAACCAGCCGGTCCCTCTCGCGAACCAGTCGGTCCCTCTCACGAACCAGCCGGTCCCTCTCGCGAACCAGTCGGTCCCTCTCGCGAACCAGTCGGTCCCTCTCGCGAACCAGTCGGTCTCTCGCGAACCAGCCGGTCCCTCTCGCGAACCAGCCGGTCCCTCTCGCGAACCAGCCGGTCCCTCTCGCGAACCAGTCGGTCCCTCTCGCGAACCAGTCGGTCCCTCTCACGAACCAGCCGGTCCCTCGCGAACCAGTCGGTCCCTCTCGCGAACCAGTCGGTCCCTCTCACGAACCAGTCGGTCCCTCTCGCGAACCAGTCGGTCCCTCTCGCGAACCAGTCGGTCCCTCTCGCGAACCAGCCGGTCCCTCTCGCGAACCAGCCGGTCCCTCTCGCGAACCAGCCGGTCCCTCTCGCGAACCAGTCGGTCCCTCGCGAACCAGTCGGTCCCTCTCGCGAACCAGTCGGTCCCTCTCGCGAACCAGTCGGTCCCTCACGAACCAGTCGGTCCCTCTCACGAACCAGTCGGTCCCTCACGAACCAGTCGGTCCCTCTCGAACCAGTCGGTCCCTCTCGCGAACCAGTCGGTCCCTCTCGCGAACCAGTCGGTCCCTCTCGCGAACCAGTCGGTCCCTCTCGCGAACCAGTCGGTCCCTCTCGCGAACCAGTCGGTCCCTCTCGCGAACCAGTCGGTCCCTCTCGCGAACCAGTCGGTCCCTCTCACGAACCAGTCGGTCCCTCTCACGAACCAGCCGGTCCCTCTCACGAACCAGTCGGTCCCTCTCACGAACCAGTCGGTCCCTCGCGAACCAGTCGGTCCCTCTCGCGGACCAGTCGGTCCCTCACGAACCAGTCGGTCCCTCTCGCGAACCAGTCGGTCCCTCGCGAACCAGTCGGTCCCTCTCGCGAACCAGCCGGTCCCTCTCGCGAACCAGTCGGTCCCTCTCGCGAACCAGTCGGTCCCTCGCGAACCAGTCGGTCCCTCTCGAACCAGTCGGTCCCTCTCGAACCAGTCGGTCCCTCTCACGAACCAGCCGGTCCCTCTCACGAACCAGCCGGTCCCTCTCGCGAACCAGTCGGTCCCTCGCGAACCAGTCGGTCCCTCACGAACCAGTCGGTCCCTCTCACGAACCAGCCGGTCCCTCACGAACCAGTCGGTCCCTCTCACGAACCAGTCGGTCCCTCTCACGAACCAGTCGGTCCCTCTCACGAACCAGCCGGTCCCTCTCACGAACCAGTCGGTCCCTCTCGCGAACCAGTCGGTCCCTCTCGCGAACCAGTCGGTCCCCCTCACGGACCAGTCGGTCCCTCTCACGAACCAGTCGGTCCCTCTCGCGAACCAGTCGGTCCCTCTCGCGAACCAGTCGGTCCCTCTCACGAACCAGTCGGTCCCTCACGAACCAGTCGGTCCCTCTCACGAACCAGTCGGTCCCTCTCACGAACCAGTCGGTCCCTCACGAACCAGTCGGTCCCTCTCACGAACCAGTCGGTCCCTCTCGCGAACCAGTCGGTCCCTCTCGAACCAGTCGGTCCCTCTCGCGAACCAGTCGGTCCCTCTCGCGAACCAGTCGGTCCCTCTCACGAACCAGTCGGTCCCTCTCGCGAACCAGTCGGTCCCTCTCGAACCAGTCGGTCCCTCTCGCGAACCAGTCGGTCCCTCTCACGAACCAGTCGGTCCCCCTCACAGACCAGTCGGTCCCTCTCGCGAACCAGTCGGTCCCTCTCGCGAACCAGTCGGTCCCTCTCGCGAACCAGCCGGTCCCTCTCACGAACCAGTCGGTCCCTCGCGAACCAGTCGGTCCCTCTCACGGACAAGTCGGTCCCTCTCACGAACCAGTCGGTCCCTCTCACGAACCAGTCGGTCCCTCACGAACCAGTCGGTCCCTCTCACGAACCAGTCGGTCCCTCTCACGAACCAGTCGGTCCCTCTCGCGAACCAGCCGGTCCCTCTCACGAACCAGTCGGTCCCTCGCGAACCAGTCGGTCCCTCTCGCGGACCAGTCGGTCCCTCTCGAACCAGTCGGTCCCTCTCACGAACCAGTCGGTCCCTCTCACGAACCAGTCGGTCCCTCTCACGAACCAGTCGGTCCCTCTCACGAACCAGTCGGTCCCTCACGAACCAGTCGGTCCCTCTCACGAACCAGTCGGTCCCTCTCACGAACCAGTCGGTCCCTCTCACGAACCAGTCGGTCCCTCTCGCGAACCAGCCGGTCCCTCTCACGAACCAGTCGGTCCCTCGCGAACCAGTCGGTCCCTCTCGCGGACCAGTCGGTCCCTCTCGAACCAGTCGGTCCCTCTCACGAACCAGTCGGTCCCTCTCGAACCAGCCGGTCCCTCTCGCGAACCAGTCGGTCCCTCTCACGAACCAGTCGGTCTCTCGCGAACCAGCCGGTCCCTCTCGCGAACCAGTCGGTCCCTCTCACGAACCAGCCGGTCCCTCTCGCGAACCAGTCGGTCCCTCTCGCGAACCAGTCGGTCCCTCTCGCGAACCAGTCGGTCTCTCGCGAACCAGCCGGTCCCTCTCGCGAACCAGCCGGTCCCTCTCGCGAACCAGCCGGTCCCTCTCGCGAACCAGTCGGTCCCTCTCGCGAACCAGTCGGTCCCTCTCACGAACCAGCCGGTCCCTCGCGAACCAGTCGGTCCCTCTCGCGAACCAGTCGGTCCCTCTCACGAACCAGTCGGTCCCTCTCGCGAACCAGTCGGTCCCTCTCGCGAACCAGTCGGTCCCTCTCGCGAACCAGCCGGTCCCTCTCGCGAACCAGTCGGTCCCTCTCGCGAACCAGCCGGTCCCTCTCGCGAACCAGTCGGTCCCTCGCGAACCAGTCGGTCCCTCTCGCGAACCAGTCGGTCCCTCTCGCGAACCAGTCGGTCCCTCACGAACCAGTCGGTCCCTCTCACGAACCAGTCGGTCCCTCACGAACCAGTCGGTCCCTCTCGAACCAGTCGGTCCCTCTCGCGAACCAGTCGGTCCCTCTCGCGAACCAGTCGGTCCCTCTCGCGAACCAGTCGGTCCCTCTCGCGAACCAGTCGGTCCCTCTCGCGAACCAGTCGGTCCCTCTCGCGAACCAGTCGGTCCCTCTCGCGAACCAGTCGGTCCCTCTCACGAACCAGTCGGTCCCTCTCACGAACCAGCCGGTCCCTCTCACGAACCAGTCGGTCCCTCTCACGAACCAGTCGGTCCCTCGCGAACCAGTCGGTCCCTCTCGCGGACCAGTCGGTCCCTCACGAACCAGTCGGTCCCTCTCGCGAACCAGTCGGTCCCTCGCGAACCAGTCGGTCCCTCTCGCGAACCAGCCGGTCCCTCTCGCGAACCAGTCGGTCCCTCTCGCGAACCAGTCGGTCCCTCGCGAACCAGTCGGTCCCTCTCGAACCAGTCGGTCCCTCTCGAACCAGTCGGTCCCTCTCACGAACCAGCCGGTCCCTCTCACGAACCAGCCGGTCCCTCTCGCGAACCAGTCGGTCCCTCGCGAACCAGTCGGTCCCTCACGAACCAGTCGGTCCCTCTCACGAACCAGCCGGTCCCTCACGAACCAGTCGGTCCCTCTCACGAACCAGTCGGTCCCTCTCACGAACCAGTCGGTCCCTCTCACGAACCAGCCGGTCCCTCTCACGAACCAGTCGGTCCCTCTCGCGAACCAGTCGGTCCCTCTCGCGAACCAGTCGGTCCCCCTCACGGACCAGTCGGTCCCTCTCACGAACCAGTCGGTCCCTCTCGCGAACCAGTCGGTCCCTCTCGCGAACCAGTCGGTCCCTCTCGCGAACCAGTCGGTCCCTCTCGCGAACCAGTCGGTCCCTCTCGCGAACCAGTCGGTCCCTCTCACGAACCAGTCGGTCCCTCACGAACCAGTCGGTCCCTCTCACGAACCAGTCGGTCCCTCTCACGAACCAGTCGGTCCCTCACGAACCAGTCGGTCCCTCTCACGAACCAGTCGGTCCCTCTCACGAACCAGTCGGTCCCTCTCACGGACCAGTCGGTCCCTCTCACGGACCAGTCGGTCCCTCTCACGAACCAGTCGGTCCCTCTCGCGAACCAGTCGGTCCCTCACGAACCAGTCGGTCCCTCTCGCGAACCAGTCGGTCCCTCTCACGAACCAGCCGGTCCCTCTCACGAACCAGCCGGTCCCTCTCACGAACCAGCCGGTCCCTCTCACGAACCAGTCGGTCCCTCTCACGAACCAGTCGGTCCCTCTCACGAACCAGTCGGTCCCTCTCACGAACCAGTCGGTCCCTCTCACGAACCAGTCGGTCCCTCTCGCGAACCAGTCGGTCCCTCTCGCGAACCAGTCGGTCCCTCTCACGGACCAGCCGGTCCCTCTCTTGAACCAGTCGGTCCCCCTCACGAACCAGTCGGTCCCCCTCACGAACCAGTCGGTCCCCCTCGCGAACCAGTCGGTCCCTCTCGCGAACCAGTCGGTCCCTCTCGCGAACCAGTCGGTCCCTCTCGCGAACCAGTCGGTCCACCCCAGTAACAAGTCAGTCCATGAGTCTTCCACTTTTCTCTCTGATTTTCCAACCTCAATACAGTAAACTCTTTCTTATGGGACCAGGATGCTGCCGGTTGATGAAAAATTCTGGATAACAGAGAGGTAGACCTAACACGGTGCTGCTTTTCCATTCACCATCACCACTGACTAACTCGGCCACCGCGGGAGACTCGGACTCGGCAAAACGAGTGCTGGATGGATTTGGCAAGATTACCGGTTATTGAGGTGTTGTTTTGTATTGAGATATATCTATTTTGCCGGTTATTTAAGTATTCCGGATGATTAAAGTGCCGCTTAAACAAGAGTTTACTGTAAATGACTTTTTTTCTTGATATTATTTCTGTGCGTTAGTTACACAGCTGCCCACCTGAAACACTCACATCGTCCCCTGTACAAACGCTGACTGTAATTTGTGTTTTTGTTATACAGTAATGGCTTTGACCTCCCCTGCCGTCCATGTGAGGGGCAGAGCGGTTTTTAGTCAAGGATTAATCCCATTCCTAGGATTGTGGAATGCTGATAGCTCTGGAGAGAGAAAGGCACAGGGCACAGATACTGGCACAGCATGGGGCATAGACATAGAAACATCGAAGATAGGAGCAGGAGTAGGCCATTCGGCCCTTCGAGCCTGCTCCGCCATTCAATGAGATCATGGCTGATCATCCAAATTCAGTACCCGGTCCCTCCCTTTTCCCCATATCCCTTGATCCCTTTAGCCTTAAGAAATATATCCAACTCCTTCTTGAATATATTTAATGAACTGGCCTCCACCGCCCTCTGTGGCAGAGAATTCCACAGGTTCACCACTCTCTGGGTGAAGAAATTCCTCCTCATTTCAGTCCTAAATGGCTTACCCCTTATCCTTAGACTATGACCCCTGGTTCTGGACTCCCCGACCATCGGGAACATCCTTCCTGCATCTAGTCTGTCCAGGCCTGACAGAATTTTATAGGTTTCGATGAGATCCCCTCTCAATCTTCTAAACTCCAGTGAGTATAAGCCCAATCGACACAATCTCTCCTCATACGTCATTCCTGCCATCCCAGGTATCAGCCTGGTGAATATTCGCTGCACTCCTTCCATGGCAAGAACGTCCTTCCTCAGGTAAGGCGACCAAAACTGCACAGAATCACAGAATCCCCACAGTGCAGATAGAGGCCATTTCGGCCCATCGAGCCTGCACCGACACATAGCGGAGCACTTAGCAAATGGGGACAGGATAGGACAGAGTCAACATGGATTTACAAAGGGTAAATCGTGCTTGACTAATCTATTGGAATTTTTTGAGGGAGTAACTGGTAGAATAGATGGGGGAGAGCCAGTAGATGTGGTGTACCTGGACTTCCAAAAGGCCTTCGATAAGGTCCCACATAAAAGATTAGCATGGAAAATTGAGGCTCATGGGATAAAGGGGAAAGTTTTGGCGTGGATAGGGAACTGGCTGTCAGATAGAAAACAGAGAGTTGGAATAAACGGCTCATTTTCTGAATGGCAGGCAGTAACAAGTGGGGTACCACAGGGATCTGTCCTGGGCCCCCAGCTGTTCACAATTTACATTAATGACCTGGATCAGGGAGTCGGATGCAGCATTTCCAAATTTGCAGACGACACTAAACTAGGAGGGGGGGTGGGCTCAGAGGAAGAGACCAGGAAGCTCCAGAGCGATTTGGACAGACTGGGCGATTGGGCGGATAAATGGCAGATGCACTATAATGTGGACAAGTGCGAAGTTATCCACCTTGGGTGCAGGAACGGGAGGGCAAATTATTATTTAAATGGCAATAGATTGGGAGAGGGGGAAGTACAGAGAGACCTGGGTGTTCTTGTACACCAGTCACTGAAGGCGAGCATGCAGGTGCAACAGGCGGTCAAGAAGGCAAACGGTATGCTGGCCTTCATAGCAAAAGGGTTAGAATACAGGAACAGGGATACCTTGCTGCAGCTGTACAGGGCACTGGTGAGACCACACCTCGAGTACTGTGTACAGTTTTGGTCGCCTCATCTGAGGAAGGATGTTCTTGCCATGGAGGGGGTGCAGCGGCGATTCACCAGGCTGATACCAGGAATGGCGGGAATGACCTATGAGGAGAGACTATGTAGTTTAGGGATGTACACACTGGAGTTTAGAAGATTGAGAGGGGACCTCATAGAAGTGTATAAAATTCTGACAGGTCTAGACAGACTGGATGCAGAAGGAATGTTTCCCTTGGCGGGTGAGAACAGAACTAGAGGACATAATTTAAGGATAAGGGCTAAACCATTTAGGACAGAGATGAGGGGGAATTTCTTCACTCAGAGAGTGGTGAACCTGTGGAACTCATTGCCACAGAGGGCAGTGTACGCCAGCTCATTAAATATATTTAAGAGGGAATTAGATATATTTCTACGGGCAAAAGGGGTTAAGGGTTACGGAGAGAAGGCGGGGACGGGATACTGAATTAAAGGATCAGCCATGATCTCATCGAATGGCGGAGCAGGCACGAAGGGCCGAATGGCCTACTCCTGCTCCTATCTTCTATGTATCTATGTATATCCCACCCGATCCCCGTAACCCCACGTATTTAATCCCCCCTAACACTAAGGGTCAATTTATCACAGCCAAATCAACCTAACCCGCACATCTTTGGACTGTGGGAGGAAACCGGAGCACCCGGAGGAAACCCACGCAAACACGGGGAGAATGTGCAAACTCTGTAGTGTCCGTGTGTTGATAAAGACACTGAAGACAGGAGTTGGTTCATAGGTATTTACTAAGCAAGTCTGGCGGGGGGGGGGGGGGTTTCTAAAGGATATACACAATACACAGGCTTATATAGCCCAAGTGGCAATTACCGGCATTACGCACACCTGGGGCTCTTAAAGGCACATACACCACAATTCCTCCCCTTCTAGCTAACTAGTACATCATATTTTAAGCAATTATTAATTACATGTTATATGCAAAATAATATACATTGCTGTATTAATTAATTATAAGTTAGTCTCTCAGGAAGCTTCCTGACTCGGTCCGGATAACGCCTCGGGGGTGTAGTAGTTTCTGGTGGTGTAGTAGGTTCTTCTGGCAAGGCTGATTCGGCTTGAAGGCCAGTGTCGGGTTCATCGGGCTCCAGTATCACCGGATCGGAGGTAGATATGGGTATCTCTACTTCATCGTTAGATGTATAGCGTGGTGGTGTAGGTTGTCCCTTTTCAGATGACTCTATGATCTGGTCAGCATGGCGCCTTATTATGCTGTCTCCGATGTCCACGGTATACATCAGTGGTCCTAGTCGTGTGCAGATAGTTCCAGGCTGCCATTTCTCGGTACGGTAGTCCCGGGCCAAAACTGGTTGGCCTATCTGGAAGGCCCTAGTTGGCCTTTCATTCATGCCCTGAAACTGCCGGTTCTCCACGTCCCTTCGGATGTTGGGCTTGACCAAATCCAGCCGGCATCTTAGGTTTCTATTGTAGAACATCATGGCGGGAGTTTGGTTTGTAACCATATGCGTTGCATTCCTATATGCAAATAAGAAGTTATCCACCTTGTGCTGAAGTTTTATGTCTTCATTACCCATGGCCTTGATGGCCTTCTTGAAGGTCTGGACAAACCTTTCAGCCAATCCATTGGTGGCGGGATGGTATGGGGCGGACGTGTAGTGCTTTACCCCATTGTTTTTTAAGAACTTTCTGAATTCTTCGGACACAAATTGCGGTCCATTATCAGAACATATCTGCTCCGGCAGCCCATTCCTGGCAAATATGGTCCTTAATACTGTGATGGTTTTTTCTGTGGTGGTGGAGGACATCTTTATTACCTCCGGCCACTTGGAGTGTGCATCAACTGCGATTAAGAACATTGAGTCCATAAATGGACCAGCAAAGTCGATGTGCACCCTTTGCCAGGGAGATGAGGGCCACTCCCATGGATGTAGAGGGGCCTGTGGTGGAGCATTTTGGACCTTCTGGCATCCTAGGCAGCTCTTGGTCATGTCTTCGATGTCTCCATCGATACCTGGCCACCATACATAGATACATAGATACATAGAAGATAGGAGCAGGAGTAGGCCATTCGGCCCTTCGTGCCTGCTCCGCCATTCGATGAGATCATGGCTGATCCTTTAATTCAGTATCCCGTCCCCGCCTTCTCTCCGTAACCCTTAACCCCTTTTGCCCGTAGAAATATATCTAATTCCCTCTTAAATATATTTAATGAGCTGGCGTACACTGCCCTCTGTGGCAATGAGTTCCACAGGTTCACCACTCTCTGAG
The DNA here is from genome assembly GCF_052327205.1 of Somniosus microcephalus. Classification (NCBI taxonomy): domain Eukaryota; kingdom Metazoa; phylum Chordata; class Chondrichthyes; order Squaliformes; family Somniosidae; genus Somniosus; species Somniosus microcephalus. Next base: position 231,757,424 of record NC_140998.1, read on the forward strand.
TGAAGAAATTCCCCCTCATCTCTGTCCTAAATGGTTTAGCCCTTATCCTTAAATTATGTCCTCTAGTTCTGTTCTCACCCGCCAAGGGAAACATTCCTTCTGCATCCAGTCTGTCTAGACCTGTCAGAATTTTATACACTTCTATGAGGTCCCCTCTCAATCTTCTAAACTCCAGTGTGTACATCCCTAAACTACATAGTCTCTCCTCATAGGTCATTCCCGCCATTCCTGGTATCAGCCTGGTGAATCGCCGCTGCACCCCCTCCATGGCAAGAACATCCTTCCTCAGATGAGGCGACCAAAACTGTACACAGTACTCGAGGTGTGGTCTCACCAGTGCCCTGTACAGCTGCAGCAAGGTATCCCTGTTCCTGTATTCTAACCCTTTTGCTATGAAGGCCAGCATACCGTTTGCCTTCTTGACCGCCTGTTGCACCTGCATGCTCGCCTTCAGTGACTGGTGTACAAGAACACCCAGGTCTCTCTGTACTTCCCCCTCTCCCAATCTATTGCCATTTAAATAATAATTTGCCCTCCCGTTCCTGCCCCCAAGGTGGATAACTTCGCACTTGTCCACATTATAGTGCATCTGCCATTTATCCGCCCAATCGCCCAGTCTGTCCAAATCGCTCTGGAGCTTCCTGGTCTCTTCCTCTGAGCCCACCCCCCCTCCTAGTTTAGTGTCGTCTGCAAATTTGGAAATGCTGCATCCGACTCCCTGATCCAGGTCATTAATGTAAATTGTGAACAGCTGGGGGCCCAGGACAGATCCCTGTGGTACCCCACTTGTTACTGCCTGCCATTCAGAAAATGAGCCGTTTATTCCAACTCTCTGTTTTCTATCTGACAGCCAGTTCCCTATCCACGCCAAAACTTTCCCCTTTATCCCATGAGCCTCAATTTTCCATGCTAATCTTTTATGTGGGACCTTATCGAAGGCCTTTTGGAAGTCCAGGTACACCACATCTACTGGCTCTCCCCCATCTATTCTACCAGTTACTCCCTCAAAAAATTCCAATAGATTAGTCAAGCACGATTTACCCTTTGTAAATCCATGTTGACTCTGTCCTATCCTGTCCCCATTTGCTAAGTGCTCCGCTATTTCATCCTTAATGATGGACTCCAGCATTTTGCCCACAACTGATGTAAGGCTTACAGGTCTGTAATTACCTGCTTTTTCCCTACCCCCCTTTTTGAATAGTGGGGTAACGTTAGCTACCCTCCAATCCATCGGCACTGTTCCCGAGTCTAATGAATTCTGAAAAATCATCCTTAGTGCATCCGCTATCTCTAGGGCCACCTCCTTCAGTACCCTAGGATGCATGTTATCAGGCCCTGGGGATTTGTCCACCTTCAATCCCTTTAGCTTCCTTAACACCATATCCTTAGAGATATTGATTTGCGTCAGTTCCTCCTTTGCCAATGTCCCTATTTTTCCCGATATCCCAGGGAGGTTTTTTGTGTCTTCCTTCGTAAAGACTGACCCAAAGTATGCATTTAGTTGATCTGCCATTTCCTTATTTCCCATTATATATTCCCCCGTATCTGACTGCAATGGACCAACTTTGGTTTTCACCAGTCTTTTCCTTTTGATATATTTATAAAAGCTTTTGGAGTTAGTTTTTATATTTTCCGCCAGCTTGTTTTCGTAAGCTATTTTGCCCCTCTTGATCATGCCCTTTGCCCTCCTTTGCTCTATCTTAAACTGTTCCCAATCTTCCGCTCTGGCGCTTTTTTTGGCTATTTTATACGCCCTATCTTTGGATTTTATGCTGTCTCTAATTTCCCCTGTTATCCACGGTTGAGTCACCTTTTTAGATTTCCTTTTATGCCAGATTGGTATAAACAATTTTTGCAATTTTGTCATTCTATCTTTAAATGTTTGCCATTGTTTATCTACCTCCAGTCCTCCCAGGAACGTTGTCCAATCAGACCTACTCAGTTCCCGTCTCATGGCATCATAATTCCCCTTGTTTAAATTCAGGACCTTAGTCTCTGAGTCAATTTCTTCGCTCTCCATTTCGAGTGAGAAATCGATCATGTTATGATCGCTCTGACCCAAGGGTCCCCGTACAACAAGATTACTGATTAGTCCCTTCTCATTGCACAGTACCCAGTCCAATATAGCCTGTTCCCGAGTTGGTTCCTCGACATATTGATCCAGATAACCATCCCTTAAACACTCAAGGAATTCCTCCTCCTCATTATTTTTACTGATTAGGCTAGTCCAATCTATATGTAAGTTAAAGTCACCTATGATGACAGCTGTGCTCTTATTGCACGCTTCTCTAATTTCCCTCGTGATGCCCTCCCTAACCTCTATTTTACTATTTGGAGGCCTATATACCACTCCTATTAATGTTTTTCGCCCCTCGCTATTTCTTAGCTCCACCCATATAGATTCTGTATTAACTGAGTTAATATCCTTCTTTTCAATTGCATTTATCCCCTCTTTTACTAGCAATGCTACCCCTCCTCCCTTTCTTTTTTGTCGATCCTTCCTAAATACTGAATACCCCTGTATGTTAAGCTCCCAGCCCTGCTCACCCTGCAACCATGTTTCCGTAATCCCAATTAGATCATAATTATTAACCTCTATTTCCACAGCTAATTCATCTACCTTGTTCCTGATGCTTCTCGCATTAAGGTATAAAACCCTCAGGCTTTTTTTATGCTCACATTTTTTATGAATTAGTTTGGCCCTTTGTTTTTTGTTCCTCACCCTTTTACCATTTATTTCTGTCTGCCTTTCACTTTCCTCTATTTCACTACATAGGTTTCTAGCCCCCTGCCATACTAGTTTAAATGCTCCCGAACTGCTTTATCAAAAATTACCCCGAGAACATCAGTTCCATCTCTGCACAGGTGTAGACCGTCCCTTTTGTATAGGTCACACCTACCACAAAACTGGTTCCAATGCCTCAAAAATTTAAAACCCTCCCTCTTACACCACTGCTCAAGCCACGTATTTAGCCTAACTATCCTGTTCTCTGTACTCTTACTAGCACGTGGCACTGGTAGTAATCCAGAGATTACTACCTTCGAGGTCCTACTTTTTAGCTTGGCTCCTAACTCCCTAAATTCTACTTGTAGGACCTCTTCCCTTTTTTTAGCTACGTCGTTGGTACCAACATGTATCACGACAACTGGCTGTTCCCCCTCCCCCTCCAGAATGTTCTGCACCCGCGCCGAGACATCCTTGACCCTTGCACCAGGGAGGCAACATACCATCCTGGAGTCTCGGTCGCGACCACAGAAACCCCTATCTATTCCCCTTACAATCGAATCCCCTATTACTATAGCCCTGCCACTCTTTTTCCCTCCCTTCTTTGCAACAGAGCCAGTCATGGTGCCATGAGCCTGGCTGCTGGTGCCTTCCCCCGATGCGTCACCCCCCCCGACAACAGTACCTAAGACGGTGAACCTGTTGCTAAGGGAGACAACCCCAGGGGATTTCTGCACTACCTTCCTGCCCTTGCTCTGCCTTTTGGTCACCCATGTACTGTCTACGCTGGCCTTAACCTGCGGTGTGACCAACTCACTAAATGTGCTATCCACACCCCTCTCAGAATCGTGGATGCTCCAAAGTGAGTCCATCTGCAGCTCAAGGGCCGTCATGCGGTCCCACATGAGCTGCAGCTGGACACACTTCCCGCACACATAGTCGTCAGGGACACAGGAAGCGTCCCTGATTTCCCACATGTTACAGGAGGAGCATGACACAGGTCCGAGCTCTACTGCCATGACTTAACCCTTATATTACTTTTTAATTTTCTAGTTTTAGTTTATTTATCGACTTTTGTTTTCCCGAAGCTTACTTAGACCAATGTATACTGTACTCCTCTTATTCCTTTTTAAACTAACCAAATCCCACTAGTTTTGGTTTTACTTTCTAGGAAGGTTTGAGGAAAGTACTTACCAGTTAGTCTTACCTCCCTGGTCTTTCACTGACTTCCCGGTCTTGTCCCCTTGGTCCTACGCCGACTTCCCGCTCCTCCCGGTTCCTGCCCTGCTGAAAAGAAACTGAGACCAAAAAATTTGTGACCTCTGTTTCTAGACAGCTGCTAAAAGACTACTAGGTTAGAGGAGGGGGGCGGTGGGGGTTCCTACTCTGTAGGAACTCGGGTTTAAGCCACCACCCTCCTTAAATACCTTTCACCTGGGTGCTTCCCACCAGGTCCGCTTCTGAAAAAAAGCTCAAGAGCTGGACTTCCGCCTCAGCTGTTTTTTAAATGGCCCCGAGTCTCGCCGACTGCTGCCTCTCCGCTCCGCTCCTGGGCTGCTGCTCCTCCCCCGAACTGGTCGGGCCTCTGCCTTTGGCGCCGGTTTTTAAACCGGGCTCCTCACCTCCTCCGCTGCTGCTCCTCCCCCGAACTGGTCGGGCCTCTGCCTTTGGCGCCGGTTTTTAAACCGGGCTCCTCACCTCCTCCGCTGCTGCTCCTCCCCCGAACTGGTCGGGCCTCTGCCTTTGGCGCCGGTTTTTAAACCGGGCTCCTCACCTCCTCCGCTGCTGCTCCTCCCCCGAACTGGTCGGGCCTCTGCCTTTGGCGCCGGTTTTTAAACCGGGCTCCTCACCTCCTCCGCTGCTGCTCCTCCCCCGAACTGGTCGGGCCTCTGCCTAGCTAGGTTCTTCATTTTCACTCCACCCAGATGCCCCTCGTGAAGCTCCTTTAGCACTTTATCCTGGAGTTTGGGTGGAATCACCACTCTGGATCCACACATCAAGGTTCCTCGGCACACTGACAGCTGTTCTCTTCTTTGCGAGAATGCTGGCAACAGTGGTTCGCCATGTGCTGGCCATCCCTTCACTGTTAAATCGTAGACCCGTGAGAGAGTAGGGTCATTTCTTGTCTCCCTTTCAATGGCAGAATTTGTCACCGGTAGACATTCCACTATGGTAGAGTGGAATATCTCTACTGGGTCTACTGTAGGTGCCTCTTCTATCGTTGGCAACGGTAGGCGTGATAAACCGTCAGCATTCGCATGCTGTTTTGACCCTTTGTATTCAATGTTGTATTGGTGTGCCCCTAGAAAAAGGGACCACCTCTGTAGTCTTTGTGCCGTCATAATGGGGACACCTTTTTTAGGGTTGAATATGGAGATGAGAGGTTGATGGTCAGTCATGCAAGGTAAATTTTTGTCCGTGTAGGTAATGGTTGAATTTCTTCACTCCCCATACCAGGCTGAGTGCTTCCCTGTCTATCTGGGCATAGTTACGCTCAGCTGAGTTCAACGAGCGTGACACAAAAGCTATCGGCCGTTCCGAGCCATCAGGGAATCTATGGGACAATACCGCTCCTATGCCGTAAGGGGGTGCATCGCACGCCAGTCTGATTGGTCGTGATGGGTTGTAATGAGCCAAAATTTTCTCGGATGTGATTAAGTCTTTACATTTATGGAAGGCACGTTTACAGTCTTCGTTCCATTTCCAAATCACTCCTGTCTGTAGAAGATCATTAAGAGGGTGTAGAATAGTTGATAAGTTCGGTAAAAATTTATGATAGTAATTTATTAATCCCAGGAATGACCTTAATTGTGAAACATTTTCAGGTGCTGGGGCTTTTATAACTGCTTCAATTTTTTCAGGTGACTTATGCAACCCTTCCTTATTAATTATGTGGCCACAATATGATATCTGATTTTGGAAAAATTCGCACTTGGGGCGATTTGCTCGTAGGCCCCGTTCTTTCAGCCTAGTGAGCACCTGCTCCAAATTGGCAAGGTGCTCATTGTCGTTTTCTCCTGTTATAAGGATGTCATCTAGGTAGCATTGAGTCCCCGGAATCCCTTGCAGGACTTGCTCCATAGCTCTTTGCCAGATAGCTGGGGCTGATGCTGTTCCAAAAACCAGTCGATTGTACTGGTACAGGCCTTTGTGTGTGTTTATTGTGAGATACTTTTTAGAGGTCTCCTCAACCTCCATCTGTAGATATGCCTGTGCCAAGTCAATTTTTGTGAAACGTTTCCCTCCGGATAGTGAGGCGAAAATATACATAGATACATAGAAGATAGGAGCAGGAGTAGGCCATTCGGCCCTTCGTGCCTGCTCCGCCATTTAATGAGATCATGGCTGATCCTTTAATTCAGTATCCCGTCCCCGCCTTCTCTCCGTAACCCTTAACCCCTTTTGCCCGTAGAAATATATCTAATTCCCTCTTAAATATATTTAATGAGCTGGCGTACACTGCCCTCTGTGGCAATGAGTTCCACAGGTTCACCACTCTCTGAGTGAAGAAATTCCCCCTCATCTCTGTCCTAAATGGTTTAGCCCTTATCCTTAAATTATGTCCTCTAGTTCTGTTCTCACCCGCCAAGGGAAACATTCCTTCTGCATCCAGTCTGTCTAGACCTGTCAGAATTTTATACACTTCTATGAGGTCCCCTCTCAATCTTCTAAACTCCAGTGTGTACATCCCTAAACTACATAGTCTCTCCTCATAGGTCATTCCCGCCATTCCTGGTATCAGCCTGGTGAATCGCCGCTGCACCCCCTCCATGGCAAGAACATCCTTCCTCAGATGAGGCGACCAAAACTGTACACAGTACTCGAGGTGTGGTCTCACCAGTGCCCTGTACAGCTGCAGCAAGGTATCCCTGTTCCTGTATTCTAACCCTTTTGCTATGAAGGCCAGCATACCGTTTGCCTTCTTGACCGCCTGTTGCACCTGCATGCTCGCCTTCAGTGACTGGTGTACAAGAACACCCAGGTCTCTCTGTACTTCCCCCTCTCCCAATCTATTGCCATTTAAATAATAATTTGCCCTCCCGTTCCTGCACCCAAGGTGGATAACTTCGCACTTGTCCACATTATAGTGCATCTGCCATTTATCCGCCCAATCGCCCAGTCTGTCCAAATCGCTCTGGAGCTTCCTGGTCTCTTCCTCTGAGCCCACCCCACCTCCTAGTTTAGTGTCGTCTGCAAATTTGGAAATGCTGCATCCGACTCCCTGATCCAGGTCATTAATGTAAATTGTGAACAGCTGGGGGCCCAGGACAGATCCCTGTGGTACCCCACTTGTTACTGCCTGCCATTCAGAAAATGAGCCGTTTATTCCAACTCTCTGTTTTCTATCTGACAGCCAGTTCCCTATCCACGCCAAAACTTTCCCCTTTATCCCATGAGCCTCAATTTTCCATGCTAATCTTTTATGTGGGACCTTATCGAAGGCCTTTTGGAAGTCCAGGTACACCACATCTACTGGCTCTCCCCCATCTATTCTACCAGTTACTCCCTCAAAAAATTCCAATAGATTAGTCAAGCACGATTTACCCTTTGTAAATCCATGTTGACTCTGTCCTATCCTGTCCCCATTTGCTAAGTGCTCCGCTATTTCATCCTTAATGATGGACTCCAGCATTTTGCCCACAACTGATGTAAGGCTTACAGGTCTGTAATTACCTGCTTTTTCCCTACCCCCCTTTTTGAATAGTGGGGTAACGTTAGCTACCCTCCAATCCATCGGCACTGTTCCCGAGTCTAATGAATTCTGAAAAATCATCCTTAGTGCATCCGCTATCTCTAGGGCCACCTCCTTCAGTACCCTAGGATGCATGTTATCAGGCATCCTCTATCTTCTATCCTCGGAAGAGGATACTGTACCGTGTGAAGGACCGGGTTCACAGTCACCTTAAAGTCCCCACAGATGCGAATTTTTTTCTGTTCCTCAGAGTTATTTTTCAATGTTTTTTTCATGACTGGAACGATGGGTGTTGCCCATTCGCTCCAATCTATTTTGGATAATACGCCTGCCTTTTCCAAATTCTTCAGCTCTGCCTCGACTGCCGGACGTATTGCGTATGGCACCGGTCTTGCCTTAAAAATTTTTGGAATTGCTGCATCTTCCACTTTTATTGAGGCGGTGATGCCTTTCAAGGTTCCTAGTTTCTCTTGAAACACTTCTTTGGCGTTGGCCAAGATGTCTTTTAATCGTTCAGGTATGATGTCATCATTGTTTTTTTCCTTACTGGTCACCGTCAGTGCCTGAATGGAGTGCCAGTCTAAACGTATCTTCCTTATCCATTCACGTCCCAACAACCATCTTGTAGAATGTATAAATACAACTTTTGTATTTCTTTGCCGTTGTATACCACAGGCACCCTTATTTTTCCTTTGGGGTAGACTTTCTGCCCCGTATATGTTTTTAAGATAATGGATGTGTCTTTTAGAGGTATATGCGAAAATAGCCTCTCGTAATCTCGTCGATTTATTATGGTTAGAGCTGATCCTGTATCTAGCTCCATTTTAATTGGGGACCCTGCTATTGTGAGGGTAACCCAAATGGTTTGGTAATCCTCTTTGGCAAGTACATTATGTAATTTGAGACAGCTTAGTCTCTTGTTTCCGGAGTCGCTATCGCTATTCTGGTCTTCGGAGCTATTGTCCGTCGTCATTTGTACCTTCCTGTACTTTTCTTCATTGATTTTTTGTTTTCTGTCAGTGGATTTATTTTGTCCAGATTGGCATACCCGTGCAATGTGTCCAATCTTACCACATTGCCTGCATGCTTTGCCCTTGAACCAGCAGTCCCTCTGGTTATGGGTGGATCTGCCGCAGCGATAACATCTTCCGAACTCCTGTGTCATTTTCACAGAATCACAGAAACCCCACAGTGCAGATAGAGGCCATTTCGGCCCATCGAGCCTGCACCGACACATATCCCACCCAATCCCCGTAACCCCTACACCAACACATATCCCACCCTATCCCCGTAACCCCACGCATTTAATCCCCCTAACACTAAGGGTCAATTTATCATAGCCAATCAACCTAACTCGCACATCTTTGGACTGTGGGAGGAAACCGGAGCACCCGGAGGAAACCCACGCAAACACGGGGAGAATGTGCAAACTCCACACAGACAGTCGCCCGAGGCCGGATTCGAACCCGGGTCCCTGGCGCTGTGAGGCAACAGTGCTAACCACTATGCCACCGTGCTGCGATGGGTGCCGAAGTCCTGTGTCTCTTGTTGTATCTCTGCAGCTCCTTTTGCTGCTGCTTCATATGATACAGCGATACTGAAAGCTTTGTCCAATGTTAAATCTTTTTCAGAAAGCAGTCTTTTTTGTGTTCCTTCACTTAAGAGACCGCAAACAAATTTGTCTCGAAGATAATCCGATAGTCCTGCTCCGAATTGGCAGTACTTTGATAGCTTTCTTAATTCGGTTAGGTAATCAGCGTTACTTTCATTCTTGTGTTGATTTCTCTTGAAGAACTTGAATCGTTCCGCTATCAGCAGCGGTGTTGGGTTTAAATGCTCCTGCAGGGTATCAACAATTTCTTTAAAAGTCTTGTCCTTTGGTTTGGCTGGAGTGATTAAATTTCGTAACAGCCTGTATGTCTTCGCGCCCATTAAGTTCAGAAGTACTGAAGCTTTTTTTTCATCTGTTATTCCATTTGCAGTGCAATAAACCTCTACTCTTTCCACGTATGTGGTCCAATCTTCTATTTCGCCATCAAAAGCCTCAATATTACCAGATTTAGGCATTTCAGACAAGATATGGCGCTTCCCGCGCTTTTTTTTTCTGTCTGTAGCAACGATATGGCGCTTCCCGCGCTTTCCCGCCGCTGCTACCGATAACAACGCTGTTTTACTGTGGTTTCCGTTTATTCACTGTTGGAGACTCGTTCCCGACGGAGGTCTAAACGCTGACCTGCTTGCCGCGCCGGCTGTCTCTCGAGTGCACCCTCCCAGTCCGTTATTGCTTGCCTCCGATTTCGCTGCCTGTCTCAGCTGTAGAGCCCGCCGCTGGAGCTCCAGCCTGACGCCCAGGAAGGATTAGCGCAGTACCTGTCACCAGCTTGGCCAGCTGGTGAAACCACAGTTTCTCTTACTTCCTTGAGTCTTCTGGACGCTGGAGGAATCGATGTCCTTGAGGTGCTGCCGAATTGCAGGTAAGTCCGTTTCCACTTCGTCGCCACTGAAGTGTCCGTGTGTTGATAAAGACACTGAAGACAGGAGTTGGTTCATAGGTATTTACTAAGCAAGTCTGGGGGGGGGGGGGTTCTAAAGGATATACACAATACACAGGCTTATATAGCCCAAGTGGCAATTACTGGCATTACGCACACCTGGGGCTCTTAAAGGCACACACACCACAATTGCTCTTAAAGGCACATACACCACAATTCCTCCCCTTCTAGCTAACTAGTACATCATATTTTAAGCAATTATTAATTACATGTTATATGCAAAATAATATACATTGCTGTATTAATTAATTATAAGTTAGTCTCTCAGGAGGCTTCCTGACTCGGTCCGGATAACGCCTCGGGGGTGTAGTAGCAAAGAGTTAGAAGTTCTATGTCTCAACATTGGAACCAACACAATAGCAATGCCCAAGTAAAATGTTAAAAACTAACACTTTGAACAGAAACTTAGAATATTAAAAAAACCATGTGCTTTTGTAAAAGTAACATCAAATGAAACAGGAAACAATTGTATATACAGCCAATTGAAGTAGCTGAGAAATGCATGAAACACCCTGGTTGAAGTGTTTTTAATTTACATGTTGTAAAAAGTACCTACAGATTTGAAAATATGACTTCAGTAGATGCACCAAGCAATCACATTGTGTTTGTATTGAAAATGGAATAGTTAGGAGACACGACGTCTGATAATAACCAGTTAAGCCAATATTTAGAATTGAATGGAAGCCCTTCGATAAGAATGACATCAAAGAGATAAATCTGTGATAGCCATTTTATGATAAGTTTTTGAAACACCTATACAGCAGACAGGATTCTGAGAGTTAACAGCTAAATTGACAGTAAGATAGAAAAGAATTCAACAAAGAATGACGAGAGATAATTAGCTTACATCAACAGAAAACTTCAAAGGATAAACCGCAAAAAAAAAGTATAAAAATAGAGCTTTTCAGATGGAAAGTCAGAAGTCGCTGGAAAGGGCAAGCGATTCTCAACTTCAGAGGCAGGCTCTGTAAGTTTTTAATTCTTTGAGTATCGGGGAACAAGAGGTGCTCTTATTTGATTTTGGTGGATATTCTGGATTAGAAATTATAAGAAATGTAAAAACGTATGAAATTAAGATTTGAGAATAAGGATCTCTGAGAATAAGAAATGTAAGCTATTTGTATTTTGAACTGTTAAAGTCACGATTGACTCAAGCTGTTAACTGTATGTCGGCTCTTAAATAAATCTTTATATTTTTAGAATTGTCTCAAATAGTATTTCTGTATCAAACTCGCGAACTCAATTTCTGTACACTCTTTTGTGAGGAGTTACAGAATTCTGGGGGGGGGGGCGGTTCCAGACCCTCATAATATCCGGATGGCTACAGTCTAGTTAAACTTATTAAAAGTGCTATCTGGAAGATGGTAACATCTTCAAGTCATTCCTTTCCTTTAGAGAGAGATAGCCTGGACCTTTAGACCTAATTAAGCGTCTTATAGAACTCAGCTATCTCTAACTTTAGTTGAAGGTGAACATCTGGGGAATACGCCTGATCTGGGGTAGCCCAAAAAGGGCTAGGACTAGTAATTATCCCTTCACTTTGACCTTGCTAACTTTTTCCCAATCCTTGCTCAATGCCCAGTCTCCATCCCTTGTAAACTCGCTGTGAAGGCAATTTGTAGTTTGGTATCAGTGTTTATTTCTAAGACTCTCTGCTCTGTCTTTAAGACTTGTCTTGCTCTGTGTTGGAGCCATTTGTAGCAGTGAGCAGGTCCTTTCTATACAAAGCTGCTCATTGCCCTGTTCTACATCCCAGCCTGAGAAAGCTCTGCTCAGAAAGAGAGCGAGAGAGAGTAAACAACAAAATCCCAGCTCTTTATTGCAAATAAAGATTTTTTTCCAATAATTTTTTCTCTGAGAGGGTTTAAACTAATTTGACAGGGGGAGGGGCATTAGGATGAAACATTGGAGAGGAGAAACAAGGTGCACAGAAGACTGGGAGAGACATAATACTAGAGTAAAGAATAGTTCAGAAACAGGAGGAATCAGATATGGGACAAATGCAAGGCCATCTAAGATGGGTTTGGAGTGTATGTGCGTAAATGCACGGAGCGTGGTAAATAAGGTTGGTGAGCTGCAGGCGCACGTTATCACATGGGACTATGATATAGTGGCAATAACAGAGATCTGGACTGAAAGAAGGGAAGGGTTGGAAACGAATATTCCAAGCTACAAGGTATTCAGGAAAGATAGAGCAGGATTAAAAGGAGTGGGGGTGGCAGTATTGATCAAAGTAACTATTCTAGCAATGGAGAGGGATGATGTAGTTGAGTATTCAAAAACAGAATCTATTTAGTTAAAATTAAGGAACAATAGAGGAGCTATTACGCTACTGGGTGTATACTATAGTCCACCAAATAATGGGAAGGAGCTAGAGGAGCAAATTTGCAGGCAAATTACAAAAAGATGCAGGAACTACAGTGTAGTGATAAGGGGGGACTTCAATTATCCTAATATGGATTGGGATAGTAACAATGTAATGGGCAAAGAGTGGGAGGAATTCCTGAATACAAGAGAACATTCTTGATCAGTGTGTTTCCAGCTCAATGAGGAAGAAAGCAGTTTGGGGAACGAAACATAGAAACATAGAAGATAGGAGCAGGAGTAGGCCATTCGGCCCCTCGAGCCTGCTCCGCCATTCAATGCGATCATGGCTGATCATCCAAATTCAGTACCCGGTCCCTGCTTTCTCCCCATACCCCTTGATCCCTTTAGCCTTAATAAATATATCCAACTCCTTCTTGAATATATTTAATGTATTGGCCTCTACTGCCTTCTGTGGTAGAGAATTCCACAGGTTCACCACTCTCAGGGTGAAAAAATCCCTCCTCATTTCTGTCCTAAATGGCTTACCCCTTATCCTTAGACTGTGACCCCTGGTTCTGGACTCCACGACCATCGGGAACATCCTTCCTGCATCTAGTCTGTCCAGTCCTGTCAGAATTTTATAAGTTTCAATGAGATCCCCTCTCATTCTTCTAAACTCCAGCGAGTATAAGCCCAATCGACCCAATCTCTCCTCATACGTCATTCCTGCCATCCCAGGTATCAGCCTGGTGAATCTTCGCTGAACTCCTTCCATGGCAAGAACGTCCTTCCTCAGGTAAGGTGACCAAAACTGCACACAATACTCAAGGTGTGGTCTCACCAAGGCCCTGTATAACTGCAGCAAGACATCCTTGTTCCTGTACTCAAATCCTCTCGCTACGAAGGCCAACATGCCATTTGCCTTCTTAACTGCCTGCTGCACCTGCATGCTTACCTTCAGCGACTGGTGCACAAGGACACCCAGATCTCATTGCACTTCCCCTTCTCCCAATCTATTGCCATTCAGATAATAACCTGCCTTCCTGTTTTTGCCACCAAAGTGGATAACCTCGCATTTATCCACGTTATATTGCATCTGCCATGTTTCTGCCCAATCACCCAACCTGTCCAAATCATCCTGGAGTTTCTCGGCATCCTCCTCACAGCACACACGCCCACCCAGCTTTGTGTTGTCTGCAAATTTGGAGATATTACATCTAGTTCCCTTGTCTAGATCATTAATATATATTGTGAATAGCTGGGGCCCAAGGACCGATCCCTGCGGTACCCCACTAGTCACTGCCTGCCACTCGGAAAAAGAGCCGTTTATTCCAACTCTTTGCTTTCTGTCTGCCAACCAGTTCTCTATCCAAGTCAATACCTTGCCCCCAATCCCATGTGCCTTAACTTTACACGCTAATCTCTTATGCGGAACCTTATCGAAAGCCTTCTGAAAGTCCAAATACACCACATCCACTGGTTCTCCCTTATCTATTTTACCAGTTACATCCTCAAAAAATTCCAGTAGATTAGTCAAGCACGAATTACCTTTTGTAAATCCGTGTTGACTTTGTCCGATCCTGTCACTTTTCCAAGTGCTCTGCTATTACATCTTTTATAATGGACTCTAACATTTTCCCTACCACCGATGTCAGGCTTACCATCTGTAATTCCCCGTTTTCTCTCTGCCACCTTTTTTGAATAGTGGGGTAACATTAGCTACCCTCCAATCCATGGGTACTGTTCCAGATTCCGTCGAATGCTGGAAGATGATCAGCAAAGCATCAACTATTTCTAGGGCCACTTCCTTAAGTACCTTAGGATGTAGATTATCAGGCCCTGGGGATTTATCGGCCTTCAATCCCATCAATTTCCCTAACATGAAGTGGGGCAAGTGGAGCTTGTTTCAGTGGGGGAGCATTTGGGGAACAGTGATCATAGTATCATTAGGTTTAGAATAGTTATGGAAAAGGATAATGTACAATCCAGCAGGTGAAGGAGGGCTAATTTCAGTGAGTTGAAAGGGGATCTAGCCTAGGTGGATTGGAATCAAAGAGGAGATGGTTCGGGTACAGAGTAGACACATTCCCACGAGGGGAAAAGGAAGGGCATCCAAAGCTAGAGCTCCCTGGATGACTAAAGATAGGGAGCTAGAAATTCATCTACTTACCACCACTCTAGCGCCGTGAAATGGCAAAAAAATGGCAGCCGCCATTCTTTCACCAGCTGTTCATAATTCAGTTAGATTTAGCGTAGTTATGGAAAAGGACAAGGATCGACCAGGAATAAAAGTTATCAATTGGGGAAAAGCTAATTTTACTAAGCTGAGATGTGATTTAGCCAAAGTGGACTGGAGAGAGAAACTTGAAGGTAAATCAGTGGGAGGCATTCAAGGAGGAAATAGTGAGTTTTCAGAGCAAGTATGTTCCCTTAAAGAAAAAGGGTGGGACTAACACATCTGGAGCTCCCTGGATGTCAAGGGACATACAGGGAAGGATAAAGAAAAAAAGAGAAGCTTATGACATACCGAGGGCTCAATACTGCAGAAACCCTAGAGGAGTATAGAACATGCAGGGGTGAAATTAAAAGGGAAATTAGGAAAGCAAAGAGGGCATGAAAAAATATTGGCAAGTAAAATAAAGGAAAACTCAAAGATGTTTTATAAGTACCTTAGGAGCAAGAGGATAACTAAAATTATCACTTGCCTGGATGAGTGCAGCTCCAACAACACTCAAGAAGCTTGACACCATCCAGGACAAAGCAGCCCGCTTGATTGCGGAGCAGGCTCGAAGGGCCGAATGGCCTACTCCTGCTCCTATGTTTCTATTGGCATCCCATCCATCAACTTAAACATTCACTCCCTCCACCACCGGCGTACCGTGGCTGCAGTGTGTACCATCTACAAGATGCACTGCAGCAACTCGCCAAGGGTTCTTCGGCAGCACCTCCCAAACCCGTGACTGCTTCCACCTAGAAGGACAAGGGCTGCAGGCGCATGGGAACACCACCACCTCCAAGTTCCCCTACAAATCACACACCATACTGACTTGGAAGTATATTGCAGATCCTTCATCGTCGCTGGGTCAAAATCCTGGAACTCCCTCCCTAACAGCACTGTGGGAGCACCTTCACCACACGGACTGCAGCGGTTCAAGAAGATGGCTCACCACCACTTTCTCAAGGGAATTTAGGATGGGCAATAAATGCTGGCCTTGCCAGCGACGCCCAGATCCCATAAATTAAAAAAAAATAAAAGTAGGGACCATAAAGGCACCATGTGTGGAGGCAGAAGACGTGGGTATGGTTCTTAATGAATACTTTGCGTCTGTTTTCACAAAAGAGAGGGACGATGCAGAAATTGCAATCAAGGAGGAGGAGTGTGAAATATTACATGGAATAAACATAGTGAAAGAGGAAGTATTAAGGGGTTTAGCATATTTGAAAGTGGATAAATCCCCAGGCCCAGATGAAATGTATCCCAGACTGTTAAAGAGAGGAAATAGCAGAAGCACTGACCATAATTTTCCAATCCTCTCTGGCTACAGGTGTGGTGCTGGAGGACTGTTAATGTGGTACCATTGTTTAAAAAGGGAGAAAGGGATAGACCGAGTAATTACAGGCCAGTCAGCCTAACCTCGGTGGTGGGGAAATTATTGGAAAAAATTCTGAGGATAAAACTTCATTTAGAAAGACATGGATTAATCAGAAACAGTCAGCATGGAATTGTTAAAGGGAGGTCATGTCTGACTAACTTGATTGAATTTTCTGAGGAAGTAACAAGGAGGGTTGATGAGGTGTAAGGGGTTTTCAATCGCAGAGGTTTCTCTCTCTAGAGGCCTCTCTCTCTTGCACAGTAAAAACCTTGAGTGGTTCGACCCACTCGCCCCTTAGGTTCTATACACTGGACTTTGAGGCAGGAACTACAATGTAGAGAATACTCTATAGACCAAGTTTAATGAAAACGAAATGAAATTTTATTGCATGAAGGAACAAATTGAATGTAAGCCAATAAGGTACATGGGAGGGAAAAACAAATCATAATACAGTACTAACCAACATGTTATACTTTACAAAAGTCATCACGAAATGGGGAAACACACGGAACATCGAGGGACAACAACTCATAATCAATTATACCCAAAATGCCCACCCCCTAAGCCTAGCTAGATCAGATTATGAGGGGCCAGAAACATGCTCACCAATCCAATTTGAAAGTATAAGATTTTGAAAGGTCTGCGTTTTGATCCTCTCAGGCGTCCTGTCTCCACGTGGTCAAAGCTGCGGGCTGCGACACTCTCTCTTCTTCCTCGAGGTGCAGGTCACGGACAGGCTGGATGCTGGCAGGCCTGGACGTCGTCGGGGACGGAGACCAACTGTTTGACCATGATTAGATAGGTTTCTTCGCAGAGCCCAGCTGGTTTACCATTTTCAGATAGGTTTCTTCTGAAGGGCTGCTGTCCTTTGTCTCGTCAACGGCCCGGGGTTTGTCGATGATCTCCCGATGGTTACCCCGGGGCGGGACGCAGACTCGAATCACCTTCTTGACTGGTCTCCGGATCGACGTTCCTCCACGGCTCTCGAAAAGGCAAGCTGGCTCAAAAAGCTGCAAAAAGCTGCAAAAGCTCCAAGCTCCCGATGGCTACCCCGGGACTCCAGTTATACTTCTCAAAGAAGCCCTTATCTCCCGCCAAATCAAGGTTAGTCTTTGTTTAACTTTTGGCGGGCTTGTAGCACAGCAGGGTAGTCTTTGTTTTTGAAGTATCTTCGGGATGGCCGGTAACTGCCATCTCTGGTCTGGAACGACCCTGTTTTGTCTTTAATGTCCTTCTGATGTCTTAAACGGTGCTTCATGTTCCCCCTATGAATATGAAACTGTTTCCCTTTGTCTGGGTAAACATTTTGATGGCCTTTATCTACAGGCCGATCTGATCGGATCTGCATCCAATCTATATGTATGGGGCTCTGTCTGGTTTCGTTTTCCCTGAAACTGTCTTCCAGAACCTACTGTGGGCTGAATCCACAAAAAGCTGTCTGGGGACTGCAGGAACCATTTTAAAGTGTCCCAAAAGCTGGTCACGGGGTCTGGCGGCCATTTTGTGTGTCCCTTTTTTTCTGAGCTTCTTTTAAAACAGTCTTTAAAAGTTAAGGCCTTTTCTGCCAATAGACCCTTATAGGTAAATGTTCAATTTTGCGAATTCTACAGTCCCCCCTGATGGTACTATAACTTGCTTGAAGTATCATAATTCTGGGTGAGCAAAATTTTCTGACTCTCCATAATCAAACCATCCCCTGTATTTACCTATCTATGACCCCACGACACATGCATTTGGGAATCTGAGCAGGGAGACAGAGGAAAGGAAAACAGGGATAAAAGCAAAAGATAGGAAGGAGAAAAACAAAAGTGGCAGTCAGAGAAATCAACGGTTTAAATCAAACGTGGCCACAGTAAATAATAATTCTAATAGGTCTAAGAGCGTTAAAAAAACAAGCCTGAAGGCTTTGTGTCTTAATGCGAGGAGCATTTGTAATAAGGTGGATGAATTGACTGCACAAATAGAGGTAAACGAATACGATTTGGTTGGGATTACAGAAACGTGGCTCAAGGATAGCCAAGACTGGGAACTCAACATCCAGGGGTATTCGATATTCAGGAAAGATAGGCAGAAAGGAAAGGGAGGTGGGGTAGCATTACTGGTTAAAGAAGGGATTAATACAATTGTAATGAAGGATATTAGCTCTGATGATGTGGAATCTGTATGGGTAGAATTGAGAAATACTAAGGGGAAAAAAACATTAGTGGGAGTGGTATATAGACCTCCAAACAGTAAGGTGGAGGTTGGGGATGGCATTAAAAGGGAAATTAAAGAAGCGTGCAATAAGGGCACAGCAGTCATCATGGGTGACTTTAACCTACATATAGATTGGGCCAACCAAATTAGTAACAATACTGTGGAGGAGGAATTCCTGGAGTGTTTACGGGATGGTTTCCTGGACCAATATGTCGAGGAACCAACCAGAGATCAGGCCATCTTAGACTGGGTATTATGCAACGAGAAAGGATTAATTAGCAATCTTGTTGGACAAGGCCCCTTGGGTCAGAGCGATCATAATATGATTGAATTCTTCATTAAGATGGAGAATGAAGTAGTTGACTCAGAGACAAGGGTCCTCAATTTAAATAAAGGAAACTACGATGGTCTGAGGAGCGAGTTGGGCAGGATTGAGTGGGGAATGGCGCTCAAAGGGTTGACGGTGGATAGGCAATGGCAAACATTCAAAGACCGAATGGATGAGCTACAGAATTTGTTCATCCCAGTTTGGCGCAAAAATAAAACAAAAAAGGTGACTCAACCGTGGCTAACAAGGGAAATTAGGGATAGCATAAGATCCAAGGCGAGGACATATAAATTGGCTAGAAAAAGCAATAATCCTGAGGATTGGGAGCAGTTTAGGAGTCAGCAAAGGAGGACAAAGGGATTGATTAAGAAAGGGAAAATAGAATATGAGAGTAAGCTTGCAGGGAACATAAAAACTGACTGTAAAAGCTTTTATAGATATGTGAAGAGAAAAAGATTAGTGAAGTCAAGCGTAGGTCCCTTGCAGTCCGAATCGGGGGAATTTATAATGGGAAACAAGGAAATGGCAGGCCAACTAAATGCATACTTTGGTTCTGTCTTCACAAAGGAGGACACAAATAGCCTCCCAGAGATGCCGGGGAACATAGGGTCTGATGAAAGGGAGGAACTGAAAGAAATCAGTATTTGTAGGAAAATGGTGTTAGGAAAATTGATGGGACTGAAGGCCGATAAATCCCCAGGGCCTGATGGTCTATATCCCAGGGTACTTAAGGAAGTGGCCCTAGAGATAGTAGATGCACTACTGATCATCTTCCAGAACTCGATAGACTCTGGAACGGTACCCATGGATTGGAGGGTAGCTAATGTTACCCCACTATTCAAAAAAGGTGGTAGAGAAAAAGCGGGGAATTATAGACCGGTAAGCCTGACATCGGTAGTGGGGAAAATGCGAGAGTCTATTATAAAAGATGTAATAGCAGAGCACTTGGAAAGCAGTGACAGGATCGGACAAAGTCAACATGGATTTACAAAAGGTAAATCATGCTTGACTAATCTACTGGAATTTTTTGAGGATGTAACTTGTAAAATAGTTAAGGGAGAACCAGTGGATGTGGTGTATTTGGACTTTCAGAAGGCTTTCGATAAGGTCCCACATAAGAGATTAGCATGCAAAATTAAGGCACATGGGATTGGGGGCAAGGTATTGACTTGGATAGAGAACTGGTTGGCGGACAGAAAGCAAAGAGTTGGAATAAACGGGTCATTTTCCGAGTGGCAGGCAGTGACTAGTGGGGTACCGCAGGGATCGGTCCTAGGACCCCAGCTGCTCACAATATATATTAATGATCTGGACGAGGGAATTGGATGTAATATCTCCAAATTTGCAGACGACACAAAGCTGGGCGGGAGGGTAAGCTGCGAGGAGGATGTCGGGAAAATCCAGTACGATTTGGACAGGTTGGGTGATTGGGCAGAAACATGGCAAATGCACTATAATGTGGATAAATGTGAGGTTATCCACTTTGGTGGCAAAAACAGGAAGGCAGATTATTATTTGAATGACAATAGATTGGGAGAAGGGGAAGTGCAAAGAGACCTGGGTGTCCTTGTGCACCAGTCGCTGAAGGTAAGCATGCAGGTGCAGCAGGCGGTTAAGAAGGCAAATGGTATGTTGGCCTTCGTAGCGAGAGGGTTCGAGTACAGGAACAAGGATGTCTTGCTACAGTTGTACAGGGCCTTGGTGAGACCGCACCTCGAGTATTGTGTGCAGTTTTGGTCACCATACCTGAGGAAGGACGTTCTTGCCATGGAGGGAGTGCAGCGAAGATTCACCAGGCTGATACCTGGGATGGCAGGAATGACGTATGAGGAGAGATTGTGTCGATTGGGCTTGTACTCACTGGAGTTTAGAAGATTGAGAGGGGATCTCATCGAAACCTATAAAATTCTGTCAGGCCTGGACAGACTAGATGCAGGAAGGATGTTTCTGATGGCCGGGGAGTCCAGAACCAGGGGTCATAGTCTAAGGATAAGGGGTAAGCCATTTAGGACTGAAATGAGGAGGAATTTCTTCACCCAGAGAGTGGTGAACCTGTGGAATTCTCTGCCACACAGGGCGGTGGAGGCCAGTTCATTAAATATATTCAAGAAAGAGTTGGATATGTTTCTTGAGGCTGAAGGGATCAAGGGATATGGGGAAAAGGCGGGGACAGGGTACTGAATTTGGATGATCAGCCATGATCTCATTGAATGGCGGAGCAGGCTCGAGGGGCCGAATGGCCTACTCCTGCTCCTATCTTCTATGTTTCTATGTTTCCCATTTCAGAAAACCTACAGTGTACATTAAGCATCTATAAATGGCAATACATTGGAATTAAAATCTTATACACACACATTTCCAGGCGTGGAGGGGGGCCTAATACCCCTACACCACCTGGTTCATACATATTATTTTTATTAACAATAACAACCTAAAAACTTCAATAAAAACAATAAAGAAAGAAAATACACACAAAAATCACACATGAATACTATCAAAAATAGAGGAGGGAGGGAAACTAACTTTATACACAGCAGCAGAAATCTAAACGGGTGTTTCTTCGTCTACCCGCACATAATTCTTCCCCCATTCTCCCCTGTTCTCATACTTGTGTAAACGTTTGTCCTTTTTACAATGTACAAAGAGTAAATAAATCACAATGACAATCTGGCATACTACGAGGATGTGGGAGGCTATCCTAATCCAAGAAGGGACTTCTATATTAGTGAACAGGTCCCACCACTGTGGGGTCACTATATCTAATATGTCTGCCCCTATTTCTAATGTCTTCTGCTCCAGCATGTGTTGTATCCGTGTGTAATGGAGACACGGAAGGCAGGAGTTGGTTTCACAGGTGTTTACTAAACAAAGTCTGGAGGTGAACTAACAGATACAAGACAATATACAGGCTTATATAGCCCGAGTGGCCATTACCGGCATTACAGTACACAGGGGGCTCTTAAAGGCACATACACCACAATTCCTCCCCTTTTAGACAACCAGTACATAATATTTTAAATAATCATTAATTAACATGTTACAAGAACAATAATCTACACATTTGCTGCAGTTAATCAATTATAAGTCAGTCTCTCTGGAGGCTTCCTGACTCGGTCCGGATAACGCCTCGGTGGTGCAGTAGTTTCTGGTGGTGTAGTAGGTTCTTTCGGCAAGGCTGATTCGGCTTGAATGCCAGTGTCGGGTTCATCTGGTTCCAGTATCACCGGATCGGAGGTAGATACTATGGGTATCTCTACTTCATCATTAGGCGTATAGAGTTGTGGTGTAGGTTGTCCCTTTTCGGATGACTCTATGATCTGGTCAGCATGGTGCCTTATTATGCTTTCTCCAATGTCCACGGTATACATCAGCGGTCCTAGTCGTGTGCAAATAGTTCCAGGCTGCCATTTCTCGGTACGGTAGTCCCGGGCCAAAACTTGTTGACCTATCTGGAAGGTTCTAGTTGGCCTTTCATTCATGCCTTGAAATTGCCGGTTCTCCACGTCCCTTCTGATGTTTGGCTTGATCAAATCCAGCCGGCATCTTAGGCTTCTATTGAAGAACATCATGGCGGGAGTTTGGTTTGTAACCACATGTGTTGCATTCCTGTATGCAAACAAGAAGTTATCTACCTTATGCTGAAGTTTTATGTCTTCATTACCTATGGCCTTTATGGCCTTCTTGAAGGTCTGGACAAACCTTTCAGCTAATCCATTGGTGGCGGGATGGTATGGGGCGGACGTGTAGTGCTTAACCCCATTGTTTTTTAAGAACTTCCTGAATTCTTCGGACACAAATTGCAGTCCATTATCAGAACATATCTGTTCAGGTAGCCCATTCCTGGCAAATATGGTCCTTAATACTGTGATGGTTTTTTCCGTGGTGGTGGAGGACATCTTTATTACCTCCGGCCACTTGGAGTGTGCATCAACCGCGATTAAGAACATTGAGTCCATAAATGGACCAGCAAAGTCGATGTGTACCCTTTGCCATGGAGATGAGGGCCACTCCCATGGATGTAGAGGGGCTTGTGGTGGAGCGTTTTGGACCTTCTGGCATCCTAGGCAGCTCTTGGTCATTTCTTCGATGTCTCCATCGATACCCGGCCACCACGCAAACGCTCTGGCTAGGTTCTTTATTTTCACTCCACCCAGATGCCCCTCGTGAAGCTCCTTTAGCACTTTATCCTGGAGTTTGGGTGGAATCACCACTCTGGATCCACACATCAAGGTTCCTCGGCACACTGACAGCTATTCTCTTCTTTGCGAGAATGCTGGCAACAGTGGTTCGCCATGTGCTGGCCACCCCTTCACCATTAAATCGTAGACTCGTGAGAGAGTCAGGTCATTTCTCGTTTCCTTTTCAATGGCAGAATTTGTTACTGGTAGACATTCCACTATGGTTGAGTGGAACATCTCCACTGGTCTACTGTAGGTGCCTCTTCTACTGTTGGCAATGGTAGGCGCGATAAACCGTCAGCATTCCCATGCTATTTTGATCCTTTGTATTCTATGTCATATTGGTGTGCCCCTAGGCAAAGGGATCACCTCTGTAGCCTTTGCGCTGTCATAATGGGAACACCCTTTTTAGGGTTGAATATGGAGACGAGGGGTTGATGGTCAGTCAACAAGGTAAATTTTTGTCCGTGTAGGTAATGGTTGAATTTCTTCACTCCCCATACCAGGCTGAGTGCTTCCCTGTCGATCTGGGCATAGTTACACTCAGCTGAGTTCAATGAGCGTGACGCAAAAGCTATCGGCTGCTCCGAGCCATCAGGGAATCTATGCGATAATACTGCTCCTAACTCCCTATATTCAGCTTTTAGGACCTCATCCCGGTTTTTACCTATATCGTTGGTACCTATATGCACAACGACAACTGGCTGTTCACCCTCCCCTTCCAAAATGCTCTGTAGCCGCTCCGAGACATCCCTGACCCTTGCACCAGGGAGGCAACATACCATCCTGGAGTCTCGTTTGCAGCCGCAGAAACGTCTATCTATTCCCCTTACAATAGAATCCCCTATCACTATAGCTCTCTCGCTCTTTTCCCTCCCGTCCTGTGCAGCAGAACCACCCACGGTGCCAGGAAGTTGGCTGCTGCTGCCTTCCTCTGATAAGCATCTCCCTCACCAATATCCAAAGCAGTATATCTGTTTGAGAGGGGGATGGTCACAGGGGACCCGTGCACTACCTGCCTGCTAGGGGGCATAATTTCAGAATAAGGGAGCACCCTTTTAAATCGGAAATGAGGAGGAATTTCTTCTCAGAGGGTCGTGAATCTTTGGAATTCTCTTCCACAGAGAGCTGTGGAGGTTGGGTCATTGAATATATTTAAGGTGGAGACAGACAGATTTTTGAACGATAAGGGAGTCGAGTGTTATGGGGAGAGGGCAGGGAAGTGGAGTTGAGGCCAAGATCAGATCAGTTATGATCTTATTGAACAGCGGAGCAGGCCCGAGGGGCCGAATGGCCGACTCCTGCTCCTACATCTTATGTTCCTATGTTCTGATGAGCCCACCTATCCACTGTATTCTCTTGGTGCATTTCTAATAACCCGGAATCCCATTTGTTGATAAGAACCTGTCTAGTTCCTTCTTGAAACCCATTCAGGTTTCTTGTTCCATTATCCCGTGCTTTTAAAATCATCTAGCTGTTTGATTTAGGTGCCTGCGTGGCTCAGTGGTAGCACGTACTCTAAGCTGACACTTCAGTGCCATACTGAGGGAGTGCGGCACTGTCGGAGGTGCCGTCTTTCGGATGAGACGTTAAACCAAGGCTCCATCTGTCCTCTCAGGTGGACTTAAAAGATCCCATGGCCAGTATTTTGAAGAAGGGTAGGGGAGTTCCCCTGGGCCAACATTTATCCCTCAACCAACATCACTAAAAAAAACATTATCTGGTCATTATTTCATCGCTGTTTGTGGGAGCTTGCTGTGCGCAAATTGGCTGCTGCGTTTCCTACATTGCAGCAGCGATTACACTTTAAGGAAGTGCTTCATTGGTTGTAAAGTGCTTTGGGATGTCCTGATGTTGTGAAAGGTCTATCAATGCAAGTTCTTGATGCACTACTGAGAAATTGGAGGGCGTAAATCAAAATTGCCTTGTGCTATTGTTTACCTGGTATCAACATTGGAAAGTTGGTCTTTGCTAAATTCAGCAGCAACCTTTCAGTCGGTCCTTTATCCTTCAACATTGTCCTTGTAATGACCAGACCCTAAACTATTCACCCATTTTTGACGGCAGCACATGGATTGGATCTCACGGTGCAATATCCTCACTGTTTAACAAAAAATCAATTTGTTTGCGTTTCTAGGCGACACGTGTGAGCATGTTTGTCTATTAAGCTCCAATAGCTCACGTTTGCAAATAGAAGACAATGGGGTAATAAAACCAAGTAATTTAATGTCGGGAGCCGGATAAGAAACAAAAAGGAGAATAAATCTCAGGATTATCATCCAGGGTCATTTCTCACCTTGACGAATGAGCTGGCTTGACATCTGTTGTGAGGGCAGATTGAAGGTTATCGTCAGCAGCTGTCCAGTGAAGGTGCAGTGTTACTTGTGTCCATTGCTTCTTTCTTAGTATTACTAATTGGCATCTCATTCTACTCTCTAAAGTGCCTCGGGGCATTAACCATGTGAATAGTGTGTTATAAACCCAGTTTATCTGGGGAGAATCCTGGCGCTAAACCGGGGAGGCAGTCCCCAAAATCGTCATTCTCAATGTCAATTGAAAATGAAAGTTCTTTTAACTTCCGGGGAGCGAAGGATTAACACTGTGCTGATTGGTTGAGAGTTCTAACACCTGTGATTGAAAGAAGATCCAGTTGTTTCTTGGCAAGCCGTGTGGTAATGAGAGTTTGGAAGTTAAGTACTTCCAAAATAAAGCCTATTATAACCCAAGTTAATTACTGTGCCATTAATGTGCAGCCATTCTGTTTGTTAAAGTGTTATTTAGACCCACTTGTGCCTCAGTAGTCAGTGATTATTCAACAGGCTTCACATTCTGCACGTGTGTGTCTTGGTGCCACCCACAATTATCAACGCCTGCTATTATTTAATTTTGTCTTGGTATATAAATGGTGTGAGTCACACAACACGAGTCGCCATCTCTGATTGGACGTATTCCTGGCGCTTTCATCACGTGACCTGTTGGTTCCAACCGCCTTTTTCCCCCGTCTCCAATATTTTGATAAATGAATGAAAGTGGTCAAAGAAAATGGAAATAAAAAATCATTTTCTTTAATGCCCTGGTGACTTTTATCCCAGGTTTGCTCAAAGCTGCAATTGGGAATGATAGCATTGTAGCGGTTCGTGTAGATCGCCACTAAATAAGAGAGTTTGACTTCGACGAACTATAAATAAGTTGTTTATTTACAGGAACAGGCTAATTACAGCAGGTAAGATAGCAGGTAAGATGGCTGACTGTAGGAGCACCGTGGTGTAGGCCTGGTCCCAGCGGGGACTCCACGAGGACTGAGTTCACAGTCCTGTGGGGAGCGTGATGATGTCATTGTGTTTGTGTTGTGACGTCATCACGTTGCTCGCGTTTCCCGCGCTTAGGGCGTCACGTGATGCGCGTCGTTGGCCGTTGAGGCTGAGGTCGCGAGGCCGGGCTGTGCCGGTGCTTGCCGCGGGAGCGGAAGATCGCACCGCTCCCGTCGGCTGGCCATTGAGGCCGAAGACGCTAGGCCGGGCTGTGCCGGTGCTTGCTGCAGGAGCGGAAGATTGCGTCGCTCCTGTCGGCTGGCTGTTGAGGCCGAAGACGCTAGGCCGGGCTGTGCCGGCGCACGCACATCACGTTGTACATGCCGTGACGTCAGCGTGCTAGGGCGCGCCTTAAAGGGGCAATGGCCCCAACAGGTAAGTTAAAAGGGCAACGGCCCCAAAAGGTAAGTTAAAGGGAATTATGTGTCTCAATGTAAGGGACAACCAGTGGTACCGCCACATAGGCCCCCCCAGAATTTGCTTTAACGAAAGTCCAAGGATGAGATGGTCTGACGAGCTGGTGGTCACGGCGGTCATGCTGTCTCGACTTGGTAGGCGAGGTATGAAGATGCTGCTCGTGAGCGGATTCTTACGCACGTCGTGGCGAATAAAACGTATCCGTCAGGCGAAGGACCGTGGAGACGTGCGACACAGCAGGCCTTGTCAGAGTGACGGGCAGGTTGGGCGGACGCGGGCGATGTCTCCGTTGATGGGTGAGTGAAACCTTCGGGAGGCTGGAACGCACGGAACGGTGCGTGCCATAGTGCTACGACGTGAACACAACGGAGGGTGAAGAGTTGCTGCGTTGATCAGTGATCGGTGAGGCTAGCAACTTTCACGTGGCTGATCGCGGCTGCAGGATGCCCGTTGGACCCGTCCTCGATGTGTGCAGCTTCAGTCGACGTTTGCGTTTGTTAAAGGAAAAACTGGAGAAAGGGCGGCAACGGTCCAGGTTGTTGTTGCTTTCAGGAGGGGTAACTCTGCCTGGAGGGCGTCAACACTTGTAACAGTTGTAGATTTAGGAGAAAACAGCCGGGAGGGCGGCACGCCTTTTGTTCACGCCGAATCGTGCAGTAGGTAACACAACCAGCAAGCTGAAGGGCTGGTGCGCCGTCGGCAGAGAAGGAGTCGTCGGTGTTCACGAGGGATGGGTTCTCGTGGTTCACGAGGGATGGGTCCTCGTGCGCGTGGAGTGCGTCCTCGTGTTTTGTGGGGGTGAGGCCTCGTGGTATCCCCGCGGGGCACGCTGCGATCTTGTGGGCCCGAACATGCTGTACCCCGCCCTTGGAGAGATGTATACTTGCTGTTGCTTTGGACGTAGAGGCGGACGTTCCGTGTGGCGGTAGAAGAGTCGAATACGGAGACCGTGAGCACGTGCGTGGTCTGTGCCTCATCGATGTTCTCGGCGAACAGGGCTTCTACCTGCATAAAGCACGAGGGAGACCGTGGCTCCCTGGATTGCGGTAGCGACAGCAGAACGGCTGATGCTTCCATAACGTCCTTCGTTTGTGAAAGACGTTCACAAACCCACCAATTGTAGCGCTGGTGGATGACGGTTGCCGTTGGTCGTGCTCTACCTCTGTGAAATCATTCGTGAAAAACGGGCTCACCTCCAAGCTGCGCTTCCGTTGCGAAGACGTTCGCAAAGACGGGGTCGCTTGTGGTGGAATCGGTGTTAGGCGGTTGCTGTTCCGTGGTTGTTCGTCGGTTGTGCGTTGGTCGTCTTGTGGGAAGACGAGGGTCAGGCTGCGCGTTGCTACCGTGAAAATCGTTCACGGATAAGGGTTCACCAATTGTAGCGTTGGAATTGATGAGTGTGATGAAATATTCCATTCATCACTGCCTGTGACTGTGGTTGGTTTCAGTTTCATTTCCCTTACCTCTGTTCCGTTTCCTCACCATTGTATTGTACTATGTGTAGGGCTCTGCCCATACCTGGCCCATTGTATTGTACTATGTGTAGGGCTCCGCCCATACCTGGCCCCTATGTAAGCTGGCCCAGCCTGCAGCACATCCAGTACGGCAGAGCTCTGGATGGAAGATACCTCTCTCCTGTGTGTTACTTTCTAAGTCAATAAAAGCCTTGTTTTGTTTCGCTAACATCGAGTCTCGGATTTATTGAGGCACATCAATGAGCTCCCGTACTCAGGTCGTAGGGTCACCAATGTAGCGGTTCGTGTAGATCGCCACTAAATAAGAGAGTTTGACTTCGATGAACTATAAATAAGTTGTTTATTTACAGGAACAGGCTAATTACAGCAGGTAAGATAGCAGGTAAGATGGCTGACTGTAGGAGCACCGTGGTGTAGGTCTGGTCCCAGCGGGGACTCCACGAGGACTGAGTTCGCAGTCCTGTGGGGAGCGTGATGACGTCATTGCGTTTGTGTTGTGACGTCATCACGTTGCTCGCGTTTCCCGCGCTTAGGGCATCACGTGATGCGCGTCGTTGCGTCGCTGGCCGTTGAGGCCGAGGTCGGGCTGTGCTGGTGCTTGCCGCGGGAGCGGAAGATCGCATCGCTCCCGTCGGCTGGCCGTTGAGGCCGAAGACGCTAGGCCAGGCTGTGCCGGTGCTTGCTGCAGGAGCGGAAGATTGCGTCGCTCCTGTCGGCTGGCCGTTGAGGCCGAAGACGCTAGGCTGGGCTGTGCCGGCGCACGCACATCACGTTGTACGTGACGTGACGTCAGCGCGCTAGGGCACGTCTTAAAGGGGCAACGGCCCCAAAAGGTAAGTTAAAGGGAATTATGTGTCTCAATGTAAGGGACAACCAGTGGTACCGCCACAGCATAGTGGTTATGTTACCAGACTAGCAATCCAGAGACAGACTTAGATTAAACAATCTGAGAGACATGAGTTTAAACCCCACCACATGGCAGCTGGGGAATTTAAATTCAGTCACGTAAAAAAATCTGGAATAAAAAGCTACCATCAGTAATGATGACCATGAAACTATTGGATTGCGCTAAAATCCCACCTTGTTCACTAATGTCCTTTAGGGAAGGAAATCTGCTGGCCTTTCCCGGTCTGACCTATATGTGACTCCAGACCCACAGCAATGGGGTTGACTCTTTAACTGCCATCTGAAATGGCCGAGCAAGTCGCTCAGTTCTACCAAACCGCTCCTGTGGGAGCACCTTCACCTCACGGACTGCAGCGGTTCAAGAAGGCGGCTCACCACCACCTTTGCAAGGGCAATTAGCGATGGGCAATAAATGCTGGCCTTGCCAGCGAAGCCCACATCCCATGAACGAATAAAAAAAAAATCCAGGAGATTAAATTCCTGGAGACTCCGGGACATCCTGCAGAGTTGGAAACCCAACACACGACTCTGCCTCTCAGTACATGCCAAGTGTTGTCTTGTTTCCCCCACTCAATTCATCACCCCCAGCCCCTCCCACTAGTATTTGTTTTTGTACCAATTCACTACTTTGTTGTTTAATTGTGTTTGGAGGAGTTCCTTGACGTGGCCTGGGATTTTGAAAGTGCCACTGGTGTTTTAGTGACTGAATAAGCCCAATCCAGGTTTTACTGACTGGGGGATTTGGCAATTTAGTTACTGGAACTTTGGGGATCACATGACAGAATTCCACCAACTTATAATTCCATCCACTGCAACTTTCAGATGGGAATTAGGTAAATGCTTGAAAAGGAAAAATTTGCTGGGCTACGGGGAAAGAGCAGGAGAGTGGGGCTAATTGGATAGTGCATTCAAAGAGCTGGCAGAGGCACGATGGGCTGAATGGCCTCCTTCTGTGCTGTATGATCTTGGCCAGTCCCTGAGAGGACATTACCAGCTACAGCGAGAGTTAGTGGTTAGTTTAGATTGTCATGTGTTGGGAGTTGGAGAGCAATTGGCCAGAGGTTTTTCCTGAATTGGCCATGTTTCTTTGTCTGTTTCCAGAGATAGCGTAACTGGTAGGTGGGACAGCAGCATGTGAGGCCCTACTGTCTACTGGATGGGGTGAGCTTAATGGGCCTGATAGTCTTCATCTACTTTTGTATGTCTTTTTGTATGTTTGTATGTGCAGACTGGGGAATCAATCTAGGTCCAGCCTAGTGTGTGGCTCAAAGAGTTCACCCAGTCAGTAACTGAGCCCAGGGACAATCAGAACTCATCTCTTCCCCTTTCTGTTCCCTTCAATGATCCGTGCACAAATCAGGAGACACACAGTAAGTTTGTTCATTTTCAATCCATGTTTATTTTCAGATGTTAAACTTCTCACATTTCAGTTATTGAAAGATGACTTGTACACGAAAAGACTCTCTGGTCCATCCAGCCTTGTCCATCACAATATATAGACCCCCCCACCATGTGATCTCCTGGGAGAGGCGAAAAACCAGACATAAAAACCCAGGCCAATTTGGGAAAAAAATCTGGGAAATTCCTCTCCGACCCCCTTAGGCGATCGAAACTAGTCCAGGAGATCATTATGGCCCAAATGTTCTAAGACAATTACTTTCTCACTTCAACTCTGCTAACATCAATTGAACACAATCCCCGAGAGCCTGGTCTTCAACAATCTCCTGTCTAGTTCTGTAGCAGCAGTCACAAACCCAATATTCAGCGATGACGAGAGACTGGTTGGCAGGTTGTCTAGTGTTTCCATTTCTGTCGTTCCAGGTTGAACGAAAACTGTCCCCAATCTTTTCTTTAAAGTGTTAACTGTGACACCATTTAATTTGCTGGGAACATCCGTTCCTAAACATTGACAGGCCGAATTGGGGGTGGAAGATGGATTTAATTACTGGGATGCATCGGCACAATTTGCCTGGGGAAAATCTCTTAAGGCGTGACCTTCCCTGTTAAGACATTTTGTTAAGACATCCTAACTTTGAAGGACAAACCCACTTGTTTTTCCCCTCCCTCCCCGACTCCCGTGCAGTGTTAACTTTTAGCACACCCCAGAACCCAGTTTGTTGACACCCAAAGACAACCCAGAACGAGGAAAAGACATACCAACACTCCCCACTAGACCCAAGAGACAACCCGGTGGGTGGCAAATGCCGCGTCACTTGAAGAATGAAGAGGAGCTTACAAGGGAGCAGCTGACATGGGAACAGCTGACAAGGGAGCTGTGATCTTCATTCAGGCATTCTGCACACACAGCTGGCGACTAACCAAGTAGTACAGAGGACGAAGAGGGTGGAGTTACTTGTATGGGAACAGAGGCTTAAATGACCAGGACAGACACAATAAAGTGAGCATTACCCATGAGTGCCGCACTGCTGGTATACCCTAATCTGACGGGCATTCCATCTCAACTGCCAGGCCATCAATCAGAAGCTGGCAGGATCCAAATCCAGATCCTGACGGTTCAGCTTACTGTTTGGATCTGGCGCTGGCACCCATGAATAACACCCACTTTGATCTATTTGTCCTGGGAGCCGGAGAATCTGTTCGCTTGCAGGTACGGTCCACCCTCCTCACCCTGAGTACCAGTTGGACAGTGTCCAGCAGTGTGTGGAGGATGTCAGAATGAAAAATTCCCTAAAAAAGGTAGGGTCCTCTATACTCTAAAAATTACTTGGATTTCTCCCGTGGGCTCCTGAAATCAAAGTGTATATTCAACACCCGGGTGTCCCTGAAGCACGGTTTGTGAGGTAACCAAAGGGTTAACCAGAACCACCACCTGCTGCAATTTCCTGGAGCATCCTGGAGATCAGGCAACCCTGAGCAACAGAATCCAGAAACAAAAGCACGAAAGACTGCCGGGCCTCCGCCCCGACAGCCTGAGGTCCTCCAGCAGATTGGTGATTATCCGGTGATGCAAGTAAGTCGATCGACCTGGTAAACCCCCCAAGTCCTGAAGATGTTCTGGACTACCTCAGTGTGGATCATCCACTAGTTAGGGTGGACTACAGAGCAGCTGAGTGTGCCGACTGTTGTGTTGTCCTCCCCGGGCCAAATGTGGCACCAAGAGTGTCACCCCGTCATTCAAGCACCAATGGGAAGCAATGCGTCAACTTGACAGAGGGACCCAGGAAGGAGGGTCCCACCCTGTTTGTTGACTTACCGGACCCTTGTCATATTGTCTGTCTGCAGACACACTGACTTACCCTGCACCGAGTCTGAAAGTGGAGATGTCCTATTATACCGTTCACACCCCGAGCCTGTTGAAATGCCAAGTGAAATCACTGGCCGAGAAGACCATTCATCCTGAATGTGGCTCCCACCCATATGTCAAAGCATTCAGCTGATGGCTGTAGCACCAATGTATGGAGAACACTGTGCTCCCAGGACCACCAGCTCTAGTTCAGATGCTGCGACAAAGGAGGCCTGTGGATACATTACTGGCAGAGTGATGGTCATCCAGAAGGCTCAACTGGAGAAATACCCCCAACAGTTGAGCCTTCTGGATGACGATCACTCGCTCTCAGTGTGGATGGTAGAAGACCTGCCAGTATGCCCACTAGTAGATGGTTCCTCTGATGGACAAACCAAACATCCAGAGTGATCCATTTCCACAGGGAAGTACTGGAAATAGCCCACCCACACAACTCTGAGGTGGGCTATCCAGGCATGATCACTGCTGGGGGAGGTGGAGCTGGACAGGGTCTCGAGTGTTACTTGTGAGCTACCTGCATTCCAGGTCCTAATCTGGAATGACGGGCTAGCAAGATACAAAGGACATTGTGCTCCGGATAAGGCCTTGAATAGGCTGGTGGGGGTGAATGGATTGGTGGTGGTGAGTGGATGGTGGTGGTGAATGGATTGGTGATGGTGAGTGGACTGGTGTTGGCGAGTGGAAGGGGCCTGTAGATGGGGTGGGCTAAGCTACAAAGTGAGCAGTGCCCTCCCACCCTTGTGTGTCAATTCGGGAATGCCTGAAGGTTCTGCTACAGCAGATCCTCCACTTGCTCGCCAAAGAAGCCCTCAGCACCAATGGGCATCTGCAGAAGCTGAAGGATCCCCAAGGTGTGAGGACAAACTAAGTAGCGATGCAAGATCCACTGGATGATAGATCCTGCTCCTACATTGAGAGCACCCACACAGTCTGCTGCTGCAGCAGATGCTCTCTGAAGGTGGTCCTCTCTGGCAGGGATTGCTCCCTCAACTCACCTACTGGTCAGTGAAGCCAGCCCCAGTGGATTTGATGGCAGGGAATTCGGGATATGCGCCAAACCCTGCAGGAAGGTCCGCCAGACCCACATGTCCCACCATTTGGATTCTGGTGGGTGGAACAGGACTAGTTTCCTGGGCAGTTCCCTTCCTTCTGAGGCTTTCACGACTGAAGTTCACCAGCTGTACCAGCGAACCTTAAGTTGTGAGGCAGAGTGGCGGGGCTGTCTACCTTGGCCATAACTGGGGCGCGCCTATCAAGTCTGCCCAAACCGCCTTGGAAATTGGGAGGGGGAATCCAACAAAGGTCGATGCCTGAGGCCTTTGCAAGACCCCAGGTAAAGACTCAACCCCCACAAGTGATGGGACTTCCGGAACTCACAGTTTCAGACTCGAAGTCACCCTTGTTTTGAATACATGGAAAAACCTCAACGCACGGAAGTCGTGGTCAACT
This sequence comes from Somniosus microcephalus, assembly GCF_052327205.1. Taxonomy (NCBI): domain Eukaryota; kingdom Metazoa; phylum Chordata; class Chondrichthyes; order Squaliformes; family Somniosidae; genus Somniosus; species Somniosus microcephalus. Next base: position 231,790,819 of record NC_140998.1, read on the forward strand.
CAGGCTCCCAGTTTGGTTTCTGGAGCGCACGCACCCTCCCTGGGAGTGCCTCTCGAGTGTCGTAGGGAGCGGCTGAAGGTGGGTCCACAGTGGTGGGTGGGAGCTACAGATCTATAAATAGAGATCTGCAGCTGCACTCACCAAAGTGGACGTCACCCACAGCATAGGTGACCCTGTGTAGGGTCGAGTCCACCGAGGGTGGTGCCCCCAAATGAGCTGGCGCCAACTGGAGACAATGTCCCGGGGCTGCGTTGGTGTCACCAGAGGGGACGGATGCCTCTGGGGAAGGACACACCAACAGTAGCTGGTGGCGCTTGGGGGAACCAGCCTGATTCTGGCACCAGTAGGCACGGACACCTCCGAACCAGCTGGTGCCAGAGGAGGACTCTTCCTCTATCCTGGGAGGCCTCAGTACAAATGGTACCGGGGTTTCACCCGATGTAGTTGACTGGGATGGATTGGCTTTAACCAGCTCATCCCATTCCACACCATCGAGGCAACAACCGGAGCGTCCACCCTTGAGACTTTCCTGTTCAGTCCCAACACTTGGACCACCGGTCGACATCGGTCGGAGATGACTGTATGGACTGGGCCCTATCCAGTGCCAGTGCAGTTAACCCCGAGCAATGCCGAACTGAGCCTGGAGTTGGAGCAGGGTTGGTGCTTGATGCCGATGCGGGGACCTGAGTGCTGGACGTGAAGGTCCAGCCCAGGGGAGATCTAGGGAGGAGGGAGAGGGGCGTGGAAAATTTTTAAAAATGGGGAAGAAACGTGCCAGAAGGGAAAGAGTTGGTTTAACACCATCTCCAATCATTGGCTGCGAGTTTAAATGGATCTGTTATTGGCCGTCAAATAAAGAAATTAAAAGATGTACAGTTGACACTAAAGTAATGGATGGGTTGAGGGGTATTTCAGTGTTGCTGTTTCCTCCTTTGTGGTATCTCTGCTGGCATTGATGTGATGTCAGGATGTGTGATCCAGGTGTCTTTGTGGTTTTGTTACTGACAACTTTAGTCTGTTGGTAGTTTGATGAAACCGTCCATTTCCTCTCACTTGTCCTGACACCAACCTGTACCTGTGGCAGAAGAAGAAATGACAAAAATCACTGGATTGCAACAAGGACAACGACAGGCATTTTATCGCTCCCCTCGTATAGTAAACCATATAACCTGTAAAAGGATTTATCAAATTCCCTTTAAAAAGTCAACACCTGGGCCAGCGTCGAGCTGTGTGGGCAGGTACCAAGCTCGGTCAAGGCAGCTCCAGTGGCATTACTGCCCAGGAGTACATTCTTCGAGTCTTAACCCTGAGCTCTCAGTACTGGTGAACACTTTGAGAAACTGATTATTCAGTTGTTCACTCTCCCTGTCAGCCTCTCCTCTTATTTAGAGCCGTTCATTCAACACCAATCAGCGGTTTCAAGAGGGACGCTCTTGACTTTTTAAATGGTCGGGCTGAGCTGTCCCACAGACTATCCCCGTGTCCAGGACAAGTTGATCAGAACAACCAGCATGAACTGACCTGCTTTCAGTTTCCAGGATTTGAGCCTTTATATCTGCACGGAATTTGCTGTAACTGACTCTGACTTTCACGGGGAATGATACAAGCTGGAAGTAAAGCTCCAAACACAGTTAGTCACAGTCAGTAAATAGTTGTCTACATTTACAGATCAGGGAGTGAGCATTAAACTCCAGGACTGGGAGGAGACGGTCAGTGAGGAGTGGGGCTCAGTAACCATCAGTAACCAGGCTCCGGGACTCAGACTACCTATGAGCAACGCTATGGAAGAACTACCAATAACAAACTGAACTATTCCACCTGACTGTGCATCAATATTACTGTATCTGATAAACTGTTCATATTGCTCATTATGACTTTCACTAATAATACAAGATAAACAGGTTAAGACATAGGAACATAGAAGATAGGAGCAGGAGTAGGCCATTCGGCCCCTCGAGCCTGCTCCGCCATTCAATGAGATCATGGCTGATCATCCAAATTCAGTACCCTGTCCCTGCTTTCTCCCCATATCCCTTGATCCCTTTAGCCTCAAGACATATATCCAACTCCTTGAATATATTTAATGAATTGGCCTCAACTGCCTTCTGTGGTAGAGAATTCCACAGGTTCACCACTCTCTGGGTGAAGAAATTCCTTCTCATCTCTGTCCTAAATGGCTTACCCCTGATCCTTAGATGGTGACCCCTGGTTCTGGACTCCCCAACCATCGGGAACATCCTTCCTGCATCTAGTCTGTCTAGTCCTGTTAGAATTTTATAAGTTTCAATGAGATCCCCTCATTCTTCTAAACTCCAGTGAATATAAGCCCAATCAACCCAATCTCTCCTCATACGTCCATTCCTGAAATCCCAGAAAGACAAACCTTTCAAAGTTCACGAATTCTGTCCAAGCCGCTGGTTGATGATGTTTCAATTGTTCGTGTTGTCTTCACAGAGCAAAGCTGTTCAGATGTTCGAGCCGACCGCATTCAGTCCTAGACAGATCAGACTCAGTGCAGTTCCTTTGCCTTCACAAACTGTTGTTATCTCATCCTGGCTAATATTTATCTACTTTACAAAGCTATTGTGATGTCTCATCTCAGTGTGATGCGCAGTGTGAGGGTGGGGCTTACTCGGTGATGTCACGGTTTGACCTCACCTTGAAACCATATATGGGAAAAACCTTTGGGCTTTACTTAAGTTAAACTGACTTGTTTCGCTAGAAAGCAATAACAGGTTTCCATGTGGTTATGACCCATAGCACAGGGTGCGTGGGCGATGGGCAGTGATGGGATTGTTTGCCTTCTACCAATTATGTTAAGTAATTGCATACATTTAAAGCAACAGGAGTCGGCCATTCAGCCCCTCGAGCCTGCTCCAGCATTCAATTAGACCATGGCTGCTCTGCACCTTAAATCCATTTACCTGTCTTTGATTGATATCTCTTGATCAACTTAGGAACAGGAGGAGGCCTTTCAGCCCCTTGAGTCTGTTCTGCCAAAGCATGGCTGACCTGTATGTTAACTCCATTTCCCCGCCTTGGTTCCACATCCCTTAAAACTCTTGCCTAACAAAAATCTATCAATCTCATTTTTGAAGTTTTCAATTGACCCCCAGCCTCAATAGATATGGGGGGAGAGAGTTCCACAATTCCGCTAGCCTTTGGGAGAAGAAGTGCTTCCTGACATCACATCCCTGACCAGGCTAACTCTAATTTTAATCTCATGCCCCTTTGTTCTGGATTTCCCCGCCAGAGGAAATCGTTTTTATCGATCTACCCTACCAACTCTTTGAACATCTTAAACACCTCAATTATATCACCGTTTAATATTCTATACTAGAGGGAATACAAGCCCAGTCTGTGCAACCTGTCCTCATAATTTAACCCTCTGGAAGTCCACACATACAAGATCCAGAGACACTCCCTTGTCCATGTTACTGACCTCCTCCGAAAGGTTATTAGATCAGTCAGACATGACCGGCCCTTCACAAATCTATGCTGACACTCATTGACTACCTATGAGCAATGGCATGGGAGGTCTACCAATGATAAGTGGTTGTCTACATTTACAGATCAGGGAGTGAGCACCAAAATCAAGGGCTGGGAGGAGCCGGTCAACAGTGAGGAGCTGAGAGTGGGGCTCAGTAACCAAGCTCTCGGCCCCAGACTGCCTGTGAGCAACGCCATGGAAGATCTACCAATAACAATGAACTATTCCACCCGACTGTGCACCAATATTACTGTATCTGTTAAACTGTTCATATTGCTCACTGCAACTTTCACTAATAATACATGATCAACAGGTTAAGACAAACCTTTCCAAGTTCACCAGCTTCTGTCCAATCAGCTGGTTGATGATGTTTTCATTGTTCATGTTCCCTTCACAAAGCAAAGAACATAAGAACATAAGACGTAGGAGCAGGGGTAGGCCATTCAGCCCCTCGAGCCTGCTCCGCCATTCAATAAGATCAAGGCTGATCTAATCTTGGCCTTAACTCCACTTCCCTGCCCACACCCCATAACCCTTGACTCCCTTACAATTCAAAAATCTGTCTATCTCCACCTTAAATATATTCAATGACCCAGCCTCCACAGCTCTCTGGGGAAGAGAATTCCAAAGATTCACGACCCTCTGAGAGAAGGTATTCCTCCTCATTTCTGATTTAAAAGGGTGCCCCCTTATTCTGAAATTATGCCCCCTAGTTCTAGATTCCTCCATGAGGGGAAACATCCGCTCTGCATCTACCCTGTCAAGCCCCCTCAGAATCTTATATGTTTCAATAAGATTCCGTCTCATTCTTCTAAACTCCAATGAGTATAGGTACAACCTGCTCAACCTTTCTTCATAAGACACACCCTCCTTCATAGAAACATAGAAACATAGAAGATAGGAGCAGAAGTAGGCCATTCGGCCCCTCGAGCCTGCTCCGCCATTCAATGAAATCATGGCAGATCATCCAAATTCAGTACCCTGTCCCTGCCTTCTCCCCGTATCCCTTGATCCCTTTAGCCTTAAGAAATATATCCAACTCCTTCTTGAATATATTTAATGAATTGACCTCTACTGCCATCTGTGGTAGAGAATTCCACAGGTTCACCACTCTCTGGGTGAAGAAATTCCTCCTCATTTCTGTCCTAAATGGCTTACCCCTTATCCTTAGACTGTGACCCCTGGTTCTGGACACCCCGACCATTGGGAACATCCTTCCTGCATCTAGTCTGTCCAGTCCTGTCAGAATTTTATAAGTTTCAATGAGATCCCCTCTCATTCTTCTAAACTCCAGCGAGTATAAGCCCAATCGACCCAATCTCTCCTCATACGTCATTCCTGCCATCCCAGGTATCAGCCTGGTGAATCTTCGCTGAACTCCTTCCATGGTAAGAACATCCTTCCTCAGATAAGGCGACCAAAACTGCACACAATACTCAAGGTGTGGTCTCACCAAGGCCCTGTACAACTGCAGCAAGACATCCTTGTTCCTGTCCTCAAACCCTCTCGCTACAAATGCCAACATACCATTTGCCTTCTTAACCGCCTCCTGCACCTGCATCCTTACCTTCAGCGACTGGTGCACAAGGACACCCAGGTCTCGTTGCACTTCCCCTTCTCCCAATCTATTGCCATTCAGATAATAATCTGCCTTCCTGTTTTTGACACCAAAGTGGATAACCTCGCATTTATCCACGTTATATTGCATCTGCCATGCTTCTGCCCAATCACCCAACCTGTCCAAATCATCCTGGAGTTTCTTGGCATCCTCCTCACAGCACACACGCCCACCCAGCTTTGTGTCATCTGCAAACTTGGAGATATTACATCTAGTTCCCTTGTCCAGATCATTAATATATATTGTGAATAGCTGGGGTCCAAGGACCGATCCCTGCGGTACCCCACTAGTCACTGCCTGCCACTCGGAAAAAGAATCGTGTAAAGTTAAGGCACATGGGATTGGGGGCAAGGTACTGACTTCGATAGAGAACTGGTTGGCATACAGGAAGCAAAGAGTTGGAATAAACGATTCTTTTTCCGAGTGGCAGGCAGTGACTAGTGGGGTTCCGCAGGGATCGGTCCTAGGACCCCAGCTATTCACAATATATAGTAATGATCTAGACGAGGGAACTAGATATAATAGCCTAGAAATTCAGTTGGCTGCGCCAGCCGTTAGCGCCTTAGGAGGAGTAGATCTCGAGCGCTAGGCGCTTAGCGCCCGGGCGCAGCGCGATCTGCGCCTCGTCCCAACTTCAGTACACATTTAGCGCCGACGCAAAGCCTTAGTGCGCGCCCTGCTGCGCGCGCAGATCATGACGTCATTTACTAGTGCAACGCCCTTTGTGCGCCCCGAACCGGAACTTCACTCGCGCCGGGCCATTGTGCGCCGGGCGGCCCTAACGACTGTGAAGTGGAATGGTACACAGCCGAGGCGGGCCGCGGGGAGCGCTAATTAAAGGGCACTTACCCTGCACTATAAAGGGCAGCCATTTTGCAGCATTCACTCTTGTGCAACGGTTTTTTGGAGAGAGACCAAGGAGGAGAGCTTACTGGTTTGGACCAACACTAGGACAGGTATTTTTGGCTCAGGCCAGAGCTTAGCAATTATCTTTGCCTTCATTGAGAGCTCAGTGTTTGCCAGCATATAATGGGGGCTGCATTGGGTGCCAACGCTGACTTTCACCCTTATGCCAGAAGGGCTTACAGACGCCGTGAGAGAGTGGCAGCCCTGGCTCGACGCAGAGGGGGCAACAGGCGTCGCCAACTGAGGCCTTACCCACCCAGGGTATACCGCCAGCAGTCCTCCTATCTGACCATGTCTGCCGCGATGTGTGTAAGGAGGCTGCGATTCAGAAGGGAGGTGGTTGCAGACATCTGCCAGCTGCTTCAGAGAGATCTGCAGCCACAGCTGATGCGCAGGACGTCTCTGTCGGTGGCAGTGAAGGTGACGGTGGCTCTCAACTTCTATGCCACCGGCTCCTTCCAATCCGCTGCTGGGGACATCGCTAACATCTCCCAGTTCGCCGTGCATTGCTGCATCCGCCAGGTGACCAAAGCCCTTTTCAGAAGGAGACATCAATTCATCTCCTTCCCCATGACCCTGGACAAGCAGCAGCAGCGTGCAGTGGGATTTGCAAGAATAGCGGGCTTCCCCATGGTGCAGGGCGCCATTGACTGCACGCATGTGGCTTTGCGGGCACCTCTGGAGCATGCCGAGGATTACCGCAACCGGAAGGGCTACCATTCCCTCAACGTACAGCTGGTGTGTGACCACAGGCAGCGCATCCTAGCTGTCAATGCCCGCTTTCCAAGCAGCAGCCACGATGCCTTTATCCTGCGACAGACAACTGTGGCTGACATGTTCCAGGCACAGCCTCCCCCAAGAGGATGGCTTATCGGGGACAAAGGCTATCCTTTGTGTACCTGGCTCATGACCCCGCTCCACGCGCCCACGACCCCTGCTGAAGAGGCATACAACGAGAGCCATCGAGCGACTAGGAACATCATAGAACAAACAATCGGCGTCCTCAAGCAACGGTTCCGCTGTCTCGATCGCTCCGGGGGAGCCCTCCAGTATTCGCAGGAGCGAGTCTCCCAATTCGTCGTCGTTTGCTGCATGCTGCACAACCTGGCTATCCGCAGGACTCAGGCACTGCCACCTCACGTTGGACCCCCACCTCAGGAGGAGGAGCAGGAGGAGCATGAGGAGGAGGAGGACGAGGAGTACCAGCCCAGGAGGGAGGCAGAAGGTCCAAGGGCCGCCCGTCGGTGGCTTATTGAACGTCACTTCTAGGCCCCTTGTCAGGGAATGGCTTGTGCCAATGAAAGAACATGATTGCAGCCGCTCCGCAAGCCCTCAGCCGGTTAAGGCAACAAACACTTCAAAGATCAAACATGGACAATGTTAATAAATAAAATGCTTTATTGTACAAACTCAGGGCCCTTCCCACATGAAAACCAAAAACAGACGAAACCCCCAAAAAACACTCAAACACATTACTCGCTCCCACAACATGGAGAGGATTAACAAAACAGTGCAACTAAAATGGCCGTCATCCTCGGCCTTCGTAAAAAACAAACATCCAATTCTCGGCCTCAAAAAACAAACATCCAATTCTCGGCCTCAAAAAACAAACATCCAATTCTCGGCCTCAAAAAACAAACATCCAATTCTCGGCCTCAAAAAACAAACACAACTGGCCACACATTTGACTTTTTGGCCCGCTAGGGCGATGCCTTGGCCATCTTTGTGTGGCCCCTGCCCGCCCTGCTGCTCCTCCTCAAAGTAAGGCCATTGGCTGCTGCAAGGCTGGGGGCAGGCTCCAGAGGGGCACATGTCGTGACGGCAGATGCCCTTGGGGGTCGGCCTAGTCGAGGTCTGGCCGTCGAGCGGGCGGCTGTTGAATGCTGCAGCTGTGGCTGGCCAGCATCAGTCGCTGCAGCAGCTCCTGGCAGCTCCACTGGGGGAGTGGCAGTGGCGGCTGGAGGAATGGGGGCAAGCTGGCGGATGGCAGACGCTCGCTGGTCGCCTGAGACACTGGCACTCGCCCGGGCCAGCACTGCAGCATGCGCACCAATCTGCCGAGGGACAGACCGCTGTGCTGCTGCAGCGCGCCGGGTGCCATGGCGATGTCTGGCTGACACAGCGAGTGTGGCAGCAGTGAGTGCCCGTGTTGACCTGTTCAGTGACCTCATCAGAGCACCCAGTGACTGCACGGCACCACTGATCAGCTGCCCACTCGCTGCCTGAGCTGCCCCGAATGCCGCCCGACTCGCTGCCCGATCTGCCCCGAATGCCGCCCGACTCGCTGCCTGCTCTGCCCCGAATTCCGCCAAACTGATGGCCTGTGAGGCCCCGACGTCGGTGACACTCCGAGAGAGGGACTCGATGGCCTCAGGCAACCGTGCCACTACCCCCATGAGCTCCGTGTGCCGGCGCTCCGAGTCCGCGGACCAGTCCTCGAGGCGTTCCATCTCCTCGGCGAAGACCATCTCCGGACTGGGGGCCAGACTCTCCCTCTGGGGAGAAGGCCGCCGAGCTGGCCGACCCTTCCTGCGTTGCTGGACGCCGCTGGGCCCAGCAATTGGACTCCCCTCCGACCCTTCCCCCCTCTGGGGAGAAGCCCGCCGAGCTGGCACCCCCCTCCCGCGTTTCTGCAGGCCGCAGGTCCCATGAGCTCCCCTCCCCTCCGACACTTCCGCCACGCTCCCCTCCAGGGAAGACGTCTCCCCTACATTTGCATGGGTTGCCACGGCTGAGGGTTCCCCTGATGGGCCGCCTTCCTCTTGCTCCTCCTCCTCCTCCTCCTCTGAGGGGCTGTCACTGGCAAGTTCAGGGACCTCCTCCTCACCATCTGAAAGCAGGAAGGCACAAGAGTAGCTTTAGAGTGAGGAGAGGGCGTCAGCGAGGGATGCATGAGTGGTGGCATTCAGCGCATTGGTCGGACAGTGGCAAAGGATGTAGATCTGATGCGCAAGTGGGACGAGAGAGGTCCAAACGTTGATGTCCTTACCATTGGTGCCCAGAACAGGGTCGGCATCTCCACATGCAACGGGGCCAATCACCCGGCCACCCATGATGCGCTCCACGCGATGTTGCAGCTCGGTGAGCAGCTGGATCTGGGGTCGTCCTCCCCCGGTCGCAGTCCGGCTCTTCCTATTATTGGCCAGCTTGGCCTACAAGAGAAAGGACGGCCTCTAAGTACAGTGTGTCGCCCTGATCTTGTGTGCGCTGCCTCCCATGGTGGAATAGCCTGGCCAGTGTGTCGTCCTGATCTTGTGTGCACTGCCTCCCATGGTGGAATAGCCTGGCCAGTGTGTCGCCCTGATCTTGTGTGCACTGCCTCCCATGGTGGAATAGCCTGGCCAGTGCGTAGCCCTGATCTTGTGTGCACTGCCTCCCATGGTGGAATAGCCTGGCCAGTGTGTAGCCCTGATCTTGTGTGCACTGCCTCCCATGGTGGAATAGCCTGGCCAGTGTGTAGCCCTGATCTTGTGTGCACTGCCTCCCATGGTGGAATAGCTTGGCCAGTGTGTTAAGTGCAGAATGTGCAATTGATGTTCATGCCTGTCCCATAGCTGCTGGATGAGGGCTGGCCATTAGGGGTTTCAGGTCCCTTTGCCCATAATGTGAGGTGCACATGCAAGGATGAGGAGGTCACTGTAAAGGGTACTCACCCTGACAATCCGCGTGAGGTCATTAAACTTTTTGCGGCATTGGACACCGGTCCTGGGGACCTCGCTGTTGGCTGACACCTTGCTGGCGACATGCCTCCAGGCTCTCCGGTAGGCGCGGACCGGCGCCTTCCTGCCATTGTCCGGGTACAAAATATGGCGCCTCTCCTCCACACCACCAACCAGCACACTCAGATCACGCTCTGAGAAGCGCTGCGCTCGTTCACGGGCCTTCTGCATGGCTTCAGGCGCTGTTTGGGTCCAGCAGCAGTGTTCAGGCCTAGCTGGAGGGCTCCACTATCCAGGGCGTGGCAGCAGACCAAGTCGACCCTTCCCCCTTTAAGAGCTGGCCGGCGCCAGGGTGTCTGCTGTCAATCACGAGATGGCCGCACCTGCGCTGCGCCCGGCCTCGGCGCTCTCGCTCAGCACCTCCGGCTTAGCGCCTAAAGAGAGGCGTCCAGCGCCAGTTTTAGCGCTCGAGCAAACTCTTAGGGCGAAGCTAATGAATATCGGAGAAGTGGCCTCGATTTGGCAGCGGGCGCAAACTTTAGCGGCCGCCCGACTTTACCGCCCCAAAAGTGGCTACAATGAATTTCTAGGCCAATATCTCCAAGTTTGCAGACAAAGCTGGGTGGGCGTGTGTACTGTGAGGAGGATGCCGAGAAACTACAGGATGATTTGGACAGGTTGGGTGATTGGGCAGATGCATGGCAGATGCAGTATAATGTGGATAAATGCGAGGTTATCCACTTTGGTGGCAAAAACAGGAAGGCAGATTATTATCTGAATGGTAATAGATTGGGAGAAGGGGAAGTGCAACGAGACCTGGGTGTCCTTGTGCACCAGTCGCTGAAGATATGCATGCAGGTGCAGCAGGCGGTTAAGAAGGCAAATGGTATGTTGGCCTTCGTAGCGAGAGGGTTCAAGTACAGGAACAAGGATGACTTGCTGCAGTTGTACAGGGCCTTGGTGAGACCACACCTTGAGTATTGTGTGCAGTTTTGGTCACCTTATCTGAGGAAGGATGTTCTTGCCATGGAGGGAGTGCAGCGAAGATTCACCACTGATACCTGGGATGGCAGGAATGACGTATGAGGAGAGATTGGGTTGATTGGGCTTATACTCGCTGGAGTTTAGAAGAATGAGAGGGGATCGCATTGAAACTTATAAAATTCTAACAGGACTAGACAGACTAGATGCAGGAAGGATGTTCCCGATGGCGGGGGAGTCTCGAACCAGGGGTCACAGTCTAAGGGGTAAGCCATTTAGGGCAGAGATGAGGAGGAATTTCTTCACTCAGAGAGTGGTGAATCACAGAATCAGAATCACAGAAACACCACAGTGCAGATAGAGGCCATTTTGGCCCATCAAGCCTGCACCGACACATATCCCACCCGATCCCCGTAACCCCTACACCAACACATATCCCACCCTATCCCCACGTATTTAATCCCCCTAACACTAAGGGTCAATTTATCATAGCCAATCAACATAACTCACACATTTTTGGACTGTGGGAGGAAACCGGAGCACCCGCACGCAAACACGGGGAGAATGTGCAAACTCCACACAGACAGTCGCCCGAGGCCGGATTCGAACCCGGGTCCCTGGCGCTGTGAGGCAACAGTGCTGACCACTATGCCACCGTGCTGCCTCTGGAATTCTCTACCACAGAAGGCAGTTGAGGCCAATTCATTAAATATATTCAAGAAGGAGTTAAATATATTTCTTAAGGCTAAAGGGATCAAGGGATATGGGGAGAAAGCAGGGACCGGGTACTGAGTTTGGTTGATCAGCCATGATCTCATTGAATGGTGGAGCAGGCTCGAGGGGCCGAATGGCCTACTCCTGCTCCTATCTTCTATGTTTCCATGTTTCATTCAGCTCCTCGAGCCTGCTCCGCCATTCACTGAGATCATGGCTGATCTGCGACCTAACACCATCTACCCACTTTGCCCCATATCCCTTTATACCTTTGGTTAACAGAAAGATAATCTCCGATTTAAAATTAACAATTGATCGAGCATCAATTGCCGTTTGCGGAAGAGAGTTCCAAACTTTTACCACCATTTGTGTGTAGAAGTGTTTCCTAACTTCACTCTTGAAATTGTGAGATTAAGACAAGAGTACACTAGTAATTGGGAAACTTAGGACTGGTAGTACGAAGATCTTCACATAAGAGTGAACAACACATGGGATGAAGACCCAGATCGGGTTGTGGAGGCAAAATCGGTGAAATTATTTAAGTGAGAATGGAATGCTGCGAGTGGGAGACATTAAAGTTTCTGCATGGATCCATAACTCATCCATAACTATCTTGTGATCTTGTAACCCCCAGTGAAAGAGAATCACTCTTTCAAAATCCCGTTTCAGGAACTTTCCCTCATCCAAATCCCCTCATCTGGTCTGTGTGGTGAGCCCTCACGTACAGCACAGCCCAGTTTAAAGCAAAGTCACCGCTCACGATATTCACCCGCAATGGACCAGGTACATAAAGATTTAATGATTATTAGTTAATGTTAGCTCACCAAAAAACAAACAAATATACTCTAGTATATATTAGGGAACTCATGACAGCCACCTGTCTTGCGGTTGCTGAATCCTACATAATAGACAAACTATGCTGCAGGTGCACAGAGCCTTGGTGAGACCACACCTTGAGTATTGTGTGCAGCTTTGGTCGCCTTATCTGAGGTGAAGGTGCTCCCACAGTGCCGTTAGGGAGGAAGTTCCAGGATTTTGACCCAGCGACGGTGAAGGAACGGCCGATGTATTTCTAAGACAGGATGGTGTGTGACCTGGAGGGGAACTTGGAGGTGATGGTGTTCCCATGCACCTTCTGCCCTTGTCCTTCTAGGTGGTAGAAGCCGCGGGTTAGGGACAATTACCATTCTCCTCCAATCACTGCAGCACACTTTACTCCACTTCCTTCTGCTCCAACTGCAACACTCTACATCTGCTACTCTCCTCACTCTTACTTCCTTCACCTGCTCACACCTCTGCCACCTTTCACACTCTATTCTACCCTGACATTCATGTCCTCAAAGCAAAACCTGAAGGAGAGCATGGATAGATGCTTCAAGAGCCTCCCAGCACACCTGCACTCTCTTCTTGCGCAGAGCAGTGATAGTGCTGAGGCTCAACAGCTTAAGAATAGCATTGGCTCCATGGGAGAGGCACCTGCTGTCCTCTCTCAGGAGGACAACACGCCTGCTCCCCACAAGCCTTTCAACCAGTGCCCTTGTTGGTGCCAGACAGCCACCTGGGACAGCTGAAGCCGAGTCCCAGCAGTCACCACCGGTCACAGCTCCTTGAGGTGGTCCACTATGGCCATCTCAAGGACTCTCACTGGAGGTTCAGCAACCTTCCACCTCCCAAGCTGTAGCCACTGGGGAGCCACCTCTAGTAGCACTAGAACAGGTAACTGATGCCTGTGTTTGTTGCTGGTGACCACCAAGGATACCTTTTGAGCACCCAAACCAATATGATGTCAGGCGCGCTTCCAGCAAGGAACGTCGAGCTGCAGAATTGAACTTTGTGGCGCCCACTTTGGATCCAGCAAAGTAATTTCTATCCCCATTTGTCCTCTCTTTGCCTGCAGCAGTTTTGATGAATGTTTCTTTTTCAGACGGGTTGTTAACTACTTTGTAGATGGTTGCCTAGGCCCTAAGCTCTGGAATTCCCTGCCTAAACCTCTCCGCCTCTCTACCTCTCTTTCCTCCTTTAAGACGCTCCTTAAAACTGACCTCTTTGACCAAGCTTTTGGTCACCTGCCCTAATTTCTCCTTATGTGGCTCGGTGTCAAATTTTTTGTCTTACAATACTCCTGTGCAGCGCCTTGGGACGTCTTACTACGTTAAAGGCACTATATAAATACACGTTGTTGTTGCTGAATCATTAAACAGACATTGTGAAGGAAAATTGGCCATAGATTGATAGTAAAATCATAGACACATTCTTCTTAAAGCTATTCTCCATTTCACTGTCAACAGCAGACAGAGGTAGTCATTTCCCATTATAGGGGAATAAGTAAAGCGGAAAGATAGAACCTCAGAACGTCCCAAGCGATTTACAGCCAATAAAGTACAATTTGAAGTGTGGTCAATGTTGTAATGTCGGGAATTCGTGGCAGCCAACTTGTGCACAGCAAGATTCCAGAGACAGCAATGAGATAAATGGCCAGTGCTGTTGGTTGAGAGATAAGTATTGGCCAGGACACTGGGGAAAACTCCCCTGCTCTTCTTCAAGCAGTGCCATGGGGATCTTTTACATCCACCTGAGGGGTCAGACGGAGCCTTGTTTTAATGTCTCAGCCGAAAAACAGCACCTCCGACAGTGCAGCGCTCCCTCAGCACTGCACTGGAGTGTCAGCTTAGATTGTTGTGCTCAAGTTTCTAGAGTGGGATTTAGAACCCACAACCTTCTGGCTCAGAGGCGAGAATGCTGCCCACTGAGCCATGGCTGACACTTAACTTAAAGCAGTGGAATAATACTGTATAGACCTTGGATCCTTGCTTCCTGGGGAAATGGTTGAGATAGTATCGAGGTTATGATAAAAAAAATGAAGCGTTTTTAGTATAGGCTTCTTTAATTCTGTCCAGTACATAAGAGGTTTAAAACCAGCTTCACTCTCAAAAATCAGGCCCTAACTGATACCACTGTTACAGGTGTCAGCTGATTATGCTGTGTAAACTGTGAGTATTTAATGGAACATTGCAGAGGGACCTTACTCTGAATGACCAAACATTTTGAATTCAAATGCAGACATCTTTTGGGATTTGTTCAAATGTGTTTAATTTAACTGGAACTTACTTGGACCAGCCTCATAAATAAAGTGGCAACCAGCAAAGGTCAGAGGCTGGGTATTCTGCGGTGAGTGTCTCACCTCCTGACTCCCCAAAGCCTTTCCACCATCTACAAGGCACAAGTCAGGAGTGTGATGGAATACTCTCCACTTGCCTGGATGAGTGCAGCCCCAACAACACTCAAGAAGCTCGACACCATCCAGGACAAAGCAGCCCGCTTGATCGGCACCCCATCCACCACCTTAAACATTCACTCCCTCCACCACCGGCGTACCGTGGCTGCAGTGTGTACCATCTACAAGATGCACTGCAGCAACTCGCCTGAACTTCTTCGGCAGCACCTCCCAAACCCGTGACCTCTACCACCTAGAAGGACAAGGGCAGCAGGTGCATGGGAACAAGTTCCCCTCCAAGTCACACAACATCCTGACTTGGAAGTATATCGGCTGTTCCTTCATCATCGCTGGGTCCAAATCCTGGAACTCCCTCCCTAACAGCACTGTGGGAGCACCTTCACCACACGGACTGCAGCGGTTCAAGAAGGCGGCTCACCACCACCTTCTCAAGGGCAACTAGGGATGGGCAATAAATGCCGGCCTTGCCAGCGACGCCCACATCCCGGGAACAAATAAAAGAAATTGACAGCTCTTTGTGTATTTCACCAAGTTATTTAAATCAGTTTGCTACCGATCACTTTTTCTGAAGGCATTTACCAACCTGCCTTGTTCAAATTGCTGAGCCTGTTCGTAGTTTTTGATGACACAATGCAAGGCCAGACCGTCACTCATTCCAGAACACAACCTCCTCCGGCCCTAAAACCCTCCGAGATCTCTGCGCTCCTCCAATTCTGGCCACTTGCGCATTCCCCATTTTAATCGCTCCACCATTGGCGGCCGTGTCTTCAGCTGCCCGGGCCCTAAGCTCTGGAATTCCCTCCCTAAACCTCTCCTCCTTTAAGACGCGCCTTAAAACTGACCTCTTTGACCAAGCTTTTGGTCACCTGCCCTAATATCTACTTATGTGGCTTGCTGTCAAATTTTATTTGATAATCGTCTCTGGTTTACTAGAAGGCAGAAATTTGTCAGCTTTGAAAGGGCTTCTAGAAGACTGCTGTTAATGACCACTGATAGGTCAGTAGGTTGGAATCAGAGATTAAAGGCATATATGGTAGCCAACAGAAGGTGTATTGCTCTGGTCACGATGTGCAATGACGTAAATGCCGTGATAAAGATTTCCTCTGGCAGGCATTTCAGCAAAGTTTCAAATGCAAAAGAACTTGTTTGTGATTTCACTAATAGCATCAATCAGCGTATTTCTTCTTCTCGCATGCGCAAAGCGCGTGTGCCGAGATTTAGGCGTTCCATCGCGAGTGATGCTTTCTTTCTGACACAAGAACATAAGAAATAGGAGCAGGAGCAGGTGGATCGGTGGCCACGCTGTCACCTCGCCAGCAGGGGGAGTCCAGAACCAGGGGTCACAGTCTAAGGATAAGGGGTAAGCCATTTACGACAGAAATGAGGAGGAATTTCTTCACCCAGAGAGTGGTGAACCTGTGGAATTCTCTACCACAGAAGGCAGTGGAGGCCAATTCATTAAATATATTCAAGAAGGAGTTAGATATAATTCTTAAGGCTAAAGAGATCAAGAGATATGGGGAGAAGGCAGGGACCGGGTACTGAATTTGGATGATCAGCCATGATCGCGTTGAATGGCGGAGCAGGCTCGAGGGGACGAATGGCCTACTCCTGCTCCTATCTTCTATGTTTCACTCCGAAACCGCGTCTCTCACGATGGATTCGCGAGAGTTGGCAATACTGACACCTGCTGTGGAAAACCTAGTTCCACATAACTCGATGAATCAATAAGAAAAATGGCGCAAGGCCTGAACTCACATGGCTTTGCCTGATCACCCGCTTGGTTGCCAAGAAGGGTTGTTGTTTTGTTCCTCAGCTGATTACACTGAAAACCTCGCTCATTATTAAATCCCACATCACCATCTTGTGGCCTGGCATGGTCATAACACACAACTTTGCACTGAGCTGCGTAGACTGGCAATATCCTTCCTGACAGAAGTTTGAAAGCTGAGCTGTATTGTTTTTGTCATCCCATCAAGAAAGGATATTTTGAATCTAAATGATTCAAACTTTCCTCTCTTGCCTCCTTAATATGTTAAGAGGTGCCCACCGTCTTGTTTATCTCACAAGGTAATTTATCTGTGCTGTCAGCTCAGTATTCTTCAAACCAGATGGAGCAGTGGAAACCTGGCAGAGACACCAGTACAAGGGGCAAAGTGAAGGATAATGAAATGTTGTGTGGAATATGATGGGATTGTGGAATTTTCACGTCAGCATTAAGAATGGAGGATGTGAGGTTGCATTGAACATTCTAGAGCTTTGATTCATTAACATTTTGGACAGAGAGACTTGCAGTTCTTCCCCTCAGGAGATTAAACGGGTGGGTCGAGTCCATGGGCTGAGTTTTGCCGGCGCTCAGAGGGTGTGTTTGGAGGCGGGTCTGCTGTCAAAATCGAAATGATTGACAGCGGGTTGGGAACCCGCCTCCATGTAAGTTTCCAAAGTGTCAGGTCTGTGATTTCAGAACAGACCAGACACCAAGCGGCGGGGGAGGCATTTAAGATATTTCACTGCTTGTTAAGTGCTTGTTAACTACTATTTTGCCAGCCTATTTCTATTTAACCACATTTTAACTATGCTGTGAATAGGTGAGGGCTGCAAAAGTGGCCTGAAAGCTACCATTTCACAGCTGGTCACTTTCCAGTGTCAGAAGCTTGAGCCGTCAGGGCTTGGAGGACACTTTTGAGCTGTATGCAGTTTGGAAGTGTTTGGAGTAAACTCTCTATCCACTGTCACCTCCTTGGATCAAGCTCTCTTACCATTGACAGATCACTTCTGTCATCTCAACTTCAGCTGCCATCTATTCCAGCAACATCGGTGCCCTTGAAAAAATCTCACCTTGGTCCTCTGAATCCCTCCACGATCAGCCCCAGCACCAACTTCACCAGGCACACCAACATCACCAACAACAATACCAACCTTCTCCGCAATCACCTGATGCTGCACAGGACACAGGGCATCAGCACCCGACCACATTGCTGCCCGGGAGGCCAGCAATGGCCTTACCATGGCCAGATTTACTTCACTTGACGCTGTACACCCTGGCTGCCACATGATGCACCAGATTAACACCACCCCACACCATCACCATAAAGCATTCCTACAATGACCAAGCCGTTCCTTTCATACTCATCACCATTGCGGGGGATACCGTTATGTCTCACCATTCACTGCAACTCACTAAGACACTTCCAAAGGCGAGCACAGATCTGTCCAATAAGGCAAAGTGTTGAAAATAAAGATTTCAATGTTTGACAACACATTAACCGAAAATTTACATGAACATTGCATAAAACACCCAAGTGCCTACCCTTCTGTGTTAGTTGGTATGATTGGACTAGGATGAGGGTGAGTGTGAGGGATGGCTAGTGAGATGGGGATGTGATAATGTAGATAGAGAGGCATGGGTGGAGGTACAAGGTAAGTTGGTGTGAGTAAGGATGTGCAGGAGTAGGGTAGGGAAGGCAGAGTGATGGGGATGTGATGAGTGGCAAAGCAGGATGAGGTTGAGTGTGGCTTTGTACTAACGTATCGTGATCTACTGAGATCATTGAAAGGTTTGCACCACTGCAGCCTGGTCCTCCTGACACATCCCTGCTTGTGTACTCCTATGCAATGTGCAACCAGGCTGCGTTGGTCTCCTGGGCCGGTCTCTTCCACCCATTGGGAGGGAAGAGAACCTCCCTGCGTGCTGTGACTCCCTCCATAAGCATATGGAGGGAGTCATGAGAGAGCCTAGGTGCAGCCGCGCACCTCTGTGCAGTGATTGTCAGTGTTTGCAGCACCTGAATGCTGCAGAACACTGACAGCACAACTGTCAAAATCAAAGTGGCCGTGGCCCCTTTAAGGAAACCGGCTGATGATGAGTCATCAAATGACATCATCAGACACGCTTCCTTTTAATTGGCCGGGAACCCCCAAGAGGAGAGTGTAAATGGGCTGAGGGAGGAGATTAAATGGGTGGGTAGAGTCCGTGATAGGGGAGAGTGTGCATGGGCTGTGGGAGGAGATTAAATGGGTGGGTAGAGTCCGTGATAGGGGAGAGTGTGCATGGGCTGTGGGAGGAGACTAAATGGGTGGGTAGAGTCCGTGATAGGGGAGAGTGTACATGGGCTGTGGGAGGAGATTAAATGGGTGGGTAGAGTCAATGATAGGGGAGAGTATACATGGGCTGTGGGAGGAGATTAAATGGGTGGGTAGAGTCCGTGATAGGGGAGAGTGTGCATGGGCTGTGGGAGGAGATTAAATGGGTGGGTAGAGTCCGTGATAGGGGAGAGTGTCCATGGGCTGTGGGAGGAGATTAAATGGGTGGATGGAGTCCGTGATAGGGGAGAGTGTACATGTGCTGTGGGAGGAGATTAAATGGGTGGGTAGAGTCCGTGATAGGGGAGAGTGTACATGTGCTGTGGGAGGAGATTAAATGGGTGGGTAGAGTCCGTGATAGGGGAGAGTGTACATGTGCTGTGGGAGGAGAGTAAATGGGTGGGTAGAGTCCGTGATAGGGGAGAGTGTGGGCTGTGGGAGGAGATTAAATGTGTGGGTAGTGTCCGTGGTAGGAGAGAGTGTACATGGACTGTGGGAGGAGATTAAATGGGTGGATAGTGTCTGTGATAGGGGAGAGTGTACATGGGCTGTGGGAGGAGATTAAATGGGTGGGTAGAGTCTGTGATAGGGGAGAGTGTACATGGGCTGTGGGAGGAGATTAAATGGGTGGGTAGAGTCTGTGATAGGGGAGAGTGTACATGGGCTGTGGGAGGAGATTAAATGGGTGGGTAGTGTCCGTGATAGAGGAGAGTGTACATGGGCTGTGGGAGGAGAGTAAATGGGTGGGTAGAGTCTGTGATAGGGGAGAGTGTACATGGGCTGTGGGAGGAGATTAAATGGGTGGGTAGAGTCTGTGATAGAGGAGAGTGTACATGGGCTGTGGGAGGAGATTAAATGGGTGGGTAGAGTCTGTGATAGGGGAGAGTGTACATGGGCTGTGGGAGGAGATTAAATGGGTGGGTAGAGTCTGTGATAGGGGAGAGTGTACATGGGCTGTGGGAGGAGATTAAATGGGTGGATAGTGTCTGTGATAGGGGAGAGTGTACATGGGCTGTGGGAGGAGATTAAATGGGTGGGTAGAGTCTGTGATAGGGGAGAGTGTACATGGGCTGTGGGAGGAGATTAAATGGGTGGGTAGAGTCTGTGATAGGGGAGAGTGTACATGGGCTGTGGGAGGAGATTAAATGGGTGGGTAGAGTCTGTGATAGGGGAGAGTGTACATGGGCTGTGGGAGGAGATTAAATGGGTGGGTAGAGTCTGTGATAGGGGAGAGTGTACATGGGCTGTGGGAGGAGATTAAATGGGTGGATAGTGTCTGTGATAGGGGAGAGTGTACATGGGCTGTGGGAGGAGATTAAATGGGTGGATAGTGTCTGTGATAGGGGAGAGTGTACATGGGCTGTGGGAGGAGAGTAAATGGGTGGGTAGAGTCTGTGATAGGGGAGAGTGTGCATGGGCTGTGGGAGGAGAGTAAATGGGTGGGTAGTGTCTGTGATAGGGGAGAGTGTGCATGGGCTGTGGGAGGAGATTAAATGGGTGGGTAGAGTCCGTGATAGGGGAGAGTGTGCATGGGCTGTGGGAGGAGAGTAAATGGGTGGGTAGTGTCTGTGATAGGGGAGAGTGTGCATGGGCTGTGGGAGGAGATTAAATGGGTGGGTAGAGTCCGTGATAGGGGAGAGTGTACATGGGCTGTGGGAGGAGAGTAAATGGGTGGGTAGAGTCCGTGATAGGGGAGAGTGTGCATGGGCTGTGGGAGGAGATTAAATGGGTGGGTAGTGTCTGTGATAGGGGAGAGTGTGCATGGGCTGTGGGAGGAGATTAAATGGGTGGGTAGAGTCCGTGATAGGGGAGAGTGTACATGGGCTGTGGGAGGAGATTAAATGGGTGGGTAGTGTCTGTGATAGGGGAGAGTGTGCATGGGCTGTGGGAGGAGATTAAATGGGTGGGTAGTGTCTGTGATAGGGGAGAGTGTGCATGGGCTGTGGGAGGAGATTAAATGAGTGGGTAGAGTCCGTGATAGGGGAGAGTGTACATCGGCTGTGGGAGGAGATTAAATGGGTGGGTAGTGTCTGTGATAGGGGAGAGTGTGCATGGGCTGTGGGAGGAGATTAAATGGGTGGGTAGTGTCTGTGATAGGGGAGAGTGTACATGGGCTGTGGGAGGAGATTAAATGGGTGGGTAGAGTCCGTGATAGGGGAGAGTGTACATGGGCTGTGGGAGGAGATTAAATGGGTGGGTAGTGTCTGTGATAGGGGAGAGTGTGCATGGGCTGTGGGAGGAGATTAAATGGGTGGGTAGTGTCTGTGATAGGGGAGAGTGTACATGGGCTGTGGGAGGAGATTAAATGGGTGGGTAGAGTCCGTGATAGGGGAGAGTGTACATGTGCTGTGGGAGGAGAGTAAATGGGTGGGTAGAGTCCGTGATAGGGGAGAGTGTGCATGGGCTGTGGGAGGAGATTAAATGGGTGGGTAGTGTCTGTGATAGGGGAGAGTGTACATGGGCTGTGGGAGGAGATTAAATGGGTGGGTAGAGTCCGTGATAGGGGAGAGTGTACATGTGCTGTGGGAGGAGATTAAATGGGTGGGTAGAGTCCGTGATAGGGGAGAGTGTACATGTGCTGTGGGAGGAGATTAAATGGGTGGGTAGAGTCCGTGATAGGGGAGAGTGTACATGTGCTGTGGGAGGAGAGTAAATGGGTGGGTAGAGTCCGTGATAGGGGAGAGTGTGGGCTGTGGGAGGAGATTAAATGTGTGGGTAGTGTCCGTGGTAGGAGAGAGTGTACATGGACTGTGGGAGGAGATTAAATGGGTGGGTAGAGTCTATGAGAGGGGACCGCTAACACAACAAGAATTTGCAAAATGGGACAAACACCCAATTGAGAACTTACATGCAGAATTCTGTAAAAGTATCCTCCGAACTCAAAGGAAAACCATAAACAATGCATGCAGGGCAGAACTAGGCCAATATCCATTAATAATTTCTATCCAAAAAAGAGCCACCAAATTTTGGAAACACCTAAAAGTGAGCAACCCCCACTGGTATCATTACAAAGCCCTGAAATGCCAAGAGAGGATCATAAAGAAGAATACCCTCAAGCAACTAGTCCTGGGACTCAGTGAAGTAGCTACTAACACTACTAACAATAACCAGTCCCAGGACAGTGACATCGTAGCAAAGAGAATTCGACCCAACACAATTGTCACGAAGCAAAAGGAAAAATATCTGTCATATTGGGCAGAAACAACAAAAACCCAAAACAAACTCAATTGCTACTTGGCCCTAAACAGACAATACACCATGGCTGAATACCTGACCACGGTAAAGGATAGCAAACTGAGAAAAACCTTGACAATGTACAGACTTAGTGAACATAGCCTGGCCATCGAAAAAGGCAGACACAGGCAGACCCGGCTGCCAAGAGAGGACAGGATATGCTCTCACTGTAGTCAGGGAGTG
The DNA here is from genome assembly GCF_052327205.1 of Somniosus microcephalus. Taxonomy (NCBI): domain Eukaryota; kingdom Metazoa; phylum Chordata; class Chondrichthyes; order Squaliformes; family Somniosidae; genus Somniosus; species Somniosus microcephalus. The sequence goes on from NC_140998.1 coordinate 231,812,922, forward strand.
GTGGAGACAGAGACACACTTCCTCACAGCTTGTGGAAAATATCAGGATATCAGGGAGAATTTCTACCCAAAGTTCACAAACATATGCCCTGAATTCAGAAATTTGAATGACGACCAAAAACTCCCATACCTACTAGGGGAACAGAGAAATTGTGTAACCCTAGCGACACACTATGTTACAGCTTGCCATAAACAGAGGGACAACATTAAATCTAAGAAAAGAGTATATACAAATTATATGAATGCATATTTATACACTCAGTGATATATCTGTTTATACACTGTATGAATAGATCTGCGTTTATGTGTTCAACAATAAATGTTTTTCGATGCTTTGGCAACATAAGATGTACCTTGTCATGCCAATAAAGCGATTTGAATTGAAATTGAATTGAATTAAATTGAGTGCACATGGGCTGTGGGAGGAGATTAAATGGGTGGGTAGAGTCGATGATAGGGGAGAGTGTACATGGGCTGTGGGAGGAGATTAAATGGGTGGTTAAGTCCAAGATAGGGGAGAGTGCTAATGGGCTGTGGGAGGAGAGTAAATGGGTGGGTAGAGTCCATGATAGGGGAGAGTGTACATGGGCTGTAGGAGGAGATTAAATGTGTGGGTAGAGTCCATGATAGGATAGAGAGTGTACATGTACATGGGCTGTGGGAGGAGATTAAATGGGTGGATAGAGCCCATGATAGGGGAGAGTGTACATGGGCTGTGGGAGGAGATTAAATGGGTGGGTAGAGTCCATGATAGGGGAGAGTGTACATGGGCTGTGGGAGGAGATTCAATGGGTGGGTAGAGTCCATGCTAGGGGAGAGTATACATGGGCTGTGGGAGGAGATTAAATGGGTGGATGGAGTCCATGATAGGGGAGAGTGTACATGGAGTGTGGGAGGAGATTAAATGGGTGGGTAGAGTCCGTGATAGGGGAGAGTGTGGGCTGTGGGAGGAGATTAAATGTGTGGGTAGAGTCCGCGATAGGGGAGAGTGTACATGGACTGTGGGAGGAAATTAAATGGGTGGGTAGAGTCCATGATAGGATATGAGTGTACATGGGCTGTGTGAGCAGATTAAATGGGTGGGTAGAGTCCATGATAGGGGAGAGTGTACATGGGCTGTGGGAGGAGATTAAATGGGTGGGTAGAGTCTATGACAGAGGAGAGTGTACATGGGCTGTGGGAGGAGATTAAATGGGTGGGTAGAGTCCATGATAGGTGAGAGTGTACATGGGCTGTGGGAGGAGATTAAATGAGTGGGTAGAGTCCATGATAGTGGAGAGTGTACATGGGTTGTGGTAGGAGATTCAATGGGTGGGTAGAGTCCATGATAGGGGAGAGTATACATGGGCTGTGGGAGGAGATTAAATGGATGGATGGAGTCCATGATAGGGGAGAGTGTACATGGACTGTTGGAGGAGATTAAATGGATGGGTAGAGTCCATGATAGGGGAGAGTGTGGGCTGTGGGAGGAGATTAAATGTGTGGGTAGTGTCCGTGATAGGGGAGAGTGTACATGGACTGTGGGAGGAGATTAAATGGGTGGGTAGAGTCCATGATAGGGTAGAGTGTACATGGGCTGTGGGAGGCGATTAAATGGGTGGGTAGAGTCTATGAGAGGGGAGAGTGGACATGGGCTGTTGGAGGAGATTAAATGGGTGGGTAGAGTCTATGAGAGGGAAGAGTGTACATGGACTGTGGGAGGAGATTAAGTGGGTGGGTAGAGTCCATGATAGGGTAGAGTGTACATGGGCTGTGTGAGGAGATTAAATGGGTGGGTTGTGTCTATGATAGGGGAGAGTGTACATGGGCTGTGGGAGGAGATTAAATGGGTGGGTAGAGTCTATGACTGCACATAGGTGGGCTTAAAAATCAGTTCTACGGGAAATTTTCACCTGGCTGTGAATGAACTGAAAGAGAAAGCAAGAAGGGCTTTCTATGCCATTAAAAAATCAATCCAAATAGAAATTCCAATCAGCATTTGGCTCAAAATTTTTTAATCAGTAATTGAACCAATTGCACTCTATGGCAGTGAGTTGTGGGGACCACTAACACAACAAGAATTCGCAAAATGGGATAAACACCCCATTGAGATCCTACATGCAGAATTCTGTAAAAGTATCCTCCGAACCCAAAGAAAAACCGTAAACAATGCATGCAGGGCAGAACTAGGCCAATATCCGTTAATAATTACTATCCAAAAAAGAGCCACCAAATTTTGGAAACAGCTAAAAATGAGTAACCCCCACTGCTATCATTCCGAAGCCCTTAAATGCCAATAGAGGACCATAAAGAAGAATACCCTCATTCAACTAGTACTGGGACTCAATGAAGTAACTACTAACACTACTAACAATAACCAGCCCCAGGACAGTGACATCGTAGCACAGAGAACTCGACCCAACACAATTGTCACTAAGCAAAAGGAAAAATATCTGTCATATTGGGCAGAAACAACAAAAACCCAAAACAAACTCAATTGCTACTTGGCCCTAAACAGACAATACAACATGGCTGAATACCTGACCATGGTAAAGGATAGCAAACTGAGAAAAACCTTGACAATGTACAGACTTAGCGAACATAGCCTGGCGATCGAAAAAGGCAGACACAGGCAGACCCGGCTGCCAAGAGAGGACAGGATATGCTATCACTGCAGTCAGGGAGTGGTGGAGACAGAGATGCACTTCCTCACAGCTTGTGGAAAATATCAGGATATCAGGGAGAATTTCTACCAAAAATTCTCACAAATATGCCCTGATTTCAGAAATCTGAATGACAACCAAAAACTCCCATACCTACTAGGGCAACAGAGAAATTGTGTAACCTTAGCGGTACACTATGTTACAGCTTGCTATAAACAGAGGGACAACCATTAAATCTGAAAAAAAGAATATATACAAATTATATGAATGTATATTTATACACTCAGGGATATATCTGTTTATACACTGTATGGATAGATCTGCGTTTATGTGTTCAACCATAAATGTTTTTCGATGCTTTGGCAACATAAGATGTACCTTGTCATGCCAATAAAGCGATTTGAATTGAATTGAATTGAATTGAGTGTACATGGGCTGTGGGAGGAGATTAAATGGGTGGGTAGAGTCCATGATAGGGGAGTGTGTACATGGGCTGTGGGAGGAGATTAAATGGGTGGTTAAGTCCATGATAGGGGAGAGTGTCCATGGGGTGTGAGAGGAGATTAAATGGGTGGGTAGAGTCCATGATAGGGGAGAGTGTACATGGGCTGTGGGAGGAGATTAAATGTGTGGGTAGTGTCCATGATAGGGGAGAGTGTACATGGGCTGTGGGAGGAGATTAAATGGGTGGATGGAGTCCATGATAGGGGAGAGTGTACATGGACTGTGAGAGGACATTAAATGGGTGGGTAGAGTCCGTGATAGGGGAGAGTGTGGGCTGTGGGAGGAGATTAAATGTGTGGGTAGTGTCCGTGATAGGGGAGAGTGTACATGGACTGTGGGAGGAGATTAAATGGGTGGGTAGAGTCCATGATAGGGGAGAGTGTACATGGGCTGTGGGAGGAGAATAAATGGGTGGATAGAGTCCATGATCGGGGAGAGTTTACATGGGCTGTGGGAGGAGATTAAATGGGTGGGTAGAGTCTGTGATAGGGGAGAGTGTACATGGGCTGTGGGAGGAGATTAAATGGGTGGGTAGAGTCCATGATAGGGTAAAGTGTACATGGACTGTGGGAGGAGATTAAGTGGCTGGGTAGATCCCATGATAGGGTAGAGTGTACATGGACTGCGGGAGGAGATTAAATGGGTGGGTAGACCCCATGATAGGGGAGAGTGTATATGGACTCTGGGAGGAGATTAAATGGGTGGGTAGAGTCCATGATAGGGAGAGTGTACATGGACTGTGGGAGGAGATTAAATGGGTGGGTCGAGCCCATGATAGGGGAGAGTGTATATTATGTCCGTGTGTAATTGTGACACGGACTGCAGGAGTTGGTTATAACAGGTCTTTACTGAGTGGAGACAAACTGGAACTAACTATGCAAAGTTACTACACAGGCTTATATACAGGGGTGGTCACTACTGGTACTGCAGTATACAGGGGCTGCAGAATATAGTTCCTTCTGCAAAGTACATACACTACAATTCCTCCCCTTTTAGCTAAACAGTGCATAACATTCGATTAATAATTAAATAACATATTTACAATTACAGTTGCCATATACATTATCTGAAGTTAAGCAATTATAAGTTCAGTCTTTGAGGAGGCTTCCTGATTCTGTCCGGATAACGCCTCTTTGGGGTGTCAGGTTCTTCTGGCAGAGTTGATTCGGAATCAACGTCGTTGTTGGGTTCGTCTGCTTCCAATATTCCTGATTCTGAGGTAGATGCAATTGGTACTTCGGTTTCATCACCAGGTGTATCGGATCGTGGTGTGGAATTGACGTTTTCCAATGACTCTAGAATCTGGTCAGCATGGCATCTTACAATGCTCACTCCAACGTCCACGGTATACATTAGAGGTCCTTGCCGTGTACAGATCGTGCCTGGCTGCCATTTCTCTGTGCGGTAGTCTCGGGCCAAAACTGGTTGACCTATCTTAAAACTCCTGGTCGGCCTTTCATTCATATTCTGAAACTGCCTGTTCTCCACATCTCTTCTGATGTTTGGCTTAACCAAATCCAAGCGGCATCGTAGTCTTCGATTGAAGACCATCATGGCTGGAGTTTGGTCGGTAACCGCATGTGTCGCATTCCGGTAGGCAAACAAGAAGTTATCCACCTTGTGTTGTAGGGGTATGTCTTCATTACACAGGCAGCACAGGCGGCTTCTAGCCAAGTGCTCAGTTGTGCCGTGCATTCACTGGCTGGTGTCATGCGGACACAGACCAGGGCCACACGGGCACTAACTGCTGCCACCCTCGCTGGATTGGCCAGGCATCGCCAGGGCACTCGCCGCGCCGCAGCAGCCCAGCAGTCTGTGCTTCAGCAGATTGCTGCGCATGCTGCAGTGCTGGCCTGTGCGAGTGCCAATGTATCAGGCGACCAGGGAGTACCTGTGATCTGTCAGGTTGGTAGCATTCCTGCAGCCGAAACTGTCACTCCTCCATTGCAGCTGCCACCAGCCGCTGGACAGACTGCTGCCGCCCAAGCAGAGTTGGAGCAGTCAGCAGCCGGCCCCTCCAGTCCCAGAGCTGGTCCAGGCCGACCCCCAAGGGCATCTGCCATCTCACCATCTGACCCTCAGCAGCCTTCACCCAGCCTTGCTGCAGCCACTGGGGTCCCATTAAGGAGGAGCTGCAGGGCGGGCAGGGGCCAGTCATGGATGCGAAACGCATCACCCTTGCGGGGGAAAAAGTAGAAGGTGAGGCGAAATGTTTTGTTTCACTTGTAAAGGCTGATACTGGTGTCTTTGTTTTACTTGTAAAGGCCGAGACTGGTCTATTTGTTTTTTTGGAAAGGCCGAGACTGGTCTATTTGTTTTTTTGGAAAGGCCGAGATTGGTCTATTTGTGTTTTTTGGTGAGGGCTTCTCTCCATTAGTTTGTTATGTGGGAAGGGCACAGAGGTATCAAAGTAATAAATTTTCTGAAATTGCACTGTCCATGCTTTCTTTTGGAAGTCCTGGTTGCCCTGCTCGGCTGCGGGCTTGTGGAGCGGCGACATTCATCTTGTGCCATCCATTCCCTGAGAGGGGGCCTAGAACCGATGTGCAATAAGCCGCCGACGGGTGGCCCTTGCACTTTCTGCCTCCCTCCTGTGCTGGTCCTCCTCCTCCTCTGGTGGTCCTCCAATGTCTGGTGGCAGTGGCTGAGTCCTGCAGATAGCCAGGTTGTGCAGCATGCAGCACATGACAACAAAATGGGAGACTCGCTCAGGCGAGTACTGTAGGGCTCCTCCAGAACGATCCAGACAGCAGAACCGTTGCTTCAGGACGCCGATTGTTTGCTCAATGATGTTCCTGGTTGCTTGATGGCTGTCATTGTATCCCTCTTCAGCAGGGGTGCGGGGCGCACGGAGCGGGGTCATCAGCCAGGTGCACAAAGGATAGCCTTTGTCCCCGAGAAGCCATCCGCGTGGGTGAGGCTGGGCCTGGAACATGTCTGCCACAGAAGTCTGGCGCAGGATGAAGGCATCGTGGCTGCTGCCTGGAAAGCGGGCATTGACAGCTAGGGTGAGCTGCCTGTGGTCACACACCAACTGCACGTTGAGCGAATGGTAGCCCTTCCGGTTGCGGTAATCCTCGGCATTCTCTAGAGGTGCCCGCAAAGCCACATGTGTGCAGTCAATGGCGCCCTGCACCATGGGGAAGCCCGCTAATGCTGCAAAGCCCATTGCACGCTGTTGCTGCTTGTCAACGGTCATGGAGAAGGAGATGAACTGACATCTCCTTCTGAAAAGGCCATTGGTCACCTGGCGGATGCAGCAATGTACCGCAAACTGGGAGATGTTGGAAATGTCCCCAGTAGTGGATTGGAAGGAGCCGGTGGCATAGAAGTTGAGAGACACTGTCACCTTCACTGCCACCGACAGAGACGTCCTGTTCCTCAGCTGTGGCTGCAGATCTCCGCGAAGCAGGTGGCAGATCTCAGTGACCACCGCCCTTCTGAATCGCAGCCTCCGAACACACTGCTCGTCAGACATGTTCAGATATGAGAACTGCTGGCGGTATACCCTGGGTGGGTAAGGCCTCCTTTGCCGACGCCTGTTGCCCCTTCTCCATCTGGCCATGACTGGCACTCTCTCACGGCGTCTCTGAGCCCTTTGAATGCAATGGAGAAGCCCAACGTTTCCACCCATTGCAGCCCCCATTATATGTTTCCAATCAATGCTATGGCTCTGAAGTTAAAGACAAGTGCAAAGCTGTGGCCTGAAGCCACAAGTACCTGTGCGAGTGTTGAGCCAAACCAGAAAGCCCTCTACCTTTGTCTCTCTCCAAAGATCCGTCTCTCACAAAGAAGGAGTGTTGCAAAATGGCTGCCATTTCTACTGCAGGAGGAGTGCCCTTTAATTAGCGCCCCCCGCGCCCCGCAGCGACTGGGAACCGTTCCCCTCTACCAGTCGCTAGGGGCGCCAGGCGCACAATAGGCCGGCGCCACTGAATTTCTGGTTTGGGGCGCACAAAGGGCGTTGCACCATGAAATGACGTCAGGATCGGCGCGCGCAGCTGAGCGCGCGCAAAGGCTTGGCGCCGCCGCTAAATCTTAACTGAAGTTGGCGAGAGGCGCAGATCGCGCTGCGCCCGGGCGCTAGCCGCTTAGCACCCCACATCTCCTCCTCCTAAGGCGCTAGAGGCTGGCGCAAACAACTGAATTTCTAGGCCTGTCTCTTTAAAAAAGGATTCCTGATGCAGAGACTCCCTCTAAAAAAGGTGTCCCTGATGAAGAGAATCATTCTTTAAACAGGGGTCCCTGACGGAGAGATCCCTCTTTAATAGGGGTCCCTGACAGAGAGTCTCCTTCTTTAAAAGGGGTCACCGACAGGGAGACTCCCTCTTTTATAGTTGTCCCTGATGGAGAGACTTCAATTTAAAAGGGGTCACTGAGGAGAGGCACCATCTTTAAAAGGGGTCCCCGACAGAGAGACTCCCTCTTTAATAGGTGTCCCTGATGGAGAGAATCATTTTTAAAACGGGTCCCTGGCTCAGAGACTCCCTCTTTAACAGGGGCCACTGATGGTGAGACTCCCTCTTTAACAGGGCTCCCTGACGGAGAGATTCCCTCTGTAAAATTGGACCGACGCGGAGAGACGCCAGCATTAAAAGGGGTCACTTACAGAGAGACTCCCTCTTTAAAAATCAGTTTGTGTGGAGCTAAGGGATCAGCAAAGGGCGGAAAATATTGATGGGAGCAGTGTGTAGGCCACCAAAGAGGAGTGGTAATGTGGAGCACAGTAAAAATCTAGAAATTAGAAGTGCATGTAACAAGGACAATACTGTAATCATGGAGGACTTTAACCTACATAATGACTCGCCAAATCAACTTGCCACTAATGGTGTGGAGGACAAATTCTTGGAATGTATGCGAGATGGTTCCCTGGATCAATATGTGGAGGAACCAACCAGAGAACAGGCTATTCTGGATTTGCTAATGTGTAGTTAGAACGGGCTAATCAATAATCTTGTGGTGAAGGGGCCTTTAGGGACAAGTGATCATAATATGATTGATTTTTACTTTATGATTGAGAGTGATGTATTCCAGCCTGAAACTATGTTCTTAAACCTAAACTGTGGAATCTACAAGTGTATGAGGGACAACTTGGCCATGGTAGACTGGGAGACTACACTAAAAGGTATGAATGTGGACATACTGGCTAACATTCAAGGAAATAATGCATAGTTTGCACCGAACATATATTCCTCTAGGGCATAAATACCCAAAAGGAAAATAGATCAAACCATGGCTAACAAAAGAAATTAAAGCTAGTATTAAGTCAAAGGAGGAAGATTGTAAAGTTGCCAGAAATAACGGTCAGCCTGAGGATTGGGATATTTTTAGAAATCAGCAAAGGGCGACCAGGAAATTGATAGAGAAATGGAAAATGGAATATGAGCAAAAACTAGCGAAACATATAGGCCTAGAAATTCAGTCTGGCCACTTTTGGGGCGGTAAAGTCGGGCAGTCGCTAAAGTTAGCGCCCGCCGGAAAGTGTAGGCCACTTCGCCGAAATTCAGTAGATTTGGCCAAGAGTTTGGGCGAGCGCTGAAACTGGCGTTGCACTGCTATCTTCAGGCGCTAAGCCGGCAATTCGGACTGATAACGCCGAGGCCGGGCGCAGTGCAGGTGAGGTCATGTTTTGATTGACAGCAGACACCCTGACGCCGGCCAGCTCTTAAAGGGGGAAGGGTCGACTTTGACTGCTGCCACGCCCTGCATAGTGGAGCCCTGCAGCTAGGCCTCAACACTGCTGGTGGACCCAAATAGCGCCTGAAGCCATGGAGAAGGCCCGTGAACGAGCGCAGCGCTTCTCCCAGCATGCTTTGAGGGTGCTGGTTAATGGTTTGGAAAAGAAAAGAGAGATCTTGTGCCCGGACAGTGGCAAGAAGGCTCCCAGGAGGCAGTACAGGAGAGCCTGGAAGAAAATCGCCCACAGGGTGTCATCCACCAGCGATGTCCCCAGGACTGGTGACCAATGCCGCAAGAAGTACAATGACCTCACTCGGATGGTGAAGGTGAGTACCCTTTCCAGTGTCCTCCTCATCCTTGCATGTGCACCTCACATTATGGGCAAAGGGACCTCAAAGGCTTAATGGGCAGCCCTCCTCCCGCAGCTATGGCACTGGCATGACCATCAATAGCACTTTCTGCACTTAACACACTGGCCAAGCTATTCGACCATGGGAGGCAGTGCACACAGCAACAGGGCACCACACTGGCCAAGCTATTCGACCATGGGAGGCAGTGCACACAGCAACAGGGCACCACACTGGCCAAGCTATTCGACCATGGGAGGCAGTGCACACAGCAACAGGGCACCACACTGGCCAAGCTATTCGACCATGGGAGGCAGTGCACACAGCAACAGGGCACCACACTGTACTTAGAGGCCGTCCTTTCTCTTGCAGGCCAAGCTGGCGCGGAATTTGAGGAGCCAGTCCGCCACCGGGGGAGGCCGTCCCCAGTACCAGGCGCTCAGTGAGCTGGAGGAGAGCGTGGCTCGACTCATGTGTGGCCGGGTGACTGGCCCTGTTGCCATTGGAGATGCGGACCCTGTACTGGGACCCACTGGTAAGGACATGACCTCTCTCGTTGCCCTTGCGCTTCAGATCTACATCCTTTCCCACTGTCCGACCAATGCGCATAATGCCACCACTCATGCCTCCCTCGCTGACGCCCTGTCCTCACTCTAAAGCTTCTCTTGTGCCTTCCTGCTTTCAGCTGGTGAGGAGGAGGTGGTCCCTGAAGCTCAGAGTGCCAGGCCCTTGGAGGAGGAGGATGACGAGGACCAGGAGGAAGGCGGCACATCGGGGGAACCCTCATCCGCGCCAGGGGATGGCAATGGAGGGGAGACGTCTGGCCTGGAGGAGAGGCAGGGGGAAGTGTTGCAGGGGGGTGTAGCTCCTGGGCCCAGTGGTGTCGAGGCACGCGGGAAGGGTCGGGCAGCACGGCGGCCTTCTCCCCAGAGGGGGGAAGTGTTGCAGGGGAGGGCAGTTCCTGGGCCCAGTGGGGTCGAGGCACGCGGGAAGGGTCGGGCAGCTCGGCGGCCTTCTCCCCAGAGGGAGAGTCCACCCTCCAGTCCGGAGACGGTCCTCGCCCAGGAGGTGCGCCTCCTTGATGAGATGTCCGCGGCGTCGGAGCGGCGCCACAAGGAGTTCATGGGGGTTGTGGGACAGTTGCCTCAGGCCATTGAGTCCCTGGCTCATAGTGTGGTCGCTTTCAGGGAATCACAGGCCAGGGGGGTCGAGCAACTCGCGGCAGCACACGACAGGGGTGTCCAGCAACTCGCGGCAGCGCAGGACAGGGGTGTCCAACAACTCACGGCAGCGCAGGACGCGAGTCGCGAGTCCATGAGTGGTGCCGTCCAGACACTGGCAGATCTGATGCCAGGGCAGTTCGGGCACTCACTTCTGCCACACTCGCTGTGGCGCGGAGGCATCGCCAGGGCACCCGCCGCCCTGCTACAGCACAGCGGTCTGGCCTCCACCAGATTGCTGCGCTTGCTGCACTGCCAGCCCGGCCGAGTGCCAGTGTCTCTGGCGAACAGCGCGTGCCTGGCATCAGCCAGCTTGCCCCCATTGGTGCAGCCGACACTGCCACTCCCCCAGCCAAGGTGCGACGAGCTGCTGCTGAGACTGATACTGGCCAGCCACAGCTGCAGCAGTCAGCAGCCGGCCCCTCCCGGGCCGGGCCTCGTCTAGGCCGACCCCCAAGGGCATCTGCCGTCACGCATTGTGGCCCTCATGAGCCTTCCCCCAGCCTTGCCACACCCACAGGGCCCAGGTTGAGGCAGAGCAGCAGGTCGGGCAGGGGCCGGAGAAGCCTGCATAAGGACTCGCCCTCTCGGCACACCCAGTAGAGTGTGGTGATAGCGGTTTTTTTTATATGGGGGTGTTTGTGTTCTGGGGGGGGCTTATTTTGGTAAGGCCGAAGATGAAGGCATTTTTTGTTTTTATGGGGGTGTTTGTGTTGTGGAGGGGGGGGCTTATTTTTGTAAGGCCGATGATGAAGGCCAATTGGATGGGCAAGTTTTGTTAGTCCTCCCCAGGTTGTGGGAGTGACAGATGTTTTTGACTGTTTTTTGGGGGTCTCGTCTGTTTTTCTGTTTCATGTGGGAAGGGCCCTGAGTTTGTAAAATAAAGCTTTTTATTTATTCAGCATGTCCAGGTATCATGTTTCAAGTGGTTGTTGCGTTAACCGGCTGAGGGCTTGCGGAGCGGCTGCATTCAGGTGCGTTCATTGCCACAGGCCATTCCCTGACAGGGGGCCTAGAAGTGTCGTTCAATAAGCCGCCGGCGGACGGCCCTTGGACCTTGTGGCTCCCTCCTGGGCTGGTACTGCTCCTCCTCCTCCTCCTCCTCCTCATGGTCCTCCTGCTCGTCCTCCTGAGGTGGTGGTGCAACGTCAGGGGGCAGTGCCTGAGTCCTGCGGATAGCCAGGTTGTGCAGCATGCAGCACACGACGACGAACTGGGAGACTCTATCCGGCGAATACTGTAGAGATCCGCCGGAACGATCCAGGCAGCGGAACCATTGCTTGAGGACGCCAATCGTTTGCTCTATGATGTTCCTTGTGGCTTGATGGCTTTCGTTGTATGCCTCCTCCGCTGGGGTCCTGGGCGCGCGGAGCGGGGTCATGAGCCATGTACACAAAGGGTAGCCCTTGTCCCCAATAAGCCATCCCCTTGGTGGAGGCTGTGCCTCGAACATGTCAGCCACAGTAGTCTGGCGCAGGATAAATGCATCGTGGCTGCTTCCTGGAAAGCGGGCATTGACAGCTAGGATGCGCTGCCTGTGGTCACACACCAGCTGTACATTGAGGGAATGGTAGCCCTTCCGGTTGCGGTAATCCTCGGCATTGTCGATAGGTGCCCGCATAGCCACATGTGTGCAGTCAATGGCGCCCTGCACCATGGGGAAGTCCGCAATCCTGCCAAATCCGACTGCACGCTGCTCCTGCCTCTCTAGGGTCATGGGGAAGGAGATGAATTGGTGTCTCCTCGCGAAAAGCGCATCGGTGACCTGCCGGATGCAGCGATGCGCGGCGAACTGGGAGATGTTCACTATGTCCCCAGCAGTGGCTTGGAAGGAGCCGCTTGCATAAAAGTTCAGAGCCACCATGACCTTCACTTCCACCGAGAGAGACGTCCTGCACATCAGCTGTGGACGCAGATCTCTGTGAAGCAGCTGGCAGATCTCTGCAACCACCTCCCTTCTGAAGCGCAGCCTCTTAACACAATGCGCGGCAGTCATGGTGAGATAGGACACCTGCTGCCGGTATTGCCTGAGTGGGTAAGGCCTACGTTGCCGACGCCTGATGGCCCCTCTGCGTCTAGGCATGGCTGGCCCTCTCACACAGCGTCTGCGAGCCCTTCGCACATAATGCTGCAACTGAGGGTTGGAACCCCATACAGCCCCCATAATAAACTTGCAAACAGTGAAATCACAATGATTCAAATGTCAAAGCTCTGGCCAGAAGCCAAAAATACCTCTCCTATGTTGTCCCAAATCAGTAAGCTCTGTTCCTTGGTCTCTGTCCAGAAATCCAAAGCAGTAAAGTCATTGCAGCAAAATGGCTGGGCTTTATAGGTCAGTGTAAGTGCCCTTTAATTTGCGCTCCCCGAGGCCCACAGGGCCTCTGTTGCGTTCCACTTCACAGTTCTTAACAGCGCCACGCCCACATTGGGCGGGCGCCACTGAATTTCCGGTTTGGGGCGCACAAACAGCGTTGCACGACGAAATGACGTCATAAGCTGCGCGCGCAGCTGAGCGGGCGCAAACACTTTGCGCCGGCGCTAAATGTCTACTGAATTTGGGCGTAGGCGCAGATCGGCCTGCGCCCGGGCGCTAAGTGCCTAGCGCTGGAAATATACCCCTCTTATGGCGTTAACGGCTGCCGAACGCAACTGAATTTCTAGGCCATAAAAACAGATTGCAAAAGCTTCGATAGGTATGTGAAAAGGAAAACACTGGTGAAGGTAAAAGTAGGTCCTTCACAGTCAGAGATGGGAGAATTTATAATGGGGAATGAGGAAATGGCAAGAGACATTAAGTAAATACTTTGTTTCTGTCTTCACGGAGGAAGACACAAGAAACCTCCCAGAAATACGAGAAAACCAAGGGTTTGGCGAGAATGAGGAAAATATTGAATTTTTTATAAGTTAAAGAAACAGCACTAGCAAGATTAGTGGGACTAAAATGCGACAAATCCCAAGGACCGGATGACCTACATGCTACGATTTTGAAAGAGGTGGCCATTGGTATAGTGGACGCATTGGTTGTCATCTTCCAAAATTCTATAGATTCTGGAACGGATCGTGCAGATTGTTGGATAGCAAATGTAACCCCGCTATTTAAGAAAGCAGGAACCGAGAAAACAGGGAAATACAGACCTTTTAGCCTCACATCAGTAGTTGGGAAAATGCTGTATTCAATTATAAAGGATGTAATAACTGGGCACTTAGAAACTAATAGTAAGATTAGGCAGAGTCAACATGGATTATTGTAAGGGAAATCCTGTTTGACAATCTTATTGGAGTTATTTCAGAATGTACCTAGTGGAGTAGACAAAGGGGAACTGGTAGATGTGGTGTATCTGGATTTTGAGAAGGCCTTCGATAAGGTCCCGCACAAGAGGTTGATGAACAAAATTAGGGCACATGGAATTGGGGCTATTACACTAGCATGGATTGAGAATTGGTAAACTAAGAGAAAACAAATTGTAGGGAGAAACGGGTCTTTTACAGGATGGCAGACAGAGACTAGTGGGATATCGCTAGGATCGGTGCTTGGGCCCCAGCTTTCCACAATCTATATCAATGATCTGGATGAGGGGAATACATGTAACATTTCCAAATTTGCTGATAGATTCCATGGATGGCGGGACTGTCGTATGAGAAGAGATTGAGTAAACTAGGCCTGTATTCTCTTGAGTTTAGAAGAATGAGAGGGGATCTCATTGAAGCATATAAAATTATTACAGGGCTTGATAGGGTGGATGCTGGGGGATTGTTTCCCTTGGCTGGGGTGTCTAGAACCAGGGGCAACAGCCTCAGGATAAACGATAGGCCATTCAAAACAGATATGAGCAGAAATTTATTCACACAGAAGGTGGTGAATCTTTGGAATTCTCTACCCCAGAGGGCTGTGGAGGCTCAGTCATTGGGTCCATTCAAAACAGATGTCGATAGATTTCTGACTTTTCAGGGCATCATGGGATATGGAGATAGGGCCGGTGAATGGAGTTGAGACAGAAGATCAGCCATGATCTCCTTGAATGGCGGAGCAGGCTTGAAGGTCCGAATAGCCTACTCCAGCTCCGATTTCTTTTGTTCATATATTCAAATAAAGGGCCCCTGATGGAGAGTCTTCCTCTTTTAAAGGTGTCTCTGATGGAGAGGCGCCACCTTTAAATGCGTTCTCTGAGGATATACTTCCTATTTAAATGTAGTCCCCGACAGAGAGATCCCTCTTTAATAGGGGTCTCTGACAGAGAGTCTCCCTCCATAAAAGGGATCCCTGATGGAGTGAATCCAGCTTTAAAGGAGTCCCTTACAGAGAGACTTCGGCCTAGAAATTCAGTGGGTTGCGCCAGCTGCTAACGCCATAAAAGGGCTATATTTCCGGCGCTAGACACTTAGCGCCTGAACGCAGTCCGATCTGCGCCGACGCCCAAATTCAGTTGACATTTAGCGCCGGCGCAAAGTGTTTGCGCCCGCTCAGGTGCGCTCGCAGCTTATGACGTCATATCGTCGCGCAACGCTGTTTGTGCGCCCCAAACCGGAAATTCAGTGGCGCCCGCCCAATATGGGCGTGGCGCTGCTAAGAACTGTGAGGTGGAACGCAAAGGAGGCCCTGTGGGCCTCGGGGAGCGCAAATTAAAGGGCACTTACACTGACCTATAAAGCCCAGCCATTTTGCTGCAATGACTTTACTGCTTTGGATTTCTGGACAGAGACCAAGGGACAGAGGTTACTGATTTGGGACAACATAGGAGAGGTATTTTTGGCTTCTGGCCAGTGCTTTGACATTTGATTCATTGTGATTTATCTGTTCTCAACTTTATTATGGGGGCTGTATGGGGGGCCAACCCTCAGTTGCAGCATTATGTGCGAAGGGCTCGCAGACGCTGTGAGAGAGGGCCAGCCATGCCTAGACGCAGAGGGGCCATCAGGCGTCGGCAACGTAGGCCTTACCCACTCAGGCAATACCGGCAGCAGGTGTCCTATCTCACCATGACTGCGGCGCATTGTGTGAAGAGGCTGCGCTTCAGAAGGGAGGTGGTTGCAGAGATCTGCCAGCTGCTTCACACAGATCTGCGTCCACAGCTGATGTGCAGGACGTCTCTCTCGGTGGAAGTGAAGGTCACGGTGGCTCTGAACTTTTATGCAAGCGGCTCCTTCCAAGCCGCTGCTGCGGACATAGCGAACATCTCCCAGTTCGCCGCGCATCGCTGCATCCGGCAGGTCACCGATGCACTTTACGCGAGGAGACACCAATTCATCTCCTTCCCCATGACCCGACAGAGGGAGGAGCAGCGTGCAGTCGGATTTGGCAGGATCACGGGCTTCCCCATGGTGCAGGGCGCCATTGACTGCACGCATGTGGCTATGCAGGCACCTGTCCACAATGCCAAGGATTACCGCAACCAGAAGGGCTACCATTCCCTAAATGTACAGCTGGTGTGTGACCACAGGCAGCGCGTCCTAGCTGTCAATGCCCGCTTCCCAGGAAGCAGCCACGATGCATTTATCCTGCGCCAGACTACTGTGGCTGACATGTTCGAGGCACAGCCTCCACCAAGGGGATGGCTTATCGGGGACAAGGGCTACCATTTGTGTACATGGCTCATGACCCCGCTCCGCGCGCCCAGGACCCCAGCGGAGGAGGCATACAACGAAAGCCATCAAGCCACAAGGAACATCATCGAGCAAACGATAGGCGTCCTCAAGCAACGGTTCCGCTGCCTGGATCGTTCCGGCGGATCTCTACAGTATTCGCCGTATAGAGTCTCCCAGTTCGTCGTCGTGTGCTGCATGCTGCACAACCTGGCTATCCGCAGGACTCAGGCACTGCCACCTGACATTGCACCACCACCTCAGGAGGACGAGCAGGAGGAGGAGGAGGAGGAGGAGGAGGAGGACCAGCCCAGGAGGGAGCGACAAGGGCCAAGGGCCGTCCGCCGGGGGCTTATTGATCGACACTTCTAGGCCCCCTGTCAGGAAATGGCCTGTGGCAATGAACGCACCTGAGGCAGCCGCTCCGCAAGCCCTCAGCCGGTTAACGCAACAGCCACTTCAAACATGACACCTGGACATGCTGAATAAATCAAAAGCTTTATTTCACAAACTCAGGGCCCTTCCCACATGAAACAGAAAAACAGACAAGACCCCCAAAAAACAGTCAAAAACATCTGTCACTCCCAAAACCTGGGGAGGACTAACAAAACTTGCCCATCCAAAAGGCCTTCAACAGCGGCCTTACAAAAATAAGCCCCCCCCCACAACAGAGACACCCCCATGAAAACAAAAAATGCCTTGATCCTCGGCCTTAACAAAATAATGCCCCCCACAACACAAGCCCCCCAATATAAAAGAAACCGCTCTCACCACACTCTAATGGGTGTGCCGAGAGGGCGAGTCCTTAGACAGGCTTCTCCGGCCCCTGGCCGACCTGCTGCTCCGCCTCAACCTGGGCCCTGCGGGTGTGGCGAGGCTGGGGGAAGGCTCATGAGGGCCACAAAGCGTGTCAGCAGATGCCCTTGGGGGTCGGCCTAGACGAGGCCTGGCCCGGGAGGGGCCGGCTGCTGACTGCTGCAGCTGTGGTTGGGCAGCATCAGTCTTAGCAGCAGGTCGTCGCACCTTGGCTGGGGGAGTGGCAGTGTCGGCAGCACCATTGGGGGCAAGCTGGCTGATGGCAGGTGCGCGCTGCTCGCCAGAGACACTGGCACTCGGCCGGGCTGGCAGTGTAGCAAGCGCTGCAATCTGGGGGAGGCCAGACCGCTGTGCTGCAGCAGGGCGGCGGGTGCCATGGCGATGCCTCCGTGCCACAGCGAGTGTGGCAGAAGTGAGTGCCCGAACTGCCCTGGTATGTGCCCGCATCAGCTCTGCCAGTGTGTGGACGGCACCACTCATCTCGCGAGTCGCGTCCTGCGCTGCCGCCAGTTGCTGCACACCCGCGTCCTGCGCTGCCGCGAGTTGCTGCACACCCCTGTCCTGCGCTGCCGCCAGTTGCTGGACACCCCTGTCGTGCGCTGCCGTGAGTTGTTCGAACCCCCTGGCCTGTGATTCCCCGAAAGCCACCACACTCTGAGCCAGGGACTCAATGGCGTGAGGCATCTGTTCGACCACCCCCATGAACACTTGGTGGCGCCGCTCAGACGCCACCGACATCTCATCGAGGACGCGCACCTCCTGGGCAAGGACCGTGTCCGGACTGGAGGGCGGACTCTCCCTCCGGGGAGAAGGCCGCCGAGCTGGCCGACCCTTCCCGCGTGCGTCGACCCCACTTGGGCCAGGTTCTGCCCTCCCCTCCAATACCTCCCCCCTCTGGGGAGAAGGCTGGCGTGCTGCCGGACCCTTCCCGCGTGCGTCCACCCTACTGGGACCAGCTTCGGCCCTCCCCTCCAACACCTCCCCCCTCTGGGGAGAAGGCTGGCGTGCTGCCGGAGCCTTCCCGCGTGCGTCCACCCTACTGGGACCAGCTTCGGCCCTCCCCTCCAACACCTCCCCCTGGCTCTCCTGCAGGCCAGACGTCTCCCCTCCATTGCCATCCCCTGGCGCGGAGGAGGGTTCCCCCGATGTGCCGCCTTCCTCCTGGTCCTCGACGTCCTCCTCCTCCAAGGGCCTGGCTCTCTGCTCTTCAGGGACCACCTCCTCCTCACCAGCTGAAAGCAGGAAGGCACAAGAGTAGCTTTAGAGTGAGGACAGGCCGTCAGCGAGGGAGGCCTGAGTGGTGCATTATGCGCATTTGTCGGTCAGTGGGAAAGGATGTAGATCTGAAGCGCGAGGGCAACGAGAGAGGTGCAACCGGTCATGTCCTTACCAGTGGGTACCAGTACAGGGTCCGCCTCGCCGATCGCGACAGGGCCAGTCACCCGGCCACGCATGAGTCGTGCCACGCTCTCCTCCAGATCAGTGAGCGCCTGGTACTCGGGACGGCCTCCAGCAGTGACAGCCTGGCTCCTTACATTGCTCGCCAGCTTGGCCTGCAAGAGAAAGGACGGCCTCTAAGTACAGTGTGGTGCCCTGTTGCTGGGTGCACTGCCTCCCATGGTGGAATAGCTTGGCCAGTGTGGTGCCCTGTCGCTGGGTGCACTGCCTCCCATGGTGGAATAGCTTGGCCAGTGTGGTGCCCTGTTGCTGTGTGCACTGCCTCCCATGGTCGAATAGCTTGGCCAGTGTGGTGGCCTGTTGCTGTGTGCACTGCCTCCCATGGTCGAATAGCTTGGCCAGTGTGTTAAGTGCAGAAAGTGCTATTGATGATCATGCCAGTGCCATTGCTGCGGGAGGAGGGCTGGCCATTAGGCATTTGAGGTCCCTTTGCCCATAATGTGAGGTGCACATGCAAGGATGAGGGGGACACTGGAAAGGGTACTCACCTTCACCATCCGAGTGAGGTCGTTGAACTTCTTGCGGCATTGGTCCGCACTCCTGGGGACATCACAGGTGGATGACACCCTGCGGGCGATTTTGCCCCAGGCTCTCCTGTACTGGCTCCTGGGAGCCTTCCTGCCACTGTCCGGGCACAGGATCTCTCTTCTCTTCTCCACACCATGAATGAGCACACTCAGAGCATGCTCTGAAAAGCGCTGCGCTCGCTCACGGGCCCTCTCCATTGCTCCAGGCGCTATTTTGGCCCACCAGTAGTGCTGAGGCCTAGCTGCAGGGCTCCAGTATGCAGGGCGTGGCAGCAGTCAAAGTTGACCCTTCCCCCTTTAAGAGCTGGCCGGCGTCAGGGTGTCTGCTGTCAATCAAAACATGACCGCACCTGCACTGCGCCCGGCTTCGGCGTTATTAGGCCGCATCGCCGGCTTAGCGCCAGAACACAGCATTTCAACGCCGGTTTCAGCGCTCGGCCAAACTTAAGGCCAACTCTACTGAATTTCGGCGATGTGGCCTACACTTTCCGGTGGCCGCTAACTTTAGCGAGCGCCCGACTTTAGCGCCCCAAAAGTGTCCAGACTGAATTTCTAGGCCTTCATGTTTAAACAGGGTCCCTGACAGAGAGGCTCCATCTTTTAAAGAATTCCGCTACGGAAAGGCTACCTCTTTAAAAGGGATCCCTGATGGAGTGAATCCAGCTTTAAAGGAGCCCCTTACAGAGAGACTTCGGCCTAGAAATTCCCTTGGGTTTGCGCCCATTTAGGGGCGCAAGAGTGGGTTGCGCCGGAAGTTGCGTCGCCGCTGAAATTAGGTGGGCCTTTAAATCGGCGTAAGCCGGTAGTGCTGCACCGGCACCGATGACATCATCGGTGTGCGCAGCGCCCCGGTACTGCCCGAAACCACGCCGATCCCCATCTTCAGTAGCGGCCGCCTCTTCCCTGGCGGCCGCTAACAACGTTTTGAAAACCTGGCCGTGCTGCAGCCTTAGAGGCGCTATTTAAAGCGGAGGTGCGGCCGGCCGCTTTTTCGGCGGCCGCCTGCCCGCACCTCCTTCCCCGGCCTCCTCCACCCCCCCCCGCGGCATTGCCGGCTGGTTTCCGTGGAGCCCGGCACTTCGCCGTTGTGCCGGGCTCTTTTGCCGGCACTTTCAACGGGGCTCCGGCCGTTGCAGGCACCTCCCCCTTAAGAGAAGGGGGAGGCCTGCAGTACAGCAGCCTGCCGCTCCGCATCGGGTGGCGTAGCGGGACCGGGAGCGCTGAAATTCACTTTCAGCGCCCCAAGCGGGGCGGGCACACCCTGTACCAGCGCCCGCTTCCGCTTTGGGGCGCTGAAAGTGAATTTGGGGCGGGCACAACTGGCTCGGCGGCGGGCGCTAAATTTCCGGCGCAAACGTGCTGGCGGGGCGTCACCGAATTTATAGGCCGGAGCCTCTCTGTCAGGGACCCCGTTTAAACATGAAGGCCTATAAATTCGGTGACGCCCCGCCAGCACGTTTGCGCCGGAAATTTAGCGCCCGCCGCCGAGCCAGTTGTGCCCGCCCCAAATTCACTTTCAGCGCCCCAAAGCGGAAGCGGGCGCTGGTACAGGGTGTGCCCGCCCCGCTTGGGGCGCTGAAAGTGAATTTCAGCGCTCCCGGTCCCGCTACGCCACCCGATGCGGAGCGGCAGGCTGCTGTACTGCAGGCCTCCCCCTTCTCTTAAGGGGGAGGTGCCTGCAACGGCCGGAGCCCCGTTGAAAGTGCCGGCAAAAGAGCCCGGCACAACGGCAAAGTGCTGGGCTCCACGGAAACCAGCCGGCAATGCCGCGGGGGGGGGGCGGTGGAGGAGGCCGGGGAAGGAGGTGCGGGCAGGTGGCCGCCGAAAAAGCGGCCGGCCGCACCTCCGCTTTAAATAGCGCCTCTAAGGCTGCAGCACGGCCAGGTTTTCATAACGTTGTTAGCGGCCGCCAGGGAAGAGGCGGCCGCTACTGAAGATGGGGATCGGCGTTGTTTCGGGCGGTACCGGGGCGCTGCGCACACCGATGACGTCATCGGTGCCGGCGCAGCGCTACCGGCTTACGCCGATTTAAAGGCCCACCTAATTTCAGCGGCGACGCAACTTCCGGCGCAACCCACTCTTGCGCCCCTAAATGTGCGCAAACCCAAGGGAATTTCTAGGCCTCCATCTTTTAAAGAATTCCGCTACGGAGGGGCTACCTCTTTAAAAGGGGTCCCTGAGGGACAAAATCACTGCTTAAAAGGGGTACCTTATGGAGAGACACCTCTTTTAAAGGGGTTCCGAACAGAGAGGTTCCTTCATTAAAAGGGACCCCTGACGGAGAGACTCTCTCTTTAAATGGGGTCCCTGGTGGAAAGACTCCCTCTTTAATAGGGGAGCTTGATGGAGAGACTCCCTGAGGAGACACTCCCTCTTTAAAAGGTGTCCCTGATGGTTAGACTTCCTCTTTAAGCAGGGTCCCTGATGGAGAGATTCCCTCTTGAATAAGGGTCCCTGATTGAGAGACTGCCTCATTAAAAGGGGACCCTGATGAAGACCCCCTCTTTATAACGTATCCCTGATGGAGACACCGCCTCAATAAAAGGGATCCCTGACGGAGAGACTCCCTCTTTAAAGGGGGTCCCTGATGGAGAGACTCCCTCTTTTAAAAGGGTCCCTGATGGAGATACACCCACTTTAAACAGTGTCCCTGATGGAGAGATTCCCTCTTTACAAGTGGTCCCTGATGGAGAGACTCCATCTTTAAAAGGCGTCCTGATGTAGAGACTCCCTCTTTAAAATGGGCCAGTGGCGGGAGCGGTGAGAGAAGTGGTTCGGTGAGTATTTAAACACACTTTCCCAGGCGTTTTTTCACAGGCCATTGTCGGGAGAGGTGAGAGTGGAGAGTCAGTGTGTACTTAAACACACTATCGCAGGCTTTTTTTCACAGGCTATTGTCGGGAGTGGTCAGAGCGGAGAGACAGTGAGTAT
This sequence comes from Somniosus microcephalus, assembly GCF_052327205.1. Classification (NCBI taxonomy): domain Eukaryota; kingdom Metazoa; phylum Chordata; class Chondrichthyes; order Squaliformes; family Somniosidae; genus Somniosus; species Somniosus microcephalus. Next base: position 231,834,625 of record NC_140998.1, read on the forward strand.
CTAAACTCATTTTCGCGGGCGTTTTTCACAGGCCATTGTCGGGAGCGGTGAGAGCGGAGACTCTGAGTATTTAAACTCACTTTCGCGGGCTCTTTTTCAGAGGTTTACCAATCTCGCAGACCAGCAGCAGCGTTCCAGAGCCAGGTCACGATTCAAAATGTGACGCAGGCAGGAGGAAGCGGCTGACTGGGTGAGTACCTATAATACTTTAAAGTTTACAGTAAAGGGTCATAGGTTATAATGTTTAGAGTGTCTTAATTCTGTGTTCATAGTTTCTAACATCTCTGTTGTGTAGTGGGGAGTACTAGGAAACAAGGGCCATTGAGTATATCATTTAATTCTAGTATAATTGTTGGTATTGATTTAATTTAAAATAATTAAAGGGTAAGTAATGGCAGCAAAGCTCAGCCCCGTGACATGCTCCTCTTGCACTATGTGGCAATTCAGGGGCACTTCCTGTGTCCCTGACGACCATGTGTGCGGGAAGAGTATCCAGCTGCACCTACTGGCAGACCACATTGCGGCACTGGAGATGCGAATGGATACACACGCGATGCTGAGGACGTCATGCATATCATGTTTAATCAGATGGTCACACCGCAGGTAAAGGCTGCACAGGCAGGAAGTGAATTAATGACCGCCAGTTGAATAGTAGGCACAGGCAGGTAGTGCAGGGGTCCCCTGTGGCCATCCCCCTCTCAAACAGATATACCACTTTGGATATTGTTGGGGAGGATGGCTTATCGGGGAAGGCAGCAGCAACCAAATTACTGGCACCATGGGTGGTTCTGCTGCACGGGACGGGAGGAAAAAGAGAGCGAGAGCTATAATGATTTGGGATTCTATTGTAAGGGTAATCGATAGCCGTTTCTGCGGCCACAAACGTGACTCCAGGATGGTATGTTGCCTCCCTGGTGCAAGGGTCAATGATGTCTTGGAGCGGCTCCAGGGCATTCTGGAGGAGAAGGGTGAACAGCCAGTTGTTGTTGTGCATATAGGTACCAACGGTATAGGTAAAAACGGGATGAGGTCCTAAAAGCTGAATATAGGGAGTTAGGAGGTAAATTAAAAAATAGGGCCTCAAAGATAATAATATCAGAATTGCTACCAGTGCCAAGTGCTAGTCAGAGTAGAAAGAGAAGGATATTTCAGATGAATACTTGGCTAGAGGAATGCAGCAAGGGGGAGGGATTCCAACTCCTGGGACATTGGTACCGGTTCTGGGGGAGGTGGGACCAGTACATACTGGATGGTTTGCACCTGGGCAGGACCGGGACCGATGTCCTAGGGGGAATGTTTGCTGAGGCTCTTGGGGAGGGATTAAACTAAAATGGCAGGGGTTTGGGAAACTGTGCAGGGAGACAGAGGAAAGGGAAGCAAGGATTGAAGCAAAAGACAGGAAAGAGAAAAGCAAAAGTGGAAGTCAGAGCAATCAAGGGTGTAAATCAAACATGGCCACAGTAATCAATAATTTTAAAAGGTCTGAGAGTGTTAAAAAAATCAAGCCTGAAGGCTTTGTGTCTTAATGAGAGGAGAATTTGTAATATGGCGGACGAATTAGCTGTGCAAGTAGATGTAAACGGATATGATATAATTGGGATAACGGAGACATGGCTCCAGGGTTACCAAGGCTGGGAATTCAACATCCAGGGTTATGCAATATTCAGGAAGGACAGGCAAAAAGGAAAAGATGGTGGGGTAGCATTGCTGGTTAAAGAAGAGATTAACACAATAGAAAGGAGGGATATTAGCTCTGATGATGTGGAATCTGTATGGGTAGAGCAGAGAAATTCCAAGGGGCAGAAAACGTTAGTAGGAGCTGTATACAGACCACCAAACAGTAATGCTGAGGTTGGGGATGGCATTAAATGGGAAATTAGAGACACATGCAATAAGCACACAGCAGTTATCATGGGTGACTTTAATCTAAATATAGATTGGGCTAAACAATTTAGTAACAATAAAGTGGAGGTGGAATTCCTAGAGTGTGTACGGGATCGTTTCCTGGACCAATATGTCGAGGAACCAACTAGAGATCAGGCAATCTTAGACTGGGTATTATGTAACGAGAAAGGATTAATTGTTGTCCGAGGCCCCTCGGTGTGGAGCGATCATAATATGATTGAATTCTTCATTAAGGTGGAGAGTGAAGTATTTGTCTCAGAGACTAGGGTCCTGCATGTAAATAAAGGAAACTACGATGGTATGAGGTGCGAGTTGGCTAGGATTGTTTGGGGAACGTTACTTAAAGGGTTAACGGTGGATAGGCAATGGCAAACATTTAATGATCGCATGGATAAACTACAGATTTTGCTCATCCCTGTTTGAAATAAAAATATTAAAATGGTGACACAACCGTGGCTAACAAGGGAAATTAGGGATAGCATAAGATCCAAGGAGAGGACTAATCAATTGGTCAGAAAGAGCAACCAGCCTGAGGATTGGGTGCAGCTTACGATTCAGCAAAGGTGGACAAAGGGATTACTTAAGAGGGGGAAAATACAGTATCAGAGTAAGCTCTCAGCGAACATAAAAACTGACTGTAAAAGCTTCTATAGATATGTGAAGATAAAAAGATTGGAGAAGTCAAGAGTAGGTCCCTTGCAGTCAGAATCAGGGGAATTTATAATGGGGAACAAAGTTATGGCAGAACAATTAATTACATACTTTGGTTCTGTCTTCACAAAGGAGGAGACAAATAACCTACCAGAGATGTCGGGGAACATAGGGTCTAATGAGAGGGAGGAATTGAATGAAACAAGTATTTGTAGGGAAATGGATTTAGGGAAATTGACGGGATTGAAGGCCAATAAGTCCCCAGGACTGATAATCTGCATCCAAGGGTAATTAAGGAAGTGGCCCTAGAAATAGTAGATGCATTGCTGGTCATCTTCCAAAATTATATAGACTCTGAAACAGTTCCCATGGACGGGAGGATAGCTAATCTATCCCCACTCTTTAAAAACGGTGGAAGAGAGAAAATGGGGAATTCTAGACCGGTAAGCCTGACATCGGTAGTGGGGAAAATGCTAGAGTCCATTATAAAAGATGTAATAGCAGAGCACTTGGAAAATACTGACAGGATCGGACAAAGTCAACATGGATTTGCAAAAGTTAAAGCATGCTTGAATAATCTACAGCAAGTTTTTGAGGATGTAACTGGTAGAATAGATAAGGGTGAGCCAGTGGTGTGGTGTATTTGGACTTTCAGAAGGCTTTCAGTAAGCTCCTGCATAAGAGATTAGCGTGCAAAGTTCATGCACACGGGATTGGGGATAAGATACTGTGTTGGTTCGAGAACGGTTTGGCAGATAGGAAGCAAAGTGTTGGAGAAACTGATCTTCTTCCGAGTGGCTGGCAGTGACGAGTGGGGCATCGTAGTGATCGCTGCTAGGACTCCAACTAATCACAATATATATAAATGATCTAGGCGAGCGAATACTAGATGTAATATCTCCAATTTTGCAGATGACACAAAGCTGAGTGGGTGTGTGTGCTGTGAGGAGGATGTAGAGAAACTCCAGTATGGTTTGGGCAGGTTAGGTGATTGGTAGATGCATAGCAAATGCAGTATAATGTGGATAAATACGAGGTTATCCACTTCGGTTGCAAAAACAGGAAGACAGATGACTATCTGAACGGCAATAGATTGGGAAATGGGGAAGTGCAACGAGACCTGGGTGTCCTTGTGCACCTGTCGCTGAAGGTAAGCATGCAGATGCAGCAGGCTGTTAACAAGGCAAATGGAATGTTGGCCTTCATAGCGAGGTGATTCCAGTGCAGGAGCGAGGATGTCTTGCTGCAGTTGTACAGGGCTTTGGTGAGACCACACCTTGAGTATTGTGTGCAGTTTTGATCAACCTATCTGAGGCAGCATGTTCTTGCCATGGAGAAAGTGCAGCGAAGATTCACCAGACTGATACCTGGGCTGGCAGGAATGACTTATGAGGAGAGAATGGGTCGATTAGACTTATATTCGCTGGAGTTTAGAAGAATGAGAGGTGATCTCATTGAAACATAAAGTTCTAACAGGACTAGACAGACTAGATGCAGGAAGGATGTTCCTGATGGCAGGGTTTCAAGAACCAGGGGTCACAGTCTAAGGATAAGGGATGAGCCAGTTAGGACAGAGATGAGGAGAAATTTCTTCGCCCAGAGAGTGGTGAACCTGTGGAATTCCCTTCCACACAAGACAGTTGAAGCCAATTCATTAAATATATTCAAGAAGGAGTTAGATATATTTCTTAATGCTAAAAGGATGAAGGGGTATGTGGAGAAATCAGGGACAGGGTACTGAATTTGAATGTTCAGCCATGATCTCGTTGAATGGCGGAACAGGCTCGAGGGGCCGAATGGCCTACTCCTGCTCCTATCTTCTATATTTCTATGTTTCACATCGTAGGAAGGATATATTTACCCTGGAGGTAGTGCAGCGTAGATTTACCAGAATGATATCTGGAATCCAAAGGTTAAGTTACATGGGGAGATTACACACACAAGTTTTATATACCCTGGAATTTACAAGGTTAAGGGGTGACTTGTTCGATGTTTTCAAGATATTAAGGGGATCTGATAGGATAGATGGAGAGAAATTCCAGGGATTACAATCCTGGTTTGTGTAATCTCTCCTCGTATTTTAACCCTGGGAGTCCAAGTGTCATTCTGGTACATCTACGCTGGTTGTCAGCGGGAGGGGAGTCTAGAGGTAGGGGACATAGCCTAAAGGTTGGATCCAGATCTTCAAGTAATGAAGTTAGGAAACACTTCAACATGCAAAGGGTGGTAGAAGTTTGGAGCTCTCTTCCACAAACTGCAATTGATGCTAGGTCAATTGTTAATGTTACGTCCGAGATTGGTAGATTTTTGCAAACCAAAGTTATTAAGGGATATGGAGCAAAGGCCCATAGTTCTCAATTGGGATACCGATCAGCCATGACCTCATTGAATGACGGAAAGGGCTCGATGGGTCTGAACTGCCTCCTCCTGCTCCTATCTTCATCAAATCAACCTCTTAATCTTCGATATTGCAGAGACTACAAGCCTAGTTGAGGTAATTGGACCACGATCGACGTCAAGGTGAGGAAGTTGAAGATACATTTCGATCTAGGGGCATATCGTACCATCTCAAGGCTGGTCAGAAATTTGAGATAATCACAGATAAAGTCGGCAGGATTGTAGTGAGGGTCACAATGGAGGCCGACAGCAGCAAAGAATTCCAGGATTTAGGATGAAGCTCCATAGTACGCAATCTAAAAGATAAGGAAAATCAGAAATTACTGGGAGCCTCTTATCTAACTAGTCCTGTACCTGCCCTGCGAGCGCCCGATGCTGGCACTGGGCATAACATCAGCAGCCGTGCAGGTTACAACATCCCAAGTGTACATCCAAGTACTTTTTAAATGTGGTTATGGTTCCTGCCTCTACCACCCTATCAGGCAGTGAGTTCCAGACCCCTACAACCGTCTGGGTGAAGGCATTACCTCTCAAATTCCCTCTAACCCTTCCACCAATTCCTTTAAATCAGTGCCCCCAGGTTCTGACCGCTGTGCTGAGGGATATAGGTCCCTTCCATCCACTTTATCTAGGCTCCTTATGAGTTTATACACCTCAATAAGGTCTCGCCTCAACCTCCTCTGTTTAACAGAAAACAAACCCAGCCGATCCAGTCTTTCCTCATAGCTAAGATTCTCTACTCACGGCAACATCCTTGTAAATCTCTTCCATGCCCTCTCTAGTGCAATCACATCTGTCCTGTAATGTGGTGACCAGAACTGCACGCAGTACTCTAGCTGAGGCCTAACTAGTGTTTCATACAGTTGAAGGATATCCCCCCCTGCTATTTTATTCTATGCCACGGCTAATAAAGGCAAGCATTCCGTATCCCTTCTCAAGCACCTTATCTACCTGGCCTGCTACCTTCAGGAATCTGTGGACATGCACTCCAAGGTTCCATTGTTCCTCTGCACTACTCAGTGTCCTACCATTTAAAGTGTATTGCCTTTCCTTGTTAGCCCTCCCCAACTAGATTACCTCACACATCCCCGGATTGAATTCCAATTGCCAATGTTCTGCTCACCTGACCAATTTATTGATATGTTCCTGCAGTCTACAGCTTCCTTCTTCAGTTTCAAGCGTACAGCTGATTTTAGTATCATCAGCAAACTTCTTAACCATAACCCTTATATTCAAGTCTAGCCCATTGATATATACCACAAAAAGCAAGGGACCCAGTACTGAGCCCTGCAGAACCCCACTGGAAACAGCCTTCCAGTCACAACAACACCCATCAACCATTACAACCTACCTCGTGCCTCCGACTCAGCTTCGAATTCAAATTGACATTTTGCACTGGATCCTATGGCCTTTTAACTTTGTGACCAGTCAGCCATGTGGAAGCTTATCAAAAGCCATATGCACTATATCAAACGCACTACCCTCATCTACCCTCCTTGTTACCACCTCAAAAAATTCAATCAAGTTTGTCAGATACGACCATCCCTTAATAACTCCCTGTAGACTATTCTTGATTAATCGGTGGCATTCTAAATGAAGATGTTTCCTGTCCTTCAGAATTCTTTCCAAGAACTTTCCCACCACCGAGGTTAGGTGACTGACCTATAATTACTCGGTCTATCCTTTTCTCTCTTTTTAAACAAGGGTACCACATTAGCAGTCCTCCAGTCCTCCGGCACCACAACTGAAGCCAGAGTGGATTAGAAAATGATGGTCAGGGACTCTGCAATTTCCTCTTTTGTTTCGCTTAACAGCCTGGAATGCATTTCATCTGGGCCTGAGGATTTATACACTTTTAAAGCTGCTAAACCCCTTAATATCTCCTCTCTCAGTATATTTATTTTATCTAACATTTCACACTCCTCCTCCGTGATAGCAATGTCTGCATCGCCACTCTCCGTTGTGAAAACAGACGCAAACTAATCATTAAGAAACCTACCGACACCTCCCGCCTCCACAGAATGAGTACCCTGTTGATCTCTAATAGGCGCTATACTTTCTTTAGTTATCCTCTTACTCTTAATATATTTATAAAACACCTTTGGGTTATCCTTGATTTGTCTTGCCAAGAATTTCTCATGCTCTCCCTTTGCTTTCCTAACATCTTTTTTCATTGCACCCCTGCACTTTCTGTACTCCGCTAAAGATCCTGCAGTATTTAGCTCGCGGTTTCTGTCAAACGACTCCCTTTTTTTCTTTACCCTGCATATTAAATGCACATATTTGTTCTGAACTGTCCGGATCTCCTCCTTGAATGCCTCCCACTGCTCCGTGTGTGGGAAAGGATTCATTCGGCCATCCAGCCTGCTGACACACCAGCGGGTTCACACTGGGAGAGGCCGTTCACCTGCTCTGTTTGTGGGAAGGGGTGAATTTCTTCATCCAGCCTCCTGAGCACGGATGCGGGTTCTGAAACTGCCCTCAGTTTTTAACATTTTGTCAACTGTCCCGCCTCCAGACCCGTCTCCTCAGGGCTGGGAAAATGTAGATTTTTGTCTTTGCCACCTGGGTATTTAGAACCACCTGGCTGGAGCTCAGAAAGGTCAATGTGGGGGGAAGGATCATATGGTGAGAACAGATCATCAGCCTGGACACAATATTTCAAGGTCACACTGAGTGGGGCAAACGGCACTTTGGACTTTGTCGTTTTCCTTCTCTGACAGCAAAGTCCCCACGCAGGTTAATCATTAATGTGTCCCAGACACTCTGGCCTAGAAATTCAGTTGGCTGCGCCAGCCGTTAGCGCCTTAGGAGGAGTAGATCTCGAGCGCTAGGCGCTTAGCGCCCGGGCGCAGCGCGACCTCGCCCCAACTTCAGTAGACATTTAGCGCCGGCGCAAAGTCTTTGCGCGCGTCATTTCCTCGTGCAACGCCCTTTGTGCGCCCCAAACCGGAACTTCAGTCGCGCCGGCCCATTGAGCGCCGGGCGCCCCTAACGACTGTGGAGTGGAACGGTGCACAGCCGAAGCGGGCCGCGGGGAGCGCAAATTAAAGGGCACTTACCCTGCACTATAAAGTGCAGCCATTTTGCAGCAATCACTCTTGTGCAACGGATTTTTTGAAAAAAAACAAGGAAGGGAGCTTACTGCTTTGGCCCAACACTAGGACAGGTATTTTTGGCTTCAGGCCAGAGCTTTGCAATTCGCCTTCACTGATATCTCATTGTTTGCCAGCATATTATGGTGGCTGCATGGGGTGCCAATGCTGAGTTTCAGGATTATGTCGGAAGGGCTCGCAGACGCTGTGTGAGAGGGGCAGCCCTGGCTAGACGCAGAGGGGGCAACAGGCGTCGGCAACATGGGCCTTACCCACTCAGGCAATACCGCCAGCAGGTCTCGTATCTCAACATGACTGGCGCGCAATGTGTTAGGAGGCTGCGATTCAGAAGGGAGGTGGTTGCAGAGATCTGCCAGCTGCTTCACAGAGATCTGCGTCCACAGCTGAGGTGCAGGACGTCTCTGTCGGTGGAAGTGAAGGTGACGGTGGCTCTGAACTTCTATGCCACCGGCTCCTTCCAATCAGCTGCTGGGGACATTGCTAACATATCCCAGTTCGCCGTGCATTGCTGCATCCACCAGGTCACCAATGCCCTTTTCAGAAGGAGACGCCAATTCATCTCCTTCCCCATGACCCTGGAGAGGCAGCAGCAGCGTGCAGTGGGATTTGCAAGAATTGCGGACTTCCCCATGGTGCAGGGCGCCATTGACTGCACGCATGTGGCTTTGCGGGCACCTCTGGACCATCCCGAGGATTACCGCAACCGGAAGGGCTACCATTCCCTCAACGTACAGCTGGTGTGTGACCACAGGCAGTGCATCCTAGCTGTCAATGCCCGCTTTCCAGGCAGCAGCCACGATGCCTTTATCCTGCGACAGACTACTGTGGCTGACATCTTCCAGGCACAGCCTCACCCAAGAGGATGGCTTATCGGGGACAAAGGCTATCCTTTGTGTACCTGGCTCATGACCCCGCTCCGCGCGCCCACGACCCCTGCTGAAGAGGCATACAACGAGAGCCATCAAGCGACCAGGAACCTCATCGAACAAACAATCGGCGTCCTGAAGCAATGGTTCCGCTGTCTGGATCGCTCCGGGGGAGCCCTCCAGTATTCGCAGGAGCGAGTCTCCCAATTCGTCGTCGTTTGCTGCATGCTGCGCAACCTGGCTATCCGCAGGACTCAGGCACTGCCACCTCACGTTGGACCACCACCTCAGGAGGAGGAGCAGGAGGAGCATGAGGAGGAGGAGGACGAGGAGTACCAGCCCAGGAGGGAGGCAGAAGGTCCAAGGGCCGCCCGTCGGTGGCTTATTGAACGTCACTTCTAGGCCCCCTGTCAGGGAATGGCTTGTGCCAATGAAAGAACATGATTGCAGCCGCTCCGCAAGCCCTCAGCCGGTTAAGGCAACAAACACTTCAAAGATCAAACATGGACAATGTGAATAAATAAAATGGTTTATTGTACAAACTCAGGGCCCTTCCCACATGAAAACCAAGAACACACGAAACCCCCAAAAAACACTCACACACATGACTCACTCCCACAACCTGGGGAGGATTAACAAAAGATGTAAACAAAAATGGCCTCATCCTCGGCCTTCAAAAAACAACCATTCCAAAAAACACAACATTTGGACACACCCTCTACTTTGTGTCCCGCGAGGGTGATGCCCTCTGCAAACTTTGCCGGCCCCTGGACGCCCTGCTGCTCCTCCTCAAAGTGAGGCCAGTGGCTGCTGCAAGGCTGGGGGAAGGCTCCTGAGGGGCACATGTCGTGACGGCAGATGCCCTTGGGGGTCGGCCTAGACGAGGTCTGGCCCTCGAGGGGCCGGCTGGTGAATGCTGCAGCTGTGGCTGGCCAGCATCAGTCGCTGCAGCAGCTCGTGGCAGCTCCACTGGGGGAGTGGCAGTGGCAGCTGGAGGAATGGGGGCAAGCTGGCGGATGGCAGGCGCTCGCTGGTTGCCTGAGACACTGGCACTCGCCCAGGCCAGCACTGCAGCATGCGCAGCAATCTGCCGAGGGACCGACCGCTGTGCTGCTGCAGCGCGCCAGGTGTCCTGGCGATGCCGGGCTGACACAGCGAGTGTGGCAGCAGTGAGTGCCCGTGTTGCCCTGTTCTGTGACCGCATCAGAGCAGCCAGTGACTGCACGGCACCACTGATCACCTGGCCAGTCGCTGCCAGAGAGGCCCCGAATTCGGTGACACTCCGAGACAGGGACTCGATGGCCTCAGGCATCCGTCCCACTACCCCCATGAGCTCCGTGTGCCGGTGCTCCGAGTCCGCGGACATGTCCTCGAGGCGGCGCATCTCCTCGGCGTTGACCGTCTCCGGACTGGAGGCCGGACTCTCCCTCTGGGGAGAAGGCCGCCGAACTGGCCGACCCTTCCTGCGTTGCTGGACGCCGCTGGGCCCAGCAATTGGACTCCCCTCCGACCCTTCCCCCCTCTGGGGAGAAGGCCGCTGAGCTTCCACCCCCCTCCCGCGTTTCTGCAGGCCGCTGGTCCCAGGAGCTACACTCCCCTCCGACACTTCCCCCACGCTCCCCTCCAGGGAAGACGTCTCCCCTACAGTGGCATGGCTTGCCACGGCTGAGGGGTCCCCTGATGGGCCGCCTTCCTCTTGCTCCTCCTCCTCCTCCTCTTCTGAGGGGCTGTCACTGGCAACTTCAGGGACCTCCTCCTCACCATCTGAAAGCAGGAAGGCACAAGAGTAGCTTTAGAGTGAGGAGAGGGCGTCAGCGAGGGATGCATGAGTGGTGGCATTCAGCGCATTGGTCGGACAGTGGCAAAGGATGTAGATCTGATGCGCAAGTGGGACGAGAGAGGTCCAAAAGGTGATGTCCTTACCATTGGTGCCCAGAACAGGGTCGGCATCTCCAGATGCAACGGGGCCAATCACCCGGGCACCCATGATGCGCTCCACGCGCTGTTGCAGCTCGGTGAGCGGCTGGATCTGGGGTCCGCCTCCCCCGGTCACAGTCCGGCTCCTCTTATTATTGGCCAGCTTGGCCTGCAAGAGAAAGGACGGCCTCTAAGTACAGTGTGTAGCCCTGATCTTGTGTGCACTGCCTCCCATGGTGGAATAGCCTGGCCAGTGTGTAGCCCTGATCTTGTGTGCACTGCCTCCCATGGTGGAATAGCCTGGCCAGTGTGTAGCCCTGATCTTGTGTGCACTGCCTCCCATGGTCGAATAGCCTGGCCAGTGTGTTAAGTGCACAATGTGCAATTGATGCTCATGACTGTCCCATAGCTGCTGCATGAGGGCTGGCCATTAGGGCTTTCAGGTCCCTTTGCCCATAATGTGAGGTGCACATGCAAGGATGAGGAGGACACTGGAAAGGGTACTCACTAGGGTTGCAAAATTCTGGGAATTTTTAAAAGAGGAAACTTTCCATGGGAATTTTTGGGAATTTATGGGAATTTTGGGAATTTATGGGAATTTTGAGTTTTTTTGCACACTGATGGTTTTTGTCTCTGACCCTTATATTATCTTTGTCATCAAAATAGACATACTGTTCCATACAAATAAAAACAGGCTTTCAAAACTTTATTTAGGTTATAATTTTGAACTTTATTGAACCCCCACAAAAAAGACCCATCTAAAATAAAATAAAAAGAGCGTCAGCTTATTTAGCCTGTAATTTGTCCTTATTTTGTCCCTTTGAGTCTTCTACTCATGAGTCTTCTGAGTCTTGTACTCCTCATTGCTCCTCCTGATTCTCTGACTCTGGCTCTGACGTGTCCATTTCCTCCTCTGTGTCAGTGTCTAGCTGTGTGGTGGACACTTCTGTATCTGGCTCAATAAGTTGTAGGTTCGCCCGGATAGCCACCGCAATAAGTTGTAGGTTCGCCCGGATAGCCACCAGTTTCTCCACTCTCTTGTTAGTCAGCCTGTTGCGCACCTTTGTATGCGTATTCCCAAAAAGTGACCAGTTTCGTTCAGAGGCCGCTGATGAAGGTGGGATTTGGAGTATCACCGATGCAATAGGTGACAGGGCCTCAGATGCACAAAGTCCCTTCCACCAGGTATGTGCACTGATATGCTTGCATGATTCCCATATCCCATCCCCATTCCAAAGACCTTGCTTGGTAGAGAACTTTGCCAGACTTCCCAGAACTTTGCCCACATCCAGAGTGAGATGGTGTGAGAGGGTAGAAATCACACTAAGCGCTGTTGATCTGTTCTCCAGAAAGTATTGGTCTCCCAACATGCTTTGGGTGCAGCATGAATCGGCTTGACACAAAATTCTTGACGCGTCTGTATGAATTGAACAATTGCCTTCTCCTCTGCTTTGAGCAGCAGGGATGTGGGTAGGGCAATGCTGATTTGTTCTTTTAAATCAGTAAAAAGCCTGAGAACATCTGACAAGACAGCGTCATCTCCTTCAATCTGAGCAATTGCAGATGCTACTGGTGAGAGTAGTTTAAGGCTGCTAACCACTCTCTCCCAAAACACATCATCCAGCAGTATTTTCTTGATGGTGGTTTCCATATCCCTAGACTGGGATATTGCCATTACTTGCAGTGACTCCTTACCCTCCAGAAGGCTGTTGTACATTATGACAACACCACCCCATCTAGTGTTGTTGGGCAGCTTCAGTGTGGTGTTCTTGTGCTTTGTCATTTGCTTGGAGTTGTAGGTTGCTGCAACTACCTGTTTTCCCCTGACATACTTAACAACTTGCTTGGCTCTCTTGTACAGTGCTTCCATGGTTCTCAAACCCATGATGTCCTTGAGGAGCAGGTTAACCCCATGAGCTGCGCACCCAATAGACGTAATATGAGTGAAGTTGTTGCATTTGGATAAATGCTGCTGCATCTTTGTGGCATTCTTTACATATGGCTTTCTACAGTGTTTGCACATGTACACAGTCTTTCCATCTTTAATGCCTGGGGTAAAATGCTTCCACACATCCGACGGTAAACGTGGCATTGTTCTATGCAGAGAAATAAAAGGCATTCATCTCTGTGTCGAACTGCGGTCGATCAGCACGATTGCAACAGGGTGAGTACATTTTTGCTGATGCTCCATGTGATGGAAGCATGACCTGTACACACACGACGCTACATCACCAATAGTGTATTATTTTGTATATTTTAAATTGAAGGACAAGTAACTGGTTTATTTGGTATAAAGTCTGATTTACTTACTGCATCATCACAACATCAGCAGAAAACAAAATGACTTCCCTCAGGACCCCTAACCTGGATCTTAAAAAAACTATAGCATTCTTACAGATGCCTGCAGGCCAATCACAATTCGATATGCAAATATTACAAATAGAGGGAGCTAATCGCTCATCCACTCATCCAACCAATCAGGACACATTTGTTCATAGTCACACACAAAACTTATAATTATTAAAACAAGCCAAGTAAGAAGATAAACATATATTGATTAAGAAATTCCTTAATAATTAAGATTCCATCTCTGTTAGTAATTTTAAGAGAGGACCTGTGGAAAAAAAAGAAAGAAATACAAAAAAACCAATATTATGCTAGCATGTGCTTTTTTGGGCAAAATTCCCCAAATTCCCAAGCTAAACTTCCCGTGGAAAATTTCCGGAAATTTACCGGAAATTTACCAGAAACTTTCCACCCCTTTGCAACCCTAGTACTCACCCTGACAATCCTGGCGAGGTCATTGAGCTTTTTGTGGCATTGTACAGCGCTCCTGGGGACCTCACTGTTGGATGTCACCCTGGTGGCGACATGCTTCCAGGCTTCCTGGTAGACGCGGGCCGGCGGCTTCCTCCCATTGTCTGGGAACAAAATATGGCGTCTCTTCTCCACAGCGCTAACCAGCACCCTCAGATCATGCTCTGAGAAGCGCTGAGCTCGTTCACGGGCCTTCTCCATACTTTGAGGCGCTATTTGGGTCCAGCAGCAGTGTTCAGGCCTAGCTGGAGGGCTCCAGTGTCCAGGGCGTGGCAGCAGACCAAGTCGACCCTTCCCCCTTAAGAGCTGGCCGGCGCCAGGGTGTCTGCTATCAATCAAGAAATGGCCGCACCTGCGCTGCGCCCGGCCTCGGCGGTATCGCTCAGCACCTCCGGCTTAGCGCCTAAAGAGAGCCGTGCATCGCCAGTTTTAGCGCTCAAGCAAACTCTTAAGGCGAAGCTAATGAATATCGGCGAAGTGGCCTCGAATTTGCGCCGGCCGCAAACTTTAGCGGCCGCCCGACTTTACCGCCCCAAAAGTGGCTATAATGAATTTCTAGGCCCATATATGGACACTGGCCAACCCAACCTTTGATGAGAAAAGGGTTAAAACCTCGATACTCAAATAACAACTTTACACAGACTTACTGCGAGAACAAAGGAACAGACTTAAGAAAACGTCATCTGTGTCCGACAGGTTCCAGAGATCATATAAATATATTCAAGAAGGAGTTAGATATATTTCTTAAGGCTAAAGGGATCAAGGGATATGGGGAGAAGGCAGGGACAGGGTACTGAATTTAAATGATCAGCCATGATCTCATTGAATGGCGGAGCAGGCTCGAGGGGCCGAATGGCTGACTCCTGCTCCGATCTTCTATGTTTCTATGAGACCAAGGGCTGTGAGCTACTCATTAAAACTATCGCCTAATGTTAAGTATATTACGCTGTAAGCTTAATAAATCTTGATCTATTGCTCAAACATACTAACTGCTGCCTATTGGTGTCTTGTCCAAGAACTCTGAGAGATCATTAAGATCTTACAATTGGTACCCCAGATGGGACAAGACAAAGTGGCGAGTATTGTGTAATAGATCGGACCTCAAAAGTAGCTTCCTGATCAGCTGCTACCCTTGAGGAGGGATAAACCCCGCAGGGAGTGGGGAGTGCCCGAGAATTGCGCGCCGATAGTTATTGATGTTAGAGGTCTGTTAGGAAAATCACCAAATGGCTAGTAAAATTTTTATTAATGCATATCAGAGTAAATTAGACAGAGGCGCCTGTGCGGAGGAAGTCCAGGTATTATTGATGGAACGTTTAACCAAAGGAGACCGAGTCCCGTTGAAGAAGTGATAAACTTGATTCAGGAACGTGTGAATCAGAAAAAACACAACGAGTTAAGAGAGAAACTTCTTCTTCTTCTTAGGCAGTCCCTCGGAACCGAGGATGATTTGCTTCCACATTAAAAATGACAGGGTACTGCAGGGATTTTATTGAAGACTATGCAGCCACGGCAGCCCCTTTGCTTAGACTCCTTAGGAAAGGAGTAGGATGGTATTGGGATGAGAGTTGTAAGGAGGCATTTACTCACCTAAAGGAAAATTTACAAACTGCACCCGCACCAGGAGCAATAAACAGGAACAAAGATTTTGATCTGGAGGTAGCAGCTACTGGGGATAGTTTGAGTGCAGTGTTGCTCCAAGAACGACATGACAAGTTGAGGCCAGTGGCTTATGCCTCCCGAGTCCTGACAGATGTGGAGAGGGGTTACTCCAACTGTGAAAGACACCTTTTGGCGAGCTATTGGTCCGTCAAACGTTTCCAATTATTTACGGGGTCATCTTTAATAACCTTACTGACATGTCATACCCCGACACAGATGCTATTGGACGGGAGGATAAAAGATGGGACAGTGAGTAGCAGTCGTATTGCCCACTGGACATTGCTTCTCTCCCAGATGAACCTGAGGGTGGAAAGATTGGCGGAACCTAAGCTGGCCTTGAACATGATTTATCCAGGGACGAATCATGTGTGCACTATAGAAGGGGTATGGGATGTAAACGTGGGATTCCGGGCCGGGCAACATCCGACAGGGAGAGATATATATGTGGGTGGGTCCAGCTCGGTGACAAATGGAGAGTGTAGGACAGGGTGTGGGATTTATGACCCAGGGGCTGGGAATAGAGAAAGCCATCAAACTCCCCAGCACACTGAGCGCAGAGCAGGCTGAGCTGGCGGCTGTAGCTTATGTGGTCAGGCATCCCGAGGAATTCCCAACCCCCTACACAATATGCTCAGACTTGATGTTCACGTGCAATTCTTGCACTGAGTATCTGGCAATATGGGCTAGACGAGAATTCAAGTCCGCCGACGGGAAACCGTCAGTAATCGCCCCACTGCTGAACACAATCCTGGGCATTACGGGCAATAAAGGGGAGCATTACATTGAAAAAGTAAAGGCGCACTCAAAAACCGAGTCTAAATGGAAAGGTAACCAGAAGGCCGACGAGTTGGCAAAAAAGGGGCCAGGGAGGGAGTACTTTGGGACCCGTACCGATCTGGACAGATCGCGGCCATAAGGGATATGGAGGGCCCACAGGAGGTGAAGTTGCCCCCAGGCCTGACCCAGGTTCAAGCACAAGATGCGGTTTTAAAAACCGTGATTAAGAAAAGGGTAGAAGGGGATCCAATTGATGGTCCTTTTGGAGCAGCAGATATAGTGGTCAAAGAGGGGATGTTGTTTAAAGGGGAAAGGTGGATCGTGCCCAAACAGTACCAGGAGGAATATATACAGCTAGCTCACGGGGGTCCGGGAGCTGGACAGCCAGGGCCGGAAAATACCTGGAAGAAAGTGGAGGAGGTGGGTTGGTGGCCTCATCTCAGGGAAGAGGTGAAGGAATATTGCAGTGAGTGCCTAGTGTGCGCTGCGAATAATCTAGAACCCCACCGTAGAAAGGCACCGTTGGGACAGATTAGGAGGGTAGAGGGACCATGGCATTCATAGAAACATAGAAACATTGAAGATAGGAGCAGGAGTAGGACATTCGGCCCCTCGAGCCTACTCCACCATTCAATGAGATCATGGCTGATCATCCAAATTCAGTACCCTGTCCCTGCCTTCTCCCCATATCCCTTGATCCCTTTAGCCTTAAGAAATATATTTAACTCCTTCTTGAATATATTTAATGAATTGGCCTCAACTGCCTTGTGTGGCAGAGAATTCCACAGGTTCACCACTCTCTGGATGAAGAAATTCCACCTCATCTCTGTCCTAAATGGCTTACCCCTTATCTTTAGACTGTGACCCCTGGGTCTGAACTCCCCGACCATCGGGAACATCCTTCCTGCATCTAGTCTGTCTAATCCTGTTAGAATTTTATAAGTTTCAATGAGATCCCCTCTCATTCTTCTAAACTCCAGCGAGTACAAGCCCAATCGACCCAATCTCTCCTCATACGTCATTCCTGCCGTCCCAGGTATCAGCCTGGTGAATCTTCGCTGCACTCCTTCCATGGCAAGAACATCCTTCCTCAGATAAGGATCCTTAGATCCTCTATTCTATACAAATAGACTTCATTGGGCCACTGCCCACCACAAAAGCAGACAACAAGTATTGTCTGGTGTTGGTGGATGTTTTCTCTAAGTGGGTTAAGGCCTTCCCTTGTCGAACAGCCACAGCGTTAAACACGGCTAAGATCCTAGTAAGGGATGTATTCTCCCGATGGGGATTGCCCCAGGTGGTGGAATCAGATCAGGGGAGCCATTTCACAGGACAAGTCTTGCAGACCACCCTGAAACTTTTAGGGATGCAGGGAAAATGGCATGTGGCCCACAACCCCCAATCATCGGGAATAGTGGAAAGGATGAACCGGACCTTAAAGGAAAGGCTTAGGAAGGAGATAGGGGGGTACCCAAAGAAATGGGACGAGGTCCTGCCTCTAGTTCTCATGAATATCCGGGCCAGCCTCTCCAAAAGCGCAGGGCACTCTCCGTATGAGCTGATGACCGGTAGGGCGGTGAGGACCCCGACTCACGTGTTGGTACCGGTCCTGACCGAAGCCCAAATGAGGGAGGTCAACCGGGACAGGTTCGTAAAAGACCTGCATGAGACCTTGAGGAAAGTACAATGGGAGAGATTGTGTAGAATGGGCCGATACTCTCTGGAGTTTAGAAAAATGAGAAGTGATCTCATTAAAACATACAAGATTCTGAGGGGGATTGACAGGGTAGATGCTGAGAGGTTGTTTCCCCCTGGCTGGAGTGTCTAGAACTAGGGGACATAGTCTCAGGATACAGGGTCGGCCATTTAAGAGCGAGATGAGGAGGAATTTCTTCACTCAGAGGGTGGTGAATCTTTGGAATTCTCTGCCCCAGGGGGCTGTGGATGCTGAGTCTTTGAGTATATTCAAGGCTGAGATCGATAGATTTTTGGACTCATGGGGAATCAAGGGATATGGAGATCAGGCGGAGTTGAGCTCGAAGATCAGCCATGATCTTATTGAATGGCGGAGCAGGCTCGAGGGGCCGTATGGCCGACTCCTGCTCCTAATTCTTATGTTCTTATACCATTCGGGAATCATGTTTGTGGTTGCAGAAATGCCTGTCTATGCTGCTAACTATGGAATCCCCTATGACTACTGCATTTCTGCTCTTTCTTTTTCCCCTGTGTGCAGTCAAATCTCTCGTGGTGCCAGGGGTTTAATTCCTACTGCATTCTTCCAAGGAGTCGTCACCCTCCCTGGTATTCAAAACTGAAAACCGGTTAGCGAGTGCCACTGGCTTGGGGGATTCCTGCGCTACCTGAGTCTTCCTCCTACCCTGTCTGGTGATCACCCACTCCCTCACCTCCTGCACCTTCTGTGGCAGTAGGGTGACCCACTTCCAGGAAACTCTCGAACTCCCTGATGCACTGCAGTGACTCCAGCCGCTCCTCAAGCTCCGAATCTCACAGCGTGAGCTCGAGCAACTGGCAGAGCTTCGTGCACACCGTGATCCTGCTCTTGCATCACTGTCCAAACCCCCGGGTTAGGGAGAGGATAGCTCAGCCAGGGTCGCTGCTCTGATTACTATCCAGTGCCCCCATCGGAAAGGTGCATGTGTGATAGCATGGGCTTGGGCTTCGCTGTGAAAATTCCAATGGTTCAATAACCTGTGATCTTCACTGTTTAGACTCTCGCATTAAGAATGGCCGCATGAGTGAAGGATCGGAGAGGGCCCAGTCATCGTGGAACAATACCGACCCCCCGCCAGAGCCAGCACATTCAGGAGAGGGGAAGTGAAGGCTACAGGCACCGCCTCACGCTGGGTACAGGCACCGCCTCACGCTGGGTACAGGCACCGCCTCGTGCTGGGTTTAGGCACCGCCTCAAGCTGGGTACAGGCACCGCCCCACGCTGGGTACAGGCACCGTCTCGTGCTGGGTATAGGCACCGCCTCGCACTGGGTACAGGCACCACCCCGCGCTGGGTACAGACACCGCCCCATGCTGGGTACAAGCACCGCCCTGCGCTGGGTACAGGCACCGCCTCACGCTGGGTACAGGCACCGCCTCGCTCTGGGTACACGCACTGCCCTGTGCTGGGTACAGGCACCGCCCCACGCTGGGTACAGGCACCGTCTCGCGCTGGGTATAGGCACCGCCCCATGCTGGGTACAGGCACCGCCCTGCGCTGGGTACAGGCACCGTCTCGCGCTGGGTACAGGCACCGCCTCACGCTGGGTACAGGCACCGCCTCACGCTGGGTACAGGCACCGCTTCGTGCTGGGTATAGGCACCGCCTCGTGCTGGGTACAGGCACCGCCCCACGCTGGGTACAGGCACCGTCTCACGCTGGGTATAGGCACCGCCTCGCACTGGGTACAGGCACCGCCCCGTGCTGGGTACAGACACCGTCTCGCGCTGGGTATAGGCACCGCCTCGCACTGGGTACAGGCACCGCCCCGTGCTGGGTACAGACACCGCCCCATGCTGGGTACAGGCACCGCCCTGCGCTGGGTACAGGCACCGCCTCACGCTGGGTACAGGCACTGCCTCGCTCTGGGTACACGCACCGCCCTGTGCTGGGTACAGGCACCGCCTCGCGCTGGGTACAGGCACTGCCCCGCACTGCATACAGGCACTGCCCTGCGCTGGGTACAGGCTCCGCCCCGCGCTGGATACAGGCACCGCCCTGCACTGGGTACAGGCACTGCCCCGCGCTGGGTACAGGCACTGCCTTGCGCTGGGTAGAGGCTCTGTCTCTCACTGGTTACAGGCTCCACCTCACGCTGGGTACAGGCACCGCCCCGCGCTGGGTACAGTCTCCGTCTCTCACTGGGTACAGGCTCCGCCTCGCACTGGGTACAGGCACCGCCCCGCGCAGGGTACAGGCTCCGCGTCGCTCTGGGTACAGGAACCGCCTCGCGTTGGTTACAGGCACCGCACTGCGCGGGGTACAGGCACCGCCCCACGCTGGGTACAGGCACCGCCTAGCGCTGGGTACAGGCACCGCCCCATGCTAGGTACAGGCATTGGCCCACATTGGGTACAGGCACCGCCCTGCACTGGGTACAGGCACCGCCTCGCGCTGGGTACAGGCACCGCCCCATGCTGGGTACAGGAACCGCCTTGCGCTGGGTACAGGCTGTGCCTCGCATTGGGTACAGGCACTGCCCAACGCTGGGTACAGGCACCGCCCTGCGCTGGGTACAGGCACCGCCTTGCACTGGGTACAGGCACCGCCCCATGCTGGGTACAGGCACCACCTTGCGCTGGGTACAGGCTGTGCCTCGCATTGGTACAGGCACCGCCTCACACTGGGTACAGGCACTGCCCCATGCTGGGTACAGGCACCGCCCTGTGTTGGGTACAGGCACCGCACTGCGGTGTGTACAGGCACCGCCTCATGCTGGATACAGGCACCGCTCCGCGCTGGGTACAGGCACCACCCTGCGCTGGGTACAGGCACCGCCCTGCGCTGGGTACAGGCACCGCCCCATGCTGGGTACAGGCACCACCTTGCGCTGGGTACAGGCACCGCCTCGCTCTGGGTGCAGGCACCACCCTGCGCTGGGTACAGGCACCGCCCCATGCTGGGTACATGCACCACCCTGCACTGGGTACAGGCACCACCTCGCGCTGGGTACAGGCACCGCCTCGCGCTGGGTACAGGCATTGCCTCGTGCTGGGTACAGGCACCGCCTAGTGCTGGGTACAGGCACCGCCCCACACTGGGTACAGGCACTGCCTCGCGCTGGGTACAGGCACCGCCCCGTGCTGGGTACAGGCACCGCCTCGCGATGGGTACAGGCACCGCCCCGCGCTGGGTACAGGCACCGCCCCACGCTGGGTACAGGCACCGCCCCACGCTGGGTACAGGCATTGGCCCACATTGGGTACAGGCACCGCCCAGTGCTGGGTACAGGCACCGCCTCGCGCTGGGTACAGGCACCGCCCCGCACTGGGTACAGGCTGTGCCTCGCGTTGGGTACAGGCACCATAAGCACTGATTCACGAGGAACATTTTGTCCTAATTGATCAGATCTGGTTTGGTCCAATCAGGTCACATTCAAACATGGCCTGTCCATTCGAGCAGGCCAGGACATGTAAATTTTGATTGGGGCAGAGGGGTGGAAGAGGAAAGACCCACCCAGGAACTTTGGGCCGTGGAGCGGCCCTTAGCACTATTACTAGCTGGAGTATAACACGTGGGCGGTATCAGCGCTGTGTTACAATGCACTTGGCTTAATACAGACCACTCCCATTACATGAGGTTCCATGATTCCCCTCTGAATACTTACTTCCTTCACAGGCCCTTTATCAGCACTTTACAGCAAAGAGCTGGGCACCTGTTCTAGGGTAGGAGACCAACATAACTCGAGACAGCCTGCCATTTTACAGATCTGTGAGGTTTCCCTTGGCTGTCAGGTGGTACTTCTTAGAGGTGGACGGAAGTACTGAGTGGGGTGCCCTAGGGCTCAGTGCTGGGATTATTACTGTCTCTAACTTGCGTCAATGGCTTGGATGCAGAAACTCAATGTAAACTCGGTGCACGGTGGCATAGTGGTTAGCACTGTTGCCTCACAGCACCAGGGACCCGGGTTCAAATCCGGCCTCGGTCGACTGTCTGTGTGGAGTTTGCACATTCTCCCCGTGTTTGCGTGGGTTTCCTCCGGGTGCTCCGGTTTCCTCCCACAGTCCAAAGATGTGCGGGTTAGGTTGATTGGCTATGATTAAATTGACCCTTAGTGTTAGGGGGATTAAATACGTGGGGTTACGGGGATAGGGTGGGATATGTGTTGGTGTAGGGGTTACGGGGATTGGGTGGGATATGTGTCGGTGCAGGCTCGATGGGCCGAAATGGCCTCTATCTGCACTGTGGGGTTTCTGTGATTCTGTGAAACTGGTCGAATTTGATGATGATATCAAACTAGGAGGAGCTCGGGAGTTGGAGGGGGCAGCTCTGAAATGATAGAATGAGGTGGACATAATTTGCAAGTGTGCAGAACAACGGAAGGTGGAATTTACAGCGTAAGTTACAGTAAACAGGAAGGAAAAGTAGATAAAACACATACTTCATGAATGGTATTAAAACAGATAAGGATGATGCTGAACTAGCCCTAGGAGTCTCCGTCGAATGGACAGCCAACATGTCCAACCAATGCAGAGGAACAGTGAACAAAGCCCGTAATATGTTAAACAGCATCGTTAGAACAGTAGAATAAAAGTCAGAGGGGATAACGGTCACACTGTACAGGGTCTCTGGTCAGACAGCTCCTTGAGCACTGTGTCCAGTTCTGGTCAGACCCACCTTGGGCACTGTGTCCAGTTCTGGTCAGACCGCACTTTGAGCACTGTGTCCAGTTCTGGTCAGACAGCTCCTTGAGCACTGTGTCCAGTTCCAGTCAGACCCACCTTGAGCACTGTGTCCAGTTCAGGTCAGTCCCACCTTGAGCACTGTGTCCAGTTCTGGTCAGACCCACCTTGAGCACTGTGTCCAGTTCTGGTCAGACCCACCTTGAGCACTGTGTCCAGTTCTGGTCAGACCCACCTTGAGCACTGGGTCCAGTTCTGGTCAGACCCACCTTGAGCACTGTGTCCAGTTCTGGCCAGACAGCTCCTTGAGCACTGTGTCCAGTTCTGGTTAGTCCCACCTTGAGCACTGTGTCCAGTTCTGGTCAGTCCAACCTTGAGCACTGTGTCCAGTTCTGGTCAGACCCACCTTGAGCATTGGGTCCAGTTCGGGTCAGACCCACCTTGAGCACTGTGTCCAGTTCTGGTCAGTCCCACCTTGAGCACTGTGTCAAGTTCTGTTCAGTCCCACCTTGAGCACTGTGTCCAGTTCTGGTCAGTCGCACCTTGAGCACTGTGTCCAGTTCTGGTCAGATCCACCTTGAGCACTGTGTCCAGTTCTGGTCAGTCCCAACTTGAGCACTGTGTCCAGTTCTGGTCATTCCCACCTTGAGCACTGTGTCCAGTTCTGGTCAGTCCCATCTTGAGCACTGTGTCCAGTTCTCGTCAGATCCACCTTGAGCACTGTGTCCAGTTCTGGTCAGTCCCACCTTGAGCACTGTGTCCAGTTCTGGTCAGACCCACCTTGAGCACTGTGTCCAGTTCTGGTCAGTCCCACCTTGAGCACTGTGTCCAGTTCTGGTCAGTCCCACCTTGAGCACTGTGTCCAGTTCTGGTCAGACCCACCTTGAGCACTGTCTCCAGTTCTGGTCAGTCCCACCTTGAGCACTGTGTCCAGTTCTGGCCAGTCCCACCTTGAGCACTGTGTCCTGTTCTGGTCAGACCCACCTTGAGCACTGTGTCCAGTTCTGGTCAGTCCCACCTTGAGCACTGTGTCCAGTTCTGGTCTGTCCCACCTTGAGCATTGTGTCCAGTTCTGGTCAGACCCACCTTGAGCACTGTGTCCAGTTCTGGTCAGACCCACCTTGAGCACTGGGTCCAGTTCTGGTCAGTCCCACCTTGAGCACTGTGTCCAGTTCTGGTCAGACCCACCTTGAGCACTGTGTCCAGTTCTGGTCAGACCCACCTTGAGCACTGTGTCCAGTTCTGGTCAGACCCACCTTGAGCACTGTGTCCAGTTCTGGTCAGACCCACCTTGAGCACTGTGTCCAGTTCTGGTCAGACCCACCTTGAGCACTGTGTCCAGTTCTGGTCAGTCCCACCTTGAGCACTGTGTCCAGTTCTGGTCAGACCCACCTTGAGCACTGTGTCCAGTTCTGCTCAGTCCCACCTTGAGCACTGTGTCCAGTTCTGGTCAGACCCACCTTGAGCACTGTGTCCAGTTCTGGTCAGACCCACCCTGAGCACTGTGTCCAGTTCTCGTCAGACCCACCTTGAGCACTGTGTCCAGTTCTGGTCAGACCCACCATGAGCACTGTGTCCAGTTCTGGTCAGACCCACCTTGAGCACTGTGTCCAGTTCTGGTCAGACCCACCATGAGCACTGTGTCCAGTTCTGGTCAGTCCCACCTTGAGCACGGTGTCCAGTTCTGGTCAGACCCACCTTGATCACTGTGTCCAGTTCTGGTCAGACCCACCGTGAGCACTGTGTCCAGTTTTGGTCAGTCCCACCTTGAGCACTGTGTCCAGTTCTGGTCAGTCCCACCTTGATCACTGTGTCCAGTTCTGGTCAGTCCCACCTTGAGCACTGTGTCCAGTTCTGGTCAGTCCCACCTTGATCACTGTGTCCAGTTCTGGTTAGACCCACCTTGATCACTGTGTCCAGTTCTGGTTAGACCCACCTTGATCACTGTGTCCAGTTCTGGTCAGTCCCACCTTGATCACTGTGTCCAGTTCTGGTTAGACCCACCTTGATCACTGTGTCCAGTTCTGGTTAGACCCACCTTGAGCACTGTGTCCAGTTCTGGTCAGTCCCACCTTGAGCACTGTGTTCAGTTCTGGTCAGTCCCACCTTGGGCACTGTGTCCAGTTCTGGTCAGACCCACCTTGAGCACTTTGCCCAGTTCAGGTCAGTCCCACCGTGAGCACTGTGTCCAGTTCTGGTCAGACCCACCTTGAGCACTGTGTCCAGTTCTGGTCAGACACACCTTGAGCACTGTGTCCAGTTCTGGTCAGACCCACCTTGAGCACTGTGTCCAGTTCTGGTCAGACCCACCTTGAGCACTGTGTCCAGTTCTGGTCAGACCCACCTTGAGCACTGTGTCCAGTTCTGCTCAGTCCCACCTTGAGCACTGTGTCCAGTTCTGGTCAGACCCACCTTGAGCACTGTGTCCAGTTCTGGTCAGACCCACCCTGAGCACTGTGTCCAGTTCTGGTCAGACCCACCATGAGCACTGTGTCCAGTTCTGGTCAGACCCACCTTGAGCACTGTGTCCAGTTCTGGTCAGACCCACCATGAGCACTGTGTCCAGTTCTGGTCAGTCCCACCTTGAGCACGGTGTCCAGTTCTGGTCAGACCCACCTTGATCACTGTGTCCAGTTCTGGTCAGTCCCACCTTGAGCACTGTGTCCAGTTCTGGTCAGTCCCACCTTGAGCACTGTGTCCAGTTCTGGTCAGACCCACCTTGATCACTGTGTCCAGTTCTGGTCAGACCCACCGTGAGCACTGTGTCCAGTTTTGGTCAGTCCCACCTTGAGCACTGTGTCCAGTTCTGGTCAGTCCCACCTTGATCACTGTGTCCAGTTTCGGTCAGTCCCACCTTGAGCACTGTGTCCAGTTCTGGTCAGTCCCACCTTGATCACTGTGTCCAGTTCTGGTTAGACCCACCTTGATCACTGTGTCCAGTTCTGGTTAGACCCACCTTGATCACTGTGTCCAGTTCTGGTCAGTCCCACCTTGATCACTGTGTCCAGTTCTGGTTAGACCCACCTTGATCACTGTGTCCAGTTCTGGTTAGACCCACCTTGAGCACTGTGTCCAGTTCTGGTCAGTCCCACCTTGAGCACTGTGTTCAGTTCTGGTCAGTCCCACCTTGGGCACTGTGTCCAGTTCTGGTCAGACCCACCTTGAGCACTTTGCCCAGTTCAGGTCAGTCCCACCGTGAGCACTGTGTCCAGTTCTGGTCAGACCCACCTTGAGCACTGTGTCCAGTTCTGGTCAGACACACCTTGAGCACTGTGTCCAGTTCTGGTCAGACCCACCTTGAGCACTGTGTCCAGTTCTGGTCAGACCCACCTTGAGCACTGTGTCCAGTTCTGGTCAGACCCACCTTGAGCACTGTGTCCAGTTCTGGTCAGACCCACCATGAGCACTGTGTCCAGTTCTGGTCAGTCCCACCATGAGCACTGTGTCCAGTTCTGGTCAGACCCACCTTGAGCACTGTGTCCAGTTCTGGTCAGACCCACCTTGAGCACTGTGTCCAGTTCTGGTCAGACCCACCTTGAGCACTGTGTCCAGTTCTGGTCAGTCCCACCTTGAGCACTGTGTCCAGTTCTGGTTAGACCCACCTTGAGCACTGTGTCCAGTTCTGGTCAGACCCACCATGAGCACTGTGTCCAGTTCTGGTCAGACCCACCTTGAGCACTGTGTCCAGTTCTGGTCAGACCCACCCTGAGCACTGTGTCCAGTTCTCGTCAGACCCACCTTGAGCACTGTGTCCAGTTCTGGTCAGACCCACCATGAGCACTGTGTCCAGTTCTGGTCAGACCCACCTTGAGCACTGTGTCCAGTTCTGGTCAGACCCACCATGAGCACTGTGTCCAGTTCTGGTCAGTCCCACCTTGAGCACGGTGTCCAGTTCTGGTCAGACCCACCTTGATCACTGTGTCCAGTTCTGGTCAGACCCACCGTGAGCACTGTGTCCAGTTTTGGTCAGTCCCACCTTGAGCACTGTGTCCAGTTCTGGTCAGTCCCACCTTGATCACTGTGTCCAGTTCTGGTCAGTCCCACCTTGAGCACTGTGTCCAGTTCTGGTCAGTCCCACCTTGATCACTGTGTCCAGTTCTGGTTAGACCCACCTTGATCACTGTGTCCAGTTCTGGTTAGACCCACCTTGATCACTGTGTCCAGTTCTGGTCAGTCCCACCTTGATCACTGTGTCCAGTTCTGGTTAGACCCACCTTGATCACTGTGTCCAGTTCTGGTTAGACCCACCTTGAGCACTGTGTCCAGTTCTGGTCAGTCCCACCTTGAGCACTGTGTTCAGTTCTGGTCAGTCCCACCTTGGGCACTGTGTCCAGTTCTGGTCAGACCCACCTTGAGCACTTTGCCCAGTTCAGGTCAGTCCCACCGTGAGCACTGTGTCCAGTTCTGGTCAGACCCACCTTGAGCACTGTGTCCAGTTCTGGTCAGACACACCTTGAGCACTGTGTCCAGTTCTGGTCAGACCCACCTTGAGCACTGTGTCCAGTTCTGGTCAGACCCACCTTGAGCAATGTGTCCAGTTCTGGTCAGACCCACCTTGAGCACTGTGTCCAGTTCTGCTCAGTCCCACCTTGAGCACTGTGTCCAGTTCTGGTCAGACCCACCTTGAGCACTGTGTCCAGTTCTGGTCAGACCCACCCTGAGCACTGTGTCCAGTTCTGGTCAGACCCACCATGAGCACTGTGTCCAGTTCTGGTCAGACCCACCTTGAGCACTGTGTCCAGTTCTGGTCAGACCCACCATGAGCACTGTGTCCAGTTCTGGTCAGTCCCACCTTGAGCACGGTGTCCAGTTCTGGTCAGACCCACCTTGATCACTGTGTCCAGTTCTGGTCAGTCCCACCTTGAGCACTGTGTCCAGTTCTGGTCAGTCCCACCTTGAGCACTGTGTCCAGTTCTGGTCAGACCCACCTTGATCACTGTGTCCAGTTCTGGTCAGACCCACCGTGAGCACTGTGTCCAGTTTTGGTCAGTCCCACCTTGAGCACTGTGTCCAGTTCTGGTCAGTCCCACCTTGATCACTGTGTCCAGTTCTGGTCAGTCCCACCTTGAGCACTGTGTCCAGTTCTGGTCAGTCCCACCTTGATCACTGTGTCCAGTTCTGGTTAGACCCACCTTGATCACTGTGTCCAGTTCTGGTTAGACCCACCTTGATCACTGTGTCCAGTTCTGGTCAGTCCCACCTTGATCACTGTGTCCAGTTCTGGTTAGACCCACCTTGATCACTGTGTCCAGTTCTGGTTAGACCCACCTTGAGCACTGTGTCCAGTTCTGGTCAGTCCCACCTTGAGCACTGTGTTCAGTTCTGGTCAGTCCCACCTTGGGCACTGTGTCCAGTTCTGGTCAGACCCACCTTGAGCACTTTGCCCAGTTCAGGTCAGTCCCACCGTGAGCACTGTGTCCAGTTCTGGTCAGACCCACCTTGAGCACTGTGTCCAGTTCTGGTCAGACACACCTTGAGCACTGTGTCCAGTTCTGGTCAGACCCACCTTGAGCACTGTGTCCAGTTCTGGTCAGACCCACCTTGAGCACTGTGTCCAGTTCTGGTCAGACCCACCTTGAGCACTGTGTCCAGTTCTGGTCAGACCCACCATGAGCACTGTGTCCAGTTCTGGTCAGTCCCACCATGAGCACTGTGTCCAGTTCTGGTCAGACCCACCTTGAGCACTGTGTCCAGTTCTGGTCAGACCCACCTTGAGCACTGTGTCCAGTTCTGGTCAGACCCACCTTGAGCACTGTGTCCAGTTCTGGTCAGTCCCACCTTGAGCACTGTGTCCAGTTCTGGTTAGACCCACCTTGAGCACTGTGTCCAGTTCTGGTCAGACCCACCTTGAGCACTGTGTCCAGTTCTGGTCAGTCCCACCTTGAGCACTGTGTCCAGTTCTGGTCAGACCCACCTTGAGCACTGTGTCCCGTTCTGGTCAGTCCCACCTTGAGCACTGTCTCCAGTTCTGGTCAGTCCCACCTTGAGCACTGTGTCCAGTTCTGGTCAATCCCACCTTGATCACTGTGTCCAGTTCTGGTCAGACCCACCTTGAGCACTGTGTCCAGTTCTGGTCAGACCCACCGTGAGCACTGTGTCCAGTTCTGGTCAGTCCCACCTTGTGCACTGTGTCCAGTTCTGGTCAGTCCCACCTTGAGCACTGTGTCCAGTTCTGGTCAGACCCACCTTGAGCACTGTGTCCAGTTCTGGTCAGACCCACCTTGAGCACTGTGTCCAGTTCTGGTCAGACCCACCTTGAGCACTGTGGCCAGTTCCGGTCAGTCCCACCTTGATCACTGTGTCCAGTTCCGGTCAGTCCCACCTTGATCACTGTGTCCAGTTCTGGCCAGTCCCACCTTGAGCACTGTGTCCAGTTCTGGTCAGACCCACCTTGATCACTGTGTCCAGTTCTCGTCAGATCCACCTTGAGCACTGTGTCCAGTTCCGGTCAGTCCCACCTTGATCACTGTGTCCAGTTCTGGTCAGTCCCACCTTGATCACTGTGTCCAGTTCTGGTCAGTCCCACCTTGAGCTCTGTGTCCAGTTCTGGTCAGTCCCACCTTGATCACTGTGTCCAGTTCTGGTCAGTCCCACCTTGAGCACTGTGTCCAGTTCTGGTCAGTCCCACCTTGATCACTGTGTCCAGTTCTGGTCAGACCCACCTTGATCACTGTGTCCAGTTCTGGTCAGACCCACCTTGAGCACTGTGTCCAGTTCTGGACAGACCCACCTTGAGCACTGTGTCCAGTTCTGGTCAGACCCACCTTGAGCACTGTGTCCAGTTCTGGACAGACCCACCTTGAGCACTGTGTCCAGTTCTGGTCAGACCCACCTTGATCACTGTGTCCAGTTCTGGTCAGACCCACCTTGAGCACTGGTTCCAGTTCTGGTCAGACCCACCTTGAGCACTGTGTCCAGTTCTGGTCAGACCCACCTTGAGCACTGTGTCCAGTTCTGGTCAGTCCCACCTTGAGCACTGTGTCCAGTTCTGGTCAGACCCACCTTGAGCACTGTGTCCAGTTCTGCTCAGTCCCACCTTGAGCACTGTGTCCAGTTCTGGTCAGACCCACCTTGAGCACTGTGTCCAGTTCTGGTCAGACCCACCTTGAGCACTCTGTCCAGTTCTGGTCAGACCCACCTTGAGCACTGTGTCCAGTTCTGGTCAGACCCACCATGAGCACTGTGTCCAGTTCTGGTCAGACCCACCTTGAGCACTGTGTCCAGTTCTGGTCAGACCCACCATGAGCACTGTGTCCAGTTCTGGTCAGTCCCACCTTGAGCACGGTGTCCAGCTCTGGTCAGACCCACCTTGAGCACTGTGTCCAGTTCTGGTCAGACCCACCTTGAGCACTGTGTCCAGTTCTGGTCAGACCCACCTTGAGCACTGTGTCCAGTTCTGGTCAGTCCCACATTGAGCACTGTGTCCAGTTCTGGTCAGTCCCACCTTGATCACTATGTCCAGTTCTGGTCAGACCCACCTTGAGCACTGTGTCCAGTTCTGGTCAGACCCACCTTGATCACTGTGTCCAGTTCTGGTCAGTCCCACCTTGAGCACTGTGTCCAGTTCTGGTCAGTCCCACCTTGATCACTGTGTCCAGTTCTGGTCAGACCCACCGTGAGCACTGTGTCCGGTTTTGGTCAGTCCCACCTTGAGCACTGTGTCCAGTTCTGGTCAGTCCCACCTTGATCACTGTGTCCAGTTCTGGTCAGTCCCACCTTGAGCACTGTGTCCAGTTCTGGTCAGTCCCACCTTGATCACTGTGTCCAGTTCTGGTTAGACCCACCTTGATCACTGTGTCCAGTTCTGGTTAGACCCACCTTGATCACTGTGTCCAGTTCTGGTCAGTCCCACCTTGATCATTGTGTCCAGTTCTGGTTAGACCCACCTTGATCACTGTGTCCAGTTCTGGTTAGACCCACCTTGAGCACTGTGTCCAGTTCTGGTCAGTCCCACCTTGAGCACTGTGTTCAGTTCTGGTCAGTCCCACCTTGGGCACTGTGTCCAGTTCTGGTCAGACCCACCTTGAGCACTTTGCCCAGTTCAGGTCAGTCCCACCGTGAGCACTGTGTCCAGTTCTGGTCAGACCCACCTTGAGCACTGTGTCCAGTTCTGTTCAGACACACCTTGAGCACTGTGTCCAGTTCTGGTCAGACCCACCTTGAGCACTGTGTCCAGTTCTGGTCAGACCCACCTTGAGCACTGTGTCCAGTTCTGGTCAGACCCACCTTGAGCACTGTGTCCAGTTCTGGTCAGACCCACCGTGAGCACTGTGTCCAGTTCTGGTCAGTCCCACCATGAGCACTGTGTCCAGTTCTGGTCAGACCCACCTTGAGCACTGTGTCCAGTTCTGGTCGGACCCACCTTGAGCACTGTGTCCAGTTCTGGTCAGACCCACCTTGAGCACTGTGTCCAGTTCTGGTCAGTCCCACCTTGAGCACTGTGTCCAGTTCTGGTTAGACCCACCTTGAGCACTGTGTCCAGTTCTGGTCAGTCCCACCTTGAGCACTGTGTCCAGTTCTGGTCGGACCCACCTTGAGCACTGTGTCCCGTTCTGGTCAGTCCCACCTTGAGCACTGTCTCCAGTTCTGGTCAGTCCCACCTTGAGCACTGTGTCAGTTCTGGTCAATCCCACCTTGATCACTGTGTCCAGTTCTGGTCAGACCCACCTTGAGCACTGTGTCCAGTTCTGGTCAGACCCACCGTGAGCACTGTGTCCAGTTCTGGTCAGTCCCACCTTGTGCACTGTGTCCAGTTATAGTCAGTCCCACCTTGAGCACTGTGTCCAGTTCTGGTCAGACCCACCTTGAGCACTGTGTCCAGTTCTGGTCAGACCCACCTTGAGCACTGTGTCCAGTTCTGGTCAGACCCACCTTGAGCACTGTGGCCAGTTCCGGTCAGTCCCACCTTGATCACTGTGTCCAGTTCCGGTCAGTCCCACCTTGATCACTGTGTCCAGTTCTGGCCAGTCCCACCTTGAGCACTGTGTCCAGTTCTGTTCAGACCCACCTTGAGCACTGTGTCCAGTTCCGGTCAGTCCCACCTTGAGCACTGTGTCCAGTTCCGGTCAGTCCCACCTTGATCACTGTGTTCAGTTCCGGTCAGTCCCACCTTGAGCACTGTGTCCAGTTCAGGTCAGTCCCACCTTGATCACTGTGTCCAGTTCTCGTCAGATCCACCTTGAGCACTGTGTCCAGTTCCGGTCAGTCCCACCTTGATCACTGTGTCCAGTTCTGGTCAGTCCCACCTTGATCACTGTGTCCAGTTCTGGTCAGTCCCACCTTGAGCTCTGTGTCCAGTTCTGGTCAGTCCCACCTTGATCACTGTGTCCATTTCTGGTCAGTCCCACCTTGAGCACTGTGTCCAGTTCTGGTCAGTCCCACCTTGATTGCTGTGTCCAGTTCTGGTCAGACCCACCTTGATCACTGTGTCCAGTTCTGGTCAGACCCAACTTGAGCACTGTGTCCAGTTCTGGACAGACCCACCTTGAGCACTGTGTCCAGTTCTGGTCAGACCCACCTTGAGCACTGTGTCCAGTTCTGGTCAGACCCACCTTGAGCACTGTGTCCAGTTCTGGTCAGACCCACCTTGATCACTGTGTCCAGTTCTGGTCAGACCCACCTTGAGCACTGGGTCCAGTTCTGGTCAGACCCACCTTGAGCACTGTGTCCAGTTCTGGTCAGACCCACCTTGAGCACTGTGTCCAGTTCTGGTCAGACCCACCGTGAGCACTGTGTCCAGTTCTGGTCAGACCCAACTTGAGCACTGTGTCCAGTTCTGGCCAGTCCCACCTTGAGCACTGTGTCCTGTTCTGGTCAGACCCACCTTGAGCACTGTGTCCAGTTCTGGTCAGTCCCACCTTGAGCACTGTGTCCAGTTCTGGTCAGTCCCACCTTGAGCACTGTGTCCAGTTCTGTTCAGACCCACCTTGAGCACTGTGTCCAGTTCTGGTCAGACCCACCTTGAGCACTGGGTCCTGTTCTGGTCAGTCCCACCTTGAGCACAGTGTCCAGTTCTGGTCAGACCCACCTTGAGCACTGTGTCCAGTTCTGCTCAGACCCACCTTGAGCACTGTGTCCAGTTCTGGTCAGACCCACCTTGAGCACTGTGTCCAGTTCTGGTCAGACCCACCTTGAGCACTGTGTCCAGTTCTGGTCAGTCCCACCTGGAGCACTGTGTCCAGTTCTGGTCAGACCCACCTTGAGCACTGTGTCCAGTTCTGGTCAGTCCCACCTTGAGCACTGTGTCCAGTTCTGGTCAGACCCACCTTGAGCACTGTGTCCAGTTCTGGTCAGACCCACCTTGAGCACTGTGTCCAGTTCTGGTCAGACCCACCTTGAGCACTGTGTCCAGTTCTGGTCAGACCCACCATGAGCATTGTGTCCAGTTCTGGTCAGACCCACCTTGAGCACTGTGTCCAGTTCTGGTCAGACCCACCATGAGCACTGTGTCCAGTTCTGGTCAGTCCCACCTTGTGCACGGTGTCCAGTTCTGGTCAGACCCACCTTGAGCACTGTGTCCAGTTCTGGTCAGACCCACCTTGAGCACTGTGTCCAGTTCTGGTCAGACCCACCTTGATCACTGTGTCCAGTTCTGGTCAGTCCCACATTGAGCACTGTGTCCAGTTCCGGTCAGTCCCACCTTGATCACTGTGTCCAGTTCTGGTCAGACCCACCTTGAGCACTGTGTCCAGTTCTGGTCAGACCCACCTTGATCACTGTGTCCAGTTCTGGTCAGTCCCACCTTGAGCACTGTGTCCAGTTCTGGTCAGTCCCACCTTGAGCACTTTGTCCAGTTCTGGTCAGACCCACCTTGATCACTGTGTCCAGTTCTGGTTAGACCCACCTTGATCACTGTGTCCAGTTCTGGTTAGACCCACCTTGATCACTGTGTCCAGTTCTGGTCAGTCCCACCTTGATCACTGTGTCCAGTTCTGGTTAGACCCACCTTGATCACTGTGTCCAGTTCTGGTTAGACCCACCTTGAGCACTGTGTCCAGTTCTGGTCAGTCCCACCTTGAGCACTGTGTTCAGTTCTGGTCAGTCCCACCTTGGGCACTGTGTCCAGTTCTGGTCAGACCCACCTTGAGCACTTTGCCCAGTTCAGGTCAGTCCCACCGTGAGCAGTGTGTCCAGTTCTGGTCAGACCCACCTTGAGCACTGTGTCCAGTTCTGTTCAGACACACCTTGAGCACTGTGTCCAGTTCTGGTCAGACCCACCTTGAGCACTGTGTCCAGTTCTGGTCAGACCCACCTTGAGCACTGTGTCCAGTCCTGGTCAGACCCACCTTGAGCACTGTGTCCAGTTCTGGTCAGACCCACCGTGAGCACTGTGTCCAGTTCTGGTCAGTCCCACCATGAGCACTGTGTCCAGTTCTGGTCAGACCCACCTTGAGCACTGTGTCCAGTTCTGGTCAGACCCACCTTGAGCACTGTGTCCAGTTCTGGTCAGACCCACCTTGAGCACTGTGTCCAGTTCTGGTCAGTCCCACCTTGAGCACTGTGTCCAGTTCTGGTTAGACCCACCTTGATCACTGTGTCCAGTTCTGGTTAGACCCACCTTGATCACTGTGTCCAGTTCTGGTCAGTCCCACCTTGATCACTGTGTCCAGTTCTGGTTAGACCCACCTTGAGCACTGTGTCCAGTTCTGGTCAGTCCCACCTTGAGCACTGTGTCCAGTTCTGGTTAGACCCACCTTGATCACTGTGTCCAGTTCTGGTTAGACCCACCTTGATCACTGTGTCCAGTTCTGGTCAGTCCCACCTTGATCACTGTGTCCAGTTCTGGTTAGACCCACCGTGAGCACTGTGTCCAGTTCTGGTCAGTCCCACCTTGTGCACTGTGTCCAGTTCTAGTCAGTCCCACCTTGAGCACTGTGTCCAGTTCTGGTCAGACCCACCTTGAGCACTGTGTCCAGTTCTGGTCAGACCCACCTTGAGCACTGTGTCCAGTTCTGGTCAGACCCACCTTGAGCACTGTGGCCAGTTCCGGTCAGTCCCACCTTGATCACTGTGTCCAGTTCCGGTCAGTCCCACCTTGATCACTGTGTCCAGTTCTGGCCAGTCCCACCTTGAGCACTGTGTCCAGTTCTGGTCAGACCCACCTTGAGCACTGTGTCCAGTTCCGGTCAGTCCCACCTTGAGCACTGTGTCCAGTTCCGGTCAGTCCCACCTTGATCACTGTGTCCAGTTCCGGTTAGTCCCACCTTGAGCACTGTGTCCAGTTCTGGTCAGTCCCACCTTGATCACTGTGTCCAGTTCTCGTCAGATCCACCTTGAGCACTGTGTCCAGTTCCGGTCAGTCCCACCTTGATCACTGTGTACAGTTCTGGTCATTCCCACCTTGATCACTGTGTCCAGTTCTGGTCAGTCCCACCTTGAGCACTGTGTCCAGTTCTGGTCAGTCCCACCTGATCACTGTGTCCAGTTCTGGTCAGACCCACCTTGATCACTGTGTCCAGTTCTGGTCAGACCCACCTTGAGCACTGTGTCCAGTTCTGGTCAGACCCACCTTGAGCACTGTGTCCAGTTCTGGTCAGACCCACCTTGATCACTGTGTCCAGTTCTGGTCAGACCCACCTTGAGCACTGGGTCCAGTTCTGGTCAGACCCACCTTGAGCACTGTGTCCAGTTCTGGTCAGACCCACCTTGAGCACTGTGTCCAGTTCTGGTCAGACCCACCGTGAGCACTGTGTCCAGTTCTGGTCAGACCCAACTTGAGCACTGTGTCCAGTTCTGGCCAGTCCCACCTTGAGCACTGTGTCCTGTTCTGGTCAGACCCACCTTGAGCACTGTGTCCAGTTCTGGTCAGTCCCACCTTGAGCACTGTGTCCAGTTCTGGTCAGTCCCACCTTGATCACTGTGTCCAGTTCTGGTCAGACCCACCTTGATCACTGTGTCCAGTTCTGGTCAGACCCACCTTGAGCACTGTGTCCAGTTCTGGTCAGACCCACCTTGAGCACTGTGTCCAGTTCTGGTCAGACCCACCTTGATCACTGTGTCCAGTTCTGGTCAGACCCACCTTGAGCACTGGGTCCAGTTCTGGTCAGACCCACCTTGAGCACTGTGTCCAGTTCTGGTCAGACCCACCTTGAGCACTGTGTCCAGTTCTGGTCAGACCCACCGTGAGCACTGTGTCCAGTTCGGTTCAGACCCAACTTGAGCACTGTGTCCAGTTCTGGCCAGTCCCACCTTGAGCACTGTGTCCTGTTCTGGTCAGACCCACCTTGAGCACTGTGTCCAGTTCTGGTCAGTCCCACCTTGAGCACTGTGTCCAGTTCTGGTCAGTCCCACCTTGAGCACTGTGTCCAGTTCTGGTCAGACCCACCTTGAGCACTGTGTCCAGTTCTGGTCAGACCCACCTTGAGCACTGGGTCCTGTTCTGGTCAGTCCCACCTTGAGCACTGTGTCCAGTTCTGGTCAGACCCACCTTGAGCACAGTGTCCAGTTCTGGTCAGACCCACCTTGAGCACTGTGTCCAGTTCTGGTCAGACCCACCTTGAGCACTGTGTCCAGTTCTGGTCAGACCCACCTTGAGCACTGTGTCCAGTTCTGGTCAGACCCACCTTGAGCACTGTGTCCAGTTCTGGTCAGTCCCACCTTGAGCACTGTGTCCAGTTCTGGTCAGACCCACCTTGAGCACTGTGTCCAGTTCTGGTCAGTCCCACCTTGAGCACTGTGTCCAGTTCTGGTCAGACCCACCTTGAGCACTGTGTCCAGTTCTGGTCAGACCCACCTTGAGCACTGTGTCCAGTTCTGGTCAGACCCACCTTGAGCACTGTGTCCAGTTCTGGTCAGACCCACCATGAGCACTGTGTCCAGTTCTGGTCAGACCCACCTTGAGCACTGTGTCCAGTTCTGGTCAGACCCACCACGAGCACTGTGTCCAGTTCTGGTCAGTCCCACCTTGAGCACGGTGTCCAGTTCTGGTCAGACCCACCTTGAGCACTGTGTCCAGTTCTGGTCAGACCCACCTTGAGCACTGTGTCCAGTTCTGGTCAGACCCACCTTGATCACTGTGTCCAGTTCTGGTCAGTCCCACATTGAGCACTGTGTCCAGTTCCGGTCAGTCCCACCTTGATCACTGTGTCCAGTTCTGGTCAGACCCACCTTGAGCACTGTGTCCAGTTCTGGTCAGACCCACCTTGATCACTGTGTCCAGTTCTGGTCAGTCCCACCTTGAGCACTGTGTCCAGTTCTGGTCAGTCCCACCTTGAGCACTTTGTCCAGTTCTGGTCAGACCCACCTTGATCACTGTGTCCAGTTCTGGTCAGACCCACCATGAGCACTGTGTCCAGTTCTGGTCAGTCCCACCTTGAGCACTGTGTCCAGTTCTGGTCAGTCCCACCTTGATCACTGTGTCCAGTTCTGGTTAGACCCACCTTGATCACTGTGTCCAGTTCCGGTCAGTCCCACCTTGATCACTGTGTCCAGTTCTGGTCAGACCCACCTTGAGCACTGTGTCCAGTTCTGGTCAGACCTACCTTGATCACTGTGTCCAGTTCTGGTCAGTCCCACCTTGAGCACTGTGTCCAGTTCTGGTCAGTCCCACCGTGAGCACTGTGTCCAGTTCTGGTCAGTCCCACCTTGATCACTGTGTCCAGTTCTGGTTAGACCCACCTTGATCACTGTGTCCAGTTCTGGTTAGACCCACCTTGATCACTGTGTCCAGTTCTGGTCAGTCCCACCTTGATCACTGTGTCCAGTTCTGGTTAGACCCACCTTGATCACTGTGTCCAGTTCTGGTTAGACCCACCTTGAGCACTGTGTCCAGTTCTGGTCAGTCCCACCTTGAGCACTGTGTCCAGTTCTGATCAGTCCCACCTTGGGCACTGTGTCCAGTTCTGGTCAGACCCACCTTGAGCACTTTGCCCAGTTCAGGTCAGTCCCAACGTGAGCACTGTGTCCAGTTCTGGTCAGACCCACCTTGAGCACTGTGTCCAGTTCTGATCAGACCCACCTTGAGCACTGTGTCCAGCTCTGGTCAGACCCACCTTGAGCACTGTGTCCAGTTCTGGTCAGACCCACCTTGAGCACTGTGTCCAGTTCTGGTCAGACCCACCTTGAGCACTTTGTCCAGTTCTGGTCAGACCCACCGTGAGCACTGTGTCCAGTTCTGGTCAGTCCCACCTTGAGCACTGTGTCCAGTTCTGGTCTGTCCCACCTTGAGCACTGTGTCCAGTTCTGTTCAGAGCCACCTTGAGCACTGTGTCCAGTTCTGGTCAGTCCCACCTTGAGCACTGTGTCCAGTTCTGGTCAGTCCCACCTTGAGCACTGTCTCCAGTTCTGGTCAGTCTCACCTTGAGCACTGTGTCCAGTTCTGGTCAATCCCACCTTGATCACTGTGTCCAGTTCTGGTCAGACCCACCTTGAGCACTGTGTCCAGTTCTGGTCAGACCCACCGTGAGCACTGTGTCCAGTTCTGTTCAGTCCCACCTTGAGCACTGTGTCCAGTTTGGGTCAGACCCACCTTGAGCACTGTGTCCAGTTCTGGTCAGACCCACCTTGAGCACTGTGTCCAGTTCCGGTCAGTCCCACCTTGATCACTGTGTCCATTTCCGGTCAGTCCCTCCTTGATCACTGTGTCCAGTTCTGGTCAGTCCCACCTTGAGCACTATGTCCAGTTCTGGTCAGAACCACCTTGAGCACTGTGTCCAGTTCCGGTCAGTCCCACCTTGATCACTGTGTCCAGTTCCGGTCAGTCCCACCTTGATCACTGTGTCCAGTTCTGGTCAGTCCCACCTTGAGCACTGTGTCCAGTTCTGGTCAGTCCCACCTTGATCACTGTGTCCAGTTCTCGTCAGATCCACCTTGAGCACTGTGTCCAGTTCTGGTCAGTCCCACCTTGAGCACTGTGTCCAGTTCTGGTCAGTCCCACCGTGAGCATTGTGTCCAGTTCTGGTTAGACCCACCTTGATCACTGTGTCCAGTTCTGGTTAGACCCACCTTGATCACTGTGTCCAGTTCTGGTCAGTCCCACCTTGATCACTGTGTCCAGTTCTGGTTAGACCCACCTTGATCACTGTGTCCAGTTCTGGTTAGACCCACCTTGAGCACTGTGTCCAGTTCTGGTCAGTCCCACCTTGAGCACTGTGTCCAGTTCTGGTCAGTCCCACCTTGGGCACTGTGTCCAGTTCTGGTCAGTCCCACCTTGAGCACTTTGCCCAGTTCAGGTCAGTCCCACCGTGAGCACTGTGCCCAGTTCTGGTCAGACCCACCTTGAGCACTGTGTCCAGTTCTGGTCAGACCCACCTTGAGCACTGTGTCCAGTTCTGGTCAGACCCACCTTGAGCACTGTGTCCAGTTCTGGTCAGACCCACCTTGAGCACTGTGTCCAGTTCTGGTCAGACCCACCTTGAGCACTGTGTCCAGTTCTGGTCAGACCCACCGTGAGCACTGTGTCCAGTTCTGGTCAGTCCCACCTTGAGCACTGTGTCCAGTTCTGGTCAGACCCACCTTGAGCACTGTGTCCAGTTCTGGTCAGACCCACCTTGATCACTGTGTCCAGTTCTGGTCAGTCCCACCTTGAGCACTGTGTCCAGTTCTGGTCAGTCCCACCTTGAGCACTTTGTCCAGTTCTGGTTAGACCCACCTTGAGCACTGTGTCCAGTTCTGGTCAGACCCACCTTGAGCACTGTGTCCAGTTCTGGTCAGTCCCACCTTGAGCACTGTGTCCAGTTCTGGTCAGTCCCACCTTGAGCACTGTGTCCAGTTCTGGTCAGTCCCACCTTCAGCACTGTGTCCAGTTCTGGTCAATTCCACCTTGATCACTGTGTCCAGTTCTGGTCAGACCCACCTTGAGCACTGTGTCCAGTTCTGGTCAGACCCACCGTGAGCACTGTGTCCAGTTCTGGTCAGTCCCACCTTGAGCACTGTGTCCAGTTCTGGTCAGACCCACCTTGAGCACTGTGTCCAGTTCTGGTCAGACCCATCTTGAGCACTGTGTCCAGTTCCGATCAGTCCCACCTTGATCACTGTGTCCAGTTCAGGCCAGTCACACCTTGATCACTGTGTCCAGTTCTGGTCAGTCCCACCTTGAGCACTATGTCCAGTTCTGGTCAGACCCACCTTGAGCACTGTGTCCAGTTCCGGTCAGTCCCACCTTGATCATTGTGTCCAGTTCCGGTCAGTCCCACCTTGATCACTGTGTCCAGTTCTGGTCAGTCCCACCTTGAGCACTGTGTCCAGTTCTGGTCAGTCCCACCTTGATCACTCTGTCCAGTTCTCGTCAGATCCACCTTGAGCACTGTGTCCAGTTCCGGTCAGTCCCACCTTGATCACTGTGTCCAGTTCTGGTCAGACCCACCTTGAGCACTGTGTCCAGTTCTGGTCAGTCCCACCTTGAGCACTGTGTCCAGTTCTGGTCAGACCCACCTTGAGCACTGTGTCCAGTTCTGGTCAGACCCACCATGAGCACTGTGTCCAGTTCTGGTCAGACCCACCTTGAGCACTGTGTCCAGTTCTGGTCAGACCCACCATGAGCACTGTGTCGAGTTCTGGTCAGACCTATAATGTGGACAAGTGCGAAGTTATCCACCTTGGGTGCAGGAACGGGAGGGCAAATTATTATTTAAATGGCAATAGATTGGGAGAGGGGGAAGTACAGAGAGACCTGGGTGTTCTTGTACACCAGTCACTGAAGGCGAGCATGCAGGTGCAACAGGCGGTCAAGAAGGCAAACGGTATGCTGGCCTTCATAGCAAAAGGGTTAGAATACAGGAACAGGGATACCTTGCTGCAGCTGTACAGGGCACTGGTGAGACCACACCTCGAGTACTGTGTACAGTTTTGGTCGCCTCATCTGAGGAAGGATGTTCTTGCCATGGAGGGGGTGCAGCGGCGATTCACCAGGCTGATACCAGGAATGGCGGGAATGACCTATGAGGAGAGACTATGTAGTTTAGGGATGTACACACTGGAGTTTAGAAGATTGAGAGGGGACCTCATAGAAGTGTATAAAATTCTGACAGGTCTAGACAGACTGGATGCAGAAGGAATGTTTCCCTTGGCGGGTGAAAACAGAACTAGAGGACATAATTTAAGGATAAGGGCTAAACCATTTAGGACAGAGATGAGGGGGAATTTCTTCACTCAGAGAGTGGTGAACCTGTGGAACTCATTGCCACAGAGGGCAGTGTACGCCAGCTCATTAAATATATTTAAGAGGGAATTAGATATATTTCTACGGGCAAAAGGGGTTAAGGGTTACGGAGAGAAGGCGGGGACGGGATACTGAATTAAAGGATCAGCCATGATCTCATTAAATGGCGGAGCAGGCACGAAGGGCCGAATGGCCTACTCCTGCTCCTATCTTCTATGTATCTATGTATCTATGACCCACCTTGAGCACGGTGTCCAGTTCTGGTCAGACCCACCTTGAGCACTGTGTCCAGTTCTGGTCAGACCCACCTTGAGCACTG
This sequence comes from Somniosus microcephalus, assembly GCF_052327205.1. Lineage (NCBI taxonomy): Eukaryota > Metazoa > Chordata > Chondrichthyes > Squaliformes > Somniosidae > Somniosus > Somniosus microcephalus. Next base: position 231,875,503 of record NC_140998.1, read on the forward strand.
TGTCCAATTCTGGTCAGACCCACCTTGATCACTGTGTCCAGTTCTGGTCAGTCCCACCTTGAGCACTGTGTCCAGTTCTGGTCAGTCCCACCTTGAGCACTGTGTCCAGTTCTGGTCAGACCCACCTTGATCACTGTGTCCAGTTCTGGTCAGACCCACCGTGAGCACTGTGTCCAGTTCTGGTCAGTCCCACCTTGATCACTGTGTCCAGTTCTGGTCAGACCCACCTTGAGCACTGTGTCCAGTTCTGGACAGACCCACCTTGAGCACTGTGTCCAGTTCTGGTCAGACCCACCTTGAGCACTGTGTCCAGTTCTGGTCAGACCCACCTTGAGCACTGTGTCCAGTTCTGGTCAGACCCACCTTGATCACTGTGTCCAGTTCTGGTCAGACCCACCTTGAGCACTGGGTCCAGTTCTGGTCAGACCCACCTTGAGCATTGGGTCCAGTTCTGGTCAGACACACCTTGAGCACTGTGTCCAGTTCTGGTCAGACCCACCGTGAGCACTGTGTCCAGTTCTGGTCAGACCCAACTTGAGCAGGGTGTCCAGTTCTGGCCAGTCCCACCTTGAGCACTGTGTCCTGTTCTGGTCAGACCCACCTTGAGCACTGTGTCCAGTTCTGGTCAGTCCCACCTTGAGCACTGTGTCCAGTTCTGGTCAGTCCCACCTTGAGCACTGTGACCAGTTCTGGTCAGACCCACCTTGAGCACTGTGTCCAGTTCTGGTCAGACCCACCTTGAGCACTGGGTCCTGTTCTGGTCAGTCCCACCTTGAGCACTGTGTCCAGTTCTGGTCAGACCCACCTTGAGCACAGTGTCCAGTTCTGGTCAGACCCACCTTGAGCACTGTGTCCAGTTCTGGTCAGACCCACCATGAGCACTGTGTCCAGTTCTGGTCAGACCCACCTTGAGCACTGTGTCCAGTTCTGGTCAGACCCACCTTGAGCACTGTGTCCAGTTCTGGTCAGTCCCACCTTGAGCACTGTGTCCAGTTCTGGTCAGACCCACCTTGAGCACTGTGTCCAGTTCTGGTCAGTCCCACCTTGAGCACTGTGTCCAGTTCTGGTCAGTCCCACCTTGAGCACTGTGTCCAGTTCTGGTCAGACCCACCTTGAGCACTGTGTCCAGTTCTGGTCAGACCCACCTTGAGCACTGTGTCCAGTTCTGGTCAGACCCACCTTGAGCACTGTGTCCAGTTCTGGTCAGACCCACCATGACCACTGTGTCCAATTCTGGTCAGTCCCACCTTGAGCACGGTGTCCAGTTCTGGTCAGACCCACCTTGAGCACTGTGTCCAGTTCTGGTCAGACCCACCTTGAGCACTGTGTCCAGTTCTGGTCAGACCCACCTTGATCACTGTGTCCAGTTCTGGTCAGTCCCACATTGAGCACTGTGTCCAGTTCCGGTCAGTCCCACCTTGATCACTGTGTCCAGTTCTGGTCAGACCCACCTTGAGCACTGTGTCCAGTTCTGGTCAGACCCACCTTGATCACTGTGTCCAGTTCTGGTCAGTCCCACCTTGAGCACTGTGTCCAGTTCTGGTCAGTCCCACCTTGAGCACTTTGTCCAGTTCTGGTCAGACCCACCTTGATCACTGTGTCCAGTTCTGGTCAGTCCCACCTTGAGCACTGTGTCCAGTTCTGGTCAGTCCCACCTTGATCACTGTGTCCAGTTCTGGTTAGACCCACCTTGATCACTGTGTCCAGTTTCGGTCAGTCCCACCTTGGTCACTGTGTCCAGTTCTGGTCAGACCCACCTTGAGCACTGTGTCCAGTTCTGGTCAGACCCACCTTGATCACTGTGTCCAGTTCTGGTCAGTCCCACCTTGAGCACTGTGGCCAGTTCCGGTCAGTCCCACCTTGATCATTGTGTCCAGTTCCGGTCAGTCCCACCTTGATCACTGTGTCCAGTTCTGGTCAGTCCCACCTTGAGCACTGTGTCCAGTTCTGGTCAGTCCCACCTTGATCACTCTGTCCAGTTCTCGTCAGATCCACCTTGAGCACTGTGTCCAGTTCCGGTCAGTCCCACCTTGAGCACTGTGTCCAGTTCTGGTCTGTCCCACCTTGAGCACAGTGTCCAGTTCTGGTCAGACCCACCTTGATCACTGTGTCCAGTTCTGGTCAGACCCACCGTGAGCACTGTGTCCAGTTCTGGTCAGTCCCACCATGATCACTGTGTCCAGTTCTGGTCAGACCCACCTTGATCACTGTGTCCAGTTCTGGTCAGACCCACCTTGAGCACTGTGTCCAGTTCTGGACAGACCCACCTTGAGCACTGTGTCCAGTTCTGGTCAGACCCACCTTGAGCACTGTGTCCAGTTCTGGTCAGACCCACCTTGAGCACTGTGTCCAGTTCTGGTCAGACCCACCTTGATCACTGTGTCCAGTTCTGGTCAGACCCACCTTGAGCACTGGGTCCAGTTCTGGTCAGACCCACCTTGAGCACTGTGTCCAGTTCTGGTCAGACCCACCTTGAGCACTGTGTCCAGTTCTGGTCAGACCCACCGTGAGCACTGTGTCCAGTTCTGGTCAGACCCAACTTGAGCACTGTGTCCAGTTCTGGCCAGTCCCACCTTGAGCACTGTGTCCTGTTCTGGTCAGACCCACCTTGAGCACTGTGTCCAGTTCTGGTCAGTCCCACCTTGAGCACTGTGTCCAGTTCTGGTCAGTCCCACCTTGAGCACTGTGTCCAGTTCTGGTCAGACCCACCTTGAGCACTGTGTCCAGTTCTGGTCAGACCCACCTTGAGCACTGGGTCCTGTTCTGGTGAGTCCCACCTTGAGCACTGTGTCCAGTTCTGGTCAGACCCACCTTGAGCACAGTGTCCAGTTCTGGTCAGACCCACCTTGAGCACTGTGTCCAGTTCTGGTCAGACCCACCATGAGCACTGTGTCCAGTTCTGGTCAGACCCACCTTGAGCACTGTGTCCAGTTCTGGTCAGACCCACCTTGAGCACTGTGTCCAGTTCTGGTCAGTCCCACCTTGAGCACTGTGTCCAGTTCTGGTCAGACCCACCTTGAGCACTGTGTCCAGTTCTGGTCAGTCCCACCTTGAGCACTGTGTCCAGTTCTGGTCAGTCCCACCTTGAGCACTGTGTCCAGTTCTGGTCAGACCCACCTTGAGCACTGTGTCCAGTTCTGGTCAGACCCACCTTGAGCACTGTGTCCAGTTCTGGTCAGACCCACCTTGAGCACTGTGTCCAGTTCTGGTCAGACCCACCATGACCACTGTGTCCAGTTCTGGTCAGTCCCACCTTGAACACGGTGTCCAGTTCTGGTCAGACCCACCTTGAGCACTGTGTCCAGTTCTGGTCAGACCCACCTTGAGCACTGTGTCCAGTTCTGGTCAGACCCACCTTGATCACTGTGTCCAGTTCTGGTCAGTCCCACATTGAGCACTGTGTCCAGTTCCGGTCAGTCCCACCTTGATCACTGTGTCCAGTTCTGGTCAGACCCACCTTGAGCACTGTGTCCAGTTCTGGTCAGACCCACCTTGATCACTGTGTCCAGTTCTGGTCAGTCCCACCTTGAGCACTGTGTCCAGTTATGGTCAGTCCCACCTTGAGCACTGTGTCCAGTTCTGGTTAGACCCACCTTGATCACTGTGTCCAGTTCTGGTCAGACCCACCATGAGCACTCTGTCCAGTTCTGGTCAGACCCACCTTGAGCACTGTGTCCAGTTCTGGTCAGACCCACCTTGAGCACTGTGTCCAGTTCTGGTCAGACCCACCTTGAGCACTGTGTCCAGTTCTAGTCAGACCCACCATGACCACTGTGTCCAGTTCTGGTCAGTCCCACCTTGAACACGGTGTCCAGTTCTGGTCAGACCCACCTTGAGCACTGTGTCCAGTTCTGGTCAGACCCACCTTGAGCACTGTGTCCAGTTCTGGTCAGACCCACCTTGATCACTGTGTCCAGTTCTGGTCAGTCCCACATTGAGCACTGTGTCCAGTTCCGGTCAGTCCCACCTTGATCACTGTGTCCAGTTCTGGTCAGTCCCACCTTGAGCACTGTGTCCAGTTATGGTCAGTCCCACCTTGAGCACTGTGTCCAGTTCTGGTTAGACCCACCTTGATCACTGTGTCCAGTTCTGGTCAGACCCACCATGAGCACTCTGTCCAGTTCTGGTCAGTCCCACCTTGAGCACTGTGTCCAGTTCTGGTCAGTCCCACCTTGATCACTGTGTCCAGTTCTGGTTAGACCCACCTTGATCACTGTGTCCAGTTTCGGTCAGTCCCACCTTGGTCACTGTGTCCAGTTCTGGTCAGACCCACCTTGAGCACTGTGTCCAGTTCTGGTCAGACCCACCTTGATCACTGTGTCCAGTTCTGGTCAGTCCTACCTTCAGCACTGTGTCCAGTTCTGGTCAGTCCCACCGTGAGCACTGTGTCCAGTTCTGGTCAGTCCCACCTTGATCACTGTGTCCAGTTCTGGTTAGACCCACCTTGATCACTGTGTCCAGTTCTGGTTAGACCCACCTTGATCACTGTGTCCAGTTCTGGTCAGTCCCACCTTGATCACTGTGTCCAGTTCTGGTTAGACCCACCTTGATCACTGTGTCCAGTTCTGGTTAGACCCACCTTGAGCACTGTGTCCAGTTCTGGTCAGTCCCACCTTGAGCACTGTGTCCAGTTCTGATCAGTCCCACCTTGGGCACTGTGTCCAGTTCTGGTCAGACCCACCTTGAGCACTTTGCCCAGTTCAGGTCAGTCCCACCGTGAGCACTGTGTCCAGTTCTGGTCAGACCCACCTTGAGCACTGTGTCCAGTTCTGGTCAGACCCACCTTGAGCACTGTGTCCAGCTCTGGTCAGACCCACCTTGAGCACTGTGTCCAGTTCTGGTCAGACCCACCTTGAGCACTGTGTCCAGTTCTGGTCAGACCCACCTTGAGCACTTTGTCCAGTTCTGGTCAGACCCACCGTGAGCACTGTGTCCAGTTCTGGTCAGTCCCACCTTGAGCACTGTGTCCAGTTCTGGTCAGACCCACCTTGAGCACTGTGTCCAGTTCTGCTCAGAGCCACCTTGAGCACTGTGTCCAGTTCTGGTCAGTCCCACCTTGAGCACTGTGTCCAGTTCTGGTCAGTCCCACCTTGAGCACTGTCTCCAGTTCTGGTCAGTCCCACCTTGAGCACTGTGTCCAGTTCTGGTCAATCCCACCTTGATCACTGTGTCCAGTTCTGGTCAGACCCACCTTGAGCACTGTGTCCAGTTCTGGTCAGACCCACCGTGAGCACTGTGTCCAGTTCTGTTCAGTCCCACCTTGAGCACTGTGTCCAGTTTTGGTCAGACCCACCTTGAGCACTGTGTCCAGTTCTGGTCAGACCCACCTTGAGCACTGTGTCCAGTTCCGGTCAGTCCCACCTTGATCACTGTGTCCAGTTCCGGTCAGTCCCACCTTGATCACTGTGTCCAGTTCTGGTCAGTCCCACCTTGAGCACTATGTCCAGTTCTGGTCAGAACCACCTTGAGCACTGTGTCCAGTTCCGGTCAGTCCCACCTTGATCACTGTGTCCAGTTCCGGTCAGTCCCACCTTGATCACTGTGTCCAGTTCTGGTCAGTCCCACCTTGAGCACTGTGTCCAGTTCTGGTCAGTCCCACCTTGATCACTGTGTCCAGTTCTCGTCAGATCCACCTTGAGCACTGTGTCCAGTTCTGGTCAGTCCCACCTTGATCACTGTGTCCAGTTCTGGTCAGACCCACCTTGAGCACTGTGTCCAGTTCTGGTCAGTCCCACCTTGGGCACTGTGTCCAGTTCTGGTCAGACCCACCTTGAGCACTTTGCCCAGTTCAGGTCAGTCCCACCGTGAGCACTGTGCCCAGTTCTGGTCAGACCCACCTTGAGCACTGTGTCCAGTTCTGGTCAGACCCACCTTGAGCACTGTGTCCAGTTCTGGTCAGACCCACCTTGAGCACTGTGTCCAGTTCTGGTCAGACCCACCTTGAGCACTGTGTCCGGTTCTGGTCAGACCCACCTTGAGCACTGTGTCCAGTTCTGGTCAGTCCCACCTTGAGCACTGTGTCCAGTACTGGTCAGACCCACCTTGAGCACTGTGTCCAGTTCTGGTCAGTCCCACCTTGAGCACTGTGTCCAGTTCTGGTCAGACCCACCTTGAGCACTGTGTCCAGTTCTGGTCAGACCCACCTTGAGCACTGTGTCCAGTTCTGGTCAGACCCACCTTGAGCACTGTGTCCAGTTCTGGTCAGACCCACCTTGAGCACTGTGTCCAGTTCTGGTCAGACCCACCATGAGCACTGTGTCCAGTTCTGGTCAGTCCCACCTTGAGCACGGTGTCCAGTTCTGGTCAGACCCACCTTGAGCAATGTGTCCAGTTCTGGTCAGACCCACCTTGAGCACTGTGTCCAGTTCTGGTCAGACCCACCTTGATCACTGTGTCCAGTTCTGGTCAGTCCCACATTGAGCACTGTGTCCAGTTCCGGTCAGTCCCACCTTGATCACTGTGTCCAGTTCTGGTCAGACCCACCTTGAGCACTGTGTCCAGTTCTGGTCAGACCCACCTTGATCACTGTGTCCAGTTCTGGTCAGTCCCACCTTGAGCACTGTGTCCAGTTCTGGTCAGTCCCACCTTGAGCACTTTGTCCAGTTCTGGTCAGACCCACCTTGATCACTGTGTCCAGTTCTGGTCAGACCCACCATGAGCACTGTGTCCAGTTCTGGTCAGTCCCACCTTGAGCACTGTGTCCAGTTCTGGTCAGTCCCACCTTGATCACTGTGTCCAGTTCTGGTTAGACCCACCTTGATCACTGTGTCCAGTTTCGGTCAGTCCCACCTTGGTCACTGTGTCCAGTTCTGGTCAGACCCACCTTGAGCACTGTGTCCAGTTCTGGTCAGACCCACCTTGATCACTGTGTCCAGTTCTGGTCAGTCCTACCTTGAGCACTGTGTCCAGTTCTGGTCAGTCCCACCGTGAGCACTGTGTCCAGTTCTGGTCAGTCCCACCTTGATCACTGTGTCCAGTTCTGGTTAGACCCACCTTGATCACTGTGTCCAGTTCTGGTTAGACCCACCTTGAGCACTGTGTCCAGTTCTGGTCAGTCCCACCTTGAGCACTGTGTCCAGTTCTGATCAGTCCCACCTTGGGCACTGTGTCCAGTTCTGGTCAGACCCACCTTGAGCACTTTGCCCAGTTCAGGTCAGTCCCACCATGACCACTGTGTCCAGTTCTGGTCAGTCCCACCTTGAACACGGTGTCCAGTTCTGGTCAGACCCACCTTGATCACTGTGTCCAGTTCTGGTCAGACCCACCTTGAGCACTGTGTCCAGTTCTGGTCAGACCCACCTTGATCACTGTGTCCAGTTCTGGTCAGTCCCACCTTGAGCACTGTGTCCAGTTATGGTCAGTCCCACCTTGAGCACTGTGTCCAGTTCTGGTTAGACCCACCTTGATCACTGTGTCCAGTTCTGGTCAGACCCACCATGAGCACTCTGTCCAGTTCTGGTCAGACCCACCTTGAGCACTGTGTCCAGTTCTGGTCAGACCCACCTTGAGCACTGTGTCCAGTTCTGGTCAGACCCACCTTGAGCACTGTGTCCAGTTCTGGTCAGACCCACCATGACCACTGTGTCCAGTTCTGGTCAGTCCCACCTTGAACACGGTGTCCAGTTCTGGTCAGACCCACCTTGAGCACTGTGTCCAGTTCTGGTCAGACCCACCTTGAGCACTGTGTCCAGTTCTGGTCAGACCCACCTTGATCACTGTGTCCAGTTCTGGTCAGTCCCACATTGAGCACTGTGTCCAGTTCCGGTCAGTCCCACCTTGATCACTGTGTCCAGTTCTGGTCAGTCCCACCTTGAGCACTGTGTCCAGTTATGGTCAGTCCCACCTTGAGCACTGTGTCCAGTTCTGGTTAGACCCACCTTGATCACTGTGTCCAGTTCTGGTCAGACCCACCATGAGCACTCTGTCCAGTTCTGGTCAGTCCCACCTTGAGCACTGTGTCCAGTTCTGGTCAGTCCCACCTTGATCACTGTGTCCAGTTCTGGTTAGACCCACCTTGATCACTGTGTCCAGTTTCGGTCAGTCCCACCTTGGTCACTGTGTCCAGTTCTGGTCAGACCCACCTTGAGCACTGTGTCCAGTTCTGGTCAGACCCACCTTGATCACTGTGTCCAGTTCTGGTCAGTCCTACCTTCAGCACTGTGTCCAGTTCTGGTCAGTCCCACCGTGAGCACTGTGTCCAGTTCTGGTCAGTCCCACCTTGATCACTGTGTCCAGTTCTGGTTAGACCCACCTTGATCACTGTGTCCAGTTCTGGTTAGACCCACCTTGATCACTGTGTCCAGTTCTGGTCAGTCCCACCTTGATCACTGTGTCCAGTTCTGGTTAGACCCACCTTGATCACTGTGTCCAGTTCTGGTTAGACCCACCTTGAGCACTGTGTCCAGTTCTGGTCAGTCCCACCTTGAGCACTGTGTCCAGTTCTGATCAGTCCCACCTTGGGCACTGTGTCCAGTTCTGGTCAGACCCACCTTGAGCACTTTGCCCAGTTCAGGTCAGTCCCACCGTGAGCACTGTGTCCAGTTCTGGTCAGACCCACCTTGAGCACTGTGTCCAGTTCTGGTCAGACCCACCTTGAGCACTGTGTCCAGCTCTGGTCAGACCCACCTTGAGCACTGTGTCCAGTTCTGGTCAGACCCACCTTGAGCACTGTGTCCAGTTCTGGTCAGACCCACCTTGAGCACTTTGTCCAGTTCTGGTCAGACCCACCGTGAGCACTGTGTCCAGTTCTGGTCAGTCCCACCTTGAGCACTGTGTCCAGTTCTGGTCAGACCCACCTTGAGCACTGTGTCCAGTTCTGCTCAGAGCCACCTTGAGCACTGTGTCCAGTTCTGGTCAGTCCCACCTTGAGCACTGTGTCCAGTTCTGGTCAGTCCCACCTTGAGCACTGTCTCCAGTTCTGGTCAGTCCCACCTTGAGCACTGTGTCCAGTTCTGGTCAATCCCACCTTGATCACTGTGTCCAGTTCTGGTCAGACCCACCTTGAGCACTGTGTCCAGTTCTGGTCAGACCCACCGTGAGCACTGTGTCCAGTTCTGTTCAGTCCCACCTTGAGCACTGTGTCCAGTTTTGGTCAGACCCACCTTGAGCACTGTGTCCAGTTCTGGTCAGACCCACCTTGAGCACTGTGTCCAGTTCCGGTCAGTCCCACCTTGATCACTGTGTCCAGTTCCGGTCAGTCCCACCTTGATCACTGTGTCCAGTTCTGGTCAGTCCCACCTTGAGCACTATGTCCAGTTCTGGTCAGAACCACCTTGAGCACTGTGTCCAGTTCCGGTCAGTCCCACCTTGATCACTGTGTCCAGTTCCGGTCAGTCCCACCTTGATCACTGTGTCCAGTTCTGGTCAGTCCCACCTTGAGCACTGTGTCCAGTTCTGGTCAGTCCCACCTTGATCACTGTGTCCAGTTCTCGTCAGATCCACCTTGAGCACTGTGTCCAGTTCTGGTCAGTCCCACCTTGATCACTGTGTCCAGTTCTGGTCAGACCCACCTTGAGCACTGTGTCCAGTTCTGGTCAGTCCCACCTTGGGCACTGTGTCCAGTTCTGGTCAGACCCACCTTGAGCACTTTGCCCAGTTCAGGTCAGTCCCACCGTGAGCACTGTGCCCAGTTCTGGTCAGACCCACCTTGAGCACTGTGTCCAGTTCTGGTCAGACCCACCTTGAGCACTGTGTCCAGTTCTGGTCAGACCCACCTTGAGCACTGTGTCCAGTTCTGGTCAGACCCACCTTGAGCACTGTGTCCGGTTCTGGTCAGACCCACCTTGAGCACTGTGTCCAGTTCTGGTCAGTCCCACCTTGAGCACTGTGTCCAGTACTGGTCAGACCCACCTTGAGCACTGTGTCCAGTTCTGGTCAGTCCCACCTTGAGCACTGTGTCCAGTTCTGGTCAGACCCACCTTGAGCACTGTGTCCAGTTCTGGTCAGACCCACCTTGAGCACTGTGTCCAGTTCTGGTCAGACCCACCTTGAGCACTGTGTCCAGTTCTGGTCAGACCCACCTTGAGCACTGTGTCCAGTTCTGGTCAGACCCACCATGAGCACTGTGTCCAGTTCTGGTCAGTCCCACCTTGAGCACGGTGTCCAGTTCTGGTCAGACCCACCTTGAGCAATGTGTCCAGTTCTGGTCAGACCCACCTTGAGCACTGTGTCCAGTTCTGGTCAGACCCACCTTGATCACTGTGTCCAGTTCTGGTCAGTCCCACATTGAGCACTGTGTCCAGTTCCGGTCAGTCCCACCTTGATCACTGTGTCCAGTTCTGGTCAGACCCACCTTGAGCACTGTGTCCAGTTCTGGTCAGACCCACCTTGATCACTGTGTCCAGTTCTGGTCAGTCCCACCTTGAGCACTGTGTCCAGTTCTGGTCAGTCCCACCTTGAGCACTTTGTCCAGTTCTGGTCAGACCCACCTTGATCACTGTGTCCAGTTCTGGTCAGACCCACCATGAGCACTGTGTCCAGTTCTGGTCAGTCCCACCTTGAGCACTGTGTCCAGTTCTGGTCAGTCCCACCTTGATCACTGTGTCCAGTTCTGGTTAGACCCACCTTGATCACTGTGTCCAGTTTCGGTCAGTCCCACCTTGGTCACTGTGTCCAGTTCTGGTCAGACCCACCTTGAGCACTGTGTCCAGTTCTGGTCAGACCCACCTTGATCACTGTGTCCAGTTCTGGTCAGTCCTACCTTGAGCACTGTGTCCAGTTCTGGTCAGTCCCACCGTGAGCACTGTGTCCAGTTCTGGTCAGTCCCACCTTGATCACTGTGTCCAGTTCTGGTTAGACCCACCTTGATCACTGTGTCCAGTTCTGGTTAGACCCACCTTGAGCACTGTGTCCAGTTCTGGTCAGTCCCACCTTGAGCACTGTGTCCAGTTCTGATCAGTCCCACCTTGGGCACTGTGTCCAGTTCTGGTCAGACCCACCTTGAGCACTTTGCCCAGTTCAGGTCAGTCCCACCGTGAGCACTGTGTCCAGTTCTGGTCAGATCCACCTTGAGCACTGTGTCCAGTTCTGGTCAGACCCACCTTGAGCACTGTGTCCAGCTCTGGTCAGACCCACCTTGAGCACTGTGTCCAGTTCTGGTCAGACCCACCTTGAGCACTGTGTCCAGTTCTGGTCAGACCCACCTTGAGCACTTTGTCCAGTTCTGGTCAGACCCACCGTGAGCACTGTGTCCAGTTCTGGTCAGTCCCACCTTGAGCACTGCGTCCAGTTCTGGTCAGACCCACCTTGAGCACTGTGTCCAGTTCTGCTCAGAGCCACCTTGAGCACTGTGTCCAGTTCTGGTCAGTCCCACCTTGAGCACTGTGTCCAGTTCTGGTCAGTCCCACCTTGAGCACTGTCTCCAGTTCTGGTCAGTCCCACCTTGAGCACTGTGTCCAGTTCTGGTCAATCCCACCTTGATCACTGTGTCCAGTTCTGGTCAGACCCACCTTGAGCACTGTGTCCAGTTCTGGTCAGACCCACCGTGAGCACTGTGTCCAGTTCTGTTCAGTCCCACCTTGAGCACTGTGTCCAGTTTTGGTCAGACCCACCTTGAGCACTGTGTCCAGTTCTGGTCAGTCCCACCTTGAGCACTGTGTCCAGTTCTGATCAGTCCCACCTTGGGCACTGTGTCCAGTTCTGGTCAGACCCACCTTGAGCACTTTGCCCAGTTCAGGTCAGTCCCACCGTGAGCACTGTGTCCAGTTCTGGTCAGATCCACCTTGAGCACTGTGTCCAGTTCTGGTCAGACCCACCTTGAGCACTGTGTCCAGCTCTGGTCAGACCCACCTTGAGCACTGTGTCCAGTTCTGGTCAGACCCACCTTGAGCACTGTGTCCAGTTCTGGTCAGACCCACCTTGAGCACTTTGTCCAGTTCTGGTCAGACCCACCGTGAGCACTGTGTCCAGTTCTGGTCAGTCCCACCTTGAGCACTGTGTACAGTTCTGGTCAGACCCACCTTGAGCACTGTGTCCAGTTCTGCTCAGAGCCACCTTGAGCACTGTGTCCAGTTCTGGTCAGTCCCACCTTGAGCACTGTGTCCAGTTCTGGTCAGTCCCACCTTGAGCACTGTGTCCAGTTCTGGTCAATCCCACCTTGATCACTGTGTCCAGTTCTGTTCAGACCCACCTTGAGCACTGTGTCCAGTTCTGGTCAGACCCACCGTGAGCACTGTGTCCAGTTCTGTTCAGTCCCACCTTGAGCACTGTGTCCAGTTTTGGTCAGACCCACCTTGAGCACTGTGTCCAGTTCTGGTCAGACCCACCTTGAGCACTGTGTCCAGTTCCGGTCAGTCCCACCTTGATCACTGTGTCCAGTTCCGGTCAGTCCCACCTTGATCATTGTGTCCAGTTCTGGTCAGTCCCACCTTGAGCACTATGTCCAGTTCTGGTCAGAACCACCTTGAGCACTGTGTCCAGTTCCGGTCAGTCCCACCTTGATCACTGTGTCCAGTTCCGGTCAGTCCCACCTTGATCACTGTGTCCAGTTCTGGTCAGTCCCACCTTGAGCACTGTGTCCAGTTCTGGTCAGTCCCACCTTGATCACTGTGTCCAGTTCTCGTCAGATCCACCTTGAGCACTGTGTCCAGTTCTGGTCAGTCCCACCTTGAGCACTGTGTCCAGTTCTGGTCAGTCCCAACGTGAGCACTGTGTCCAGTTCTGGTCAGTCCCACCTTGATCACTGTGTCCAGTTCTGGTTAGACCCACCTTGATCACTGTGTCCAGTTCTGGTCAGTCCCACCTTGATCACTGTGTCCAGTTCTGGTTAGACCCACCTTGATCACTGTGTCCAGTTCTGGTTAGACCCACCTTGAGCACTGTGTCCAGTTCTGGTCAGTCCCACCTTGAGCACTGTGTCCAGTTCTGGTCAGTCCCACCTTGGGCACTGTGTCCAGTTCTGGTCAGACCCACCTTGAGCACTTTGCCCAGTTCAGGTCAGTCCCACCGTGAGCACTGTGCCCAGTTCTGGTCAGACCCACCTTGAGCACTGTGTCCAGTTCTGGTCAGACCCACCTTGAGCACTGTGTCCAGTTCTGGTCAGACCCACCTTGAGCACTGTGTCCATTTCTGGTCAGACCCACCTTGAGCACTGTGTCCAGTTCTGGTCAGACCCACCTTGAGCACTGTGTCCAGTTCTGGTCCGACCCACCGTGAGCACTGTGTCCAGTTCTGGTCAGTCCCACCTTGAGCACTGTGTCCAGTTCTGGTCAGACCCACCTTGAGCACTGTGTCCAGTTCTGGTCAGACCCACCTTGATCACTGTGTCCAGTTCTGGTCAGTCCCACCTTGAGCACTGTGTCCAGTTCTGCTCAGTCCCACCTTGAGCACTGTGTCCAGTTCTGGTTAGACCCACCTTGAGCACTGTGTCCAGTTCTGGTCAGACCCACCTTGAGCACTGTGTCCAGTTCTGGTCAGTCCCACCTTGAGCACTGTGTCCAGTTCTGGTCAGTCCCACCTTGAGCACTGTGTCCAGTTCTGGTCAGTCCCACCTTCAGCACTGTGTCCAGTTCTGGTCAATCCCACCTTGATCACTGTGTCCAGTTCTGGTCAGACCCACCTTGAGCACTGTGTCCAGTTCTGGTCAGACCCACCGTGAGCACTGTGTCCAGTTCTGGTCAGTCCCACCTTGAGCACTGTGTCCAGTTCTGGTCAGACCCACCTTGAGCACTGTGTCCAGTTCTGGTCAGACCCATCTTGAGCACTGTGTCCAGTTCCGATCAGTCCCACCTTGATCACTGTGTCCAGTTCAGGTCAGTCCCACCTTGATCACTGTGTCCAGTTCTGGTCAGACCCACCATGAGCACTCTGTCCAGTTCTGGTCAGTCCCACCTTGAGCACTGTGTCCAGTTCTGGTCAGTCCCACCTTGATCACTGTGTCCAGTTCTGGTTAGACCCACCTTGATCACTGTGTCCAGTTTCGGTCAGTCCCACCTTGGTCACTGTGTCCAGTTCTGGTCAGACCCACCTTGAGCACTGTGTCCAGTTCTGGTCAGACCCACCTTGATCACTGTGTCCAGTTCTGGTCAGTCCTACCTTCAGCACTGTGTCCAGTTCTGGTCAGTCCCACCGTGAGCACTGTGTCCAGTTCTGGTCAGTCCCACCTTGATCACTGTGTCCAGTTCTGGTTAGACCCACCTTGATCACTGTGTCCAGTTCTGGTTAGACCCACCTTGATCACTGTGTCCAGTTCTGGTCAGTCCCACCTTGATCACTGTGTCCAGTTCTGGTTAGACCCACCTTGATCACTGTGTCCAGTTCTGGTTAGACCCACCTTGAGCACTGTGTCCAGTTCTGGTCAGTCCCACCTTGAGCACTGTGTCCAGTTCTGATCAGTCCCACCTTGGGCACTGTGTCCAGTTCTGGTCAGACCCACCTTGAGCACTTTGCCCAGTTCAGGTCAGTCCCACCGTGAGCACTGTGTCCAGTTCTGGTCAGACCCACCTTGAGCACTGTGTCCAGTTCTGGTCAGACCCACCTTGAGCACTGTGTCCAGCTCTGGTCAGACCCACCTTGAGCACTGTGTCCAGTTCTGGTCAGACCCACCTTGAGCACTGTGTCCAGTTCTGGTCAGACCCACCTTGAGCACTTTGTCCAGTTCTGGTCAGACCCACCGTGAGCACTGTGTCCAGTTCTGGTCAGTCCCACCTTGAGCACTGTGTCCAGTTCTGGTCAGACCCACCTTGAGCACTGTGTCCAGTTCTGCTCAGAGCCACCTTGAGCACTGTGTCCAGTTCTGGTCAGTCCCACCTTGAGCACTGTGTCCAGTTCTGGTCAGTCCCACCTTGAGCACTGTCTCCAGTTCTGGTCAGTCCCACCTTGAGCACTGTGTCCAGTTCTGGTCAATCCCACCTTGATCACTGTGTCCAGTTCTGGTCAGACCCACCTTGAGCACTGTGTCCAGTTCTGGTCAGACCCACCGTGAGCACTGTGTCCAGTTCTGTTCAGTCCCACCTTGAGCACTGTGTCCAGTTTTGGTCAGACCCACCTTGAGCACTGTGTCCAGTTCTGGTCAGACCCACCTTGAGCACTGTGTCCAGTTCCGGTCAGTCCCACCTTGATCACTGTGTCCAGTTCCGGTCAGTCCCACCTTGATCACTGTGTCCAGTTCTGGCCAGTCCCACCTTGAGCACTATGTCCAGTTCTGGTCAGAACCACCTTGAGCACTGTGTCCAGTTCCGGTCAGTCCCACCTTGATCACTGTGTCCAGTTCCGGTCAGTCCCACCTTGATCACTGTGTCCAGTTCTGGTCAGTCCCACCTTGAGCACTGTGTCCAGTTCTGGTCAGTCCCAGCTTGATCACTGTGTCCAGTTCTCGTCAGATCCACCTTGAGCACTGTGTCCAGTTCTGGTCAGTCCCACCTTGATCACTGTGTCCAGTTCTGGTCAGACCCACCTTGAGCACTGTGTCCAGTTCTGGTCAGTCCCACCTTGGGCACTGTGTCCAGTTCTGGTCAGACCCACCTTGAGCACTTTGCCCAGTTCAGGTCAGTCCCACCGTGAGCACTGTGCCCAGTTCTGGTCAGACCCACCTTGAGCACTGTGTCCAGTTCTGGTCAGACCCACCTTGAGCACTGTGTCCAGTTCTGGTCAGACCCACCTTGAGCACTGTGTCCAGTTCTGGTCAGACCCACCTTGAGCACTGTGTCCGGTTCTGGTCAGACCCACCTTGAGCACTGTGTCCAGTTCTGGTCAGTCCCACCTTGAGCACTGTGTCCAGTACTGGTCAGACCCACCTTGAGCACTGTGTCCAGTTCTGGTCAGTCCCACCTTGAGCACTGTGTCCAGTTCTGGTCAGACCCACCTTGAGCACTGTGTCCAGTTCTGGTCAGACCCACCTTGAGCACTGTGTCCAGTTCTGGTCAGACCCACCTTGAGCACTGTGTCCAGTTCTGGTCAGACCCACCTTGAGCACTGTGTCCAGTTCTGGTCAGACCCACCATGAGCACTGTGTCCAGTTCTGGTCAGTCCCACCTTGAGCACGGTGTCCAGTTCTGGTCAGACCCACCTTGAGCAATGTGTCCAGTTCTGGTCAGACCCACCTTGAGCACTGTGTCCAGTTCTGGTCAGACCCACCTTGATCACTGTGTCCAGTTCTGGTCAGTCCCACATTGAGCACTGTGTCCAGTTCCGGTCAGTCCCACCTTGATCACTGTGTCCAGTTCTGGTCAGACCCACCTTGAGCACTGTGTCCAGTTCTGGTCAGACCCACCTTGATCACTGTGTCCAGTTCTGGTCAGTCCCACCTTGAGCACTGTGTCCAGTTCTGGTCAGTCCCACCTTGAGCACTTTGTCCAGTTCTGGTCAGACCCACCTTGATCACTGTGTCCAGTTCTGGTCAGACCCACCATGAGCACTGTGTCCAGTTCTGGTCAGTCCCACCTTGAGCACTGTGTCCAGTTCTGGTCAGTCCCACCTTGATCACTGTGTCCAGTTCTGGTTAGACCCACCTTGATCACTGTGTCCAGTTTCGGTCAGTCCCACCTTGGTCACTGTGTCCAGTTCTGGTCAGACCCACCTTGAGCACTGTGTCCAGTTCTGGTCAGACCCACCTTGATCACTGTGTCCAGTTCTGGTCAGTCCTACCTTGAGCACTGTGTCCAGTTCTGGTCAGTCCCACCGTGAGCACTGTGTCCAGTTCTGGTCAGTCCCACCTTGATCACTGTGTCCAGTTCTGGTTAGACCCACCTTGATCACTGTGTCCAGTTCTGGTTAGACCCACCTTGAGCACTGTGTCCAGTTCTGGTCAGTCCCACCTTGAGCACTGTGTCCAGTTCTGATCAGTCCCACCTTGGGCACTGTGTCCAGTTCTGGTCAGACCCACCTTGAGCACTTTGCCCAGTTCAGGTCAGTCCCACCGTGAGCACTGTGTCCAGTTCTGGTCAGATCCACCTTGAGCACTGTGTCCAGTTCTGGTCAGACCCACCTTGAGCACTGTGTCCAGCTCTGGTCAGACCCACCTTGAGCACTGTGTCCAGTTCTGGTCAGACCCACCTTGAGCACTGTGTCCAGTTCTGGTCAGACCCACCTTGAGCACTTTGTCCAGTTCTGGTCAGACCCACCGTGAGCACTGTGTCCAGTTCTGGTCAGTCCCACCTTGAGCACTGCGTCCAGTTCTGGTCAGACCCACCTTGAGCACTGTGTCCAGTTCTGCTCAGAGCCACCTTGAGCACTGTGTCCAGTTCTGGTCAGTCCCACCTTGAGCACTGTGTCCAGTTCTGGTCAGTCCCACCTTGAGCACTGTCTCCAGTTCTGGTCAGTCCCACCTTGAGCACTGTGTCCAGTTCTGGTCAATCCCACCTTGATCACTGTGTCCAGTTCTGGTCAGACCCACCTTGAGCACTGTGTCCAGTTCTGGTCAGACCCACCGTGAGCACTGTGTCCAGTTCTGTTCAGTCCCACCTTGAGCACTGTGTCCAGTTTTGGTCAGACCCACCTTGAGCACTGTGTCCAGTTCTGGTCAGTCCCACCTTGAGCACTGTGTCCAGTTCTGATCAGTCCCACCTTGGGCACTGTGTCCAGTTCTGGTCAGACCCACCTTGAGCACTTTGCCCAGTTCAGGTCAGTCCCACCGTGAGCACTGTGTCCAGTTCTGGTCAGATCCACCTTGAGCACTGTGTCCAGTTCTGGTCAGACCCACCTTGAGCACTGTGTCCAGCTCTGGTCAGACCCACCTTGAGCACTGTGTCCAGTTCTGGTCAGACCCACCTTGAGCACTGTGTCCAGTTCTGGTCAGACCCACCTTGAGCACTTTGTCCAGTTCTGGTCAGACCCACCGTGAGCACTGTGTCCAGTTCTGGTCAGTCCCACCTTGAGCACTGTGTACAGTTCTGGTCAGACCCACCTTGAGCACTGTGTCCAGTTCTGCTCAGAGCCACCTTGAGCACTGTGTCCAGTTCTGGTCAGTCCCACCTTGAGCACTGTGTCCAGTTCTGGTCAGTCCCACCTTGAGCACTGTGTCCAGTTCTGGTCAATCCCACCTTGATCACTGTGTCCAGTTCTGTTCAGACCCACCTTGAGCACTGTGTCCAGTTCTGGTCAGACCCACCGTGAGCACTGTGTCCAGTTCTGTTCAGTCCCACCTTGAGCACTGTGTCCAGTTTTGGTCAGACCCACCTTGAGCACTGTGTCCAGTTCTGGTCAGACCCACCTTGAGCACTGTGTCCAGTTCCGGTCAGTCCCACCTTGATCACTGTGTCCAGTTCCGGTCAGTCCCACCTTGATCATTGTGTCCAGTTCTGGTCAGTCCCACCTTGAGCACTATGTCCAGTTCTGGTCAGAACCACCTTGAGCACTGTGTCCAGTTCCGGTCAGTCCCACCTTGATCACTGTGTCCAGTTCCGGTCAGTCCCACCTTGATCACTGTGTCCAGTTCTGGTCAGTCCCACCTTGAGCACTGTGTCCAGTTCTGGTCAGTCCCACCTTGATCACTGTGTCCAGTTCTCGTCAGATCCACCTTGAGCACTGTGTCCAGTTCTGGTCAGTCCCACCTTGAGCACTGTGTCCAGTTCTGGTCAGTCCCAACGTGAGCACTGTGTCCAGTTCTGGTCAGTCCCACCTTGATCACTGTGTCCAGTTCTGGTTAGACCCACCTTGATCACTGTGTCCAGTTCTGGTCAGTCCCACCTTGATCACTGTGTCCAGTTCTGGTTAGACCCACCTTGATCACTGTGTCCAGTTCTGGTTAGACCCACCTTGAGCACTGTGTCCAGTTCTGGTCAGTCCCACCTTGAGCACTGTGTCCAGTTCTGGTCAGTCCCACCTTGGGCACTGTGTCCAGTTCTGGTCAGACCCACCTTGAGCACTTTGCCCAGTTCAGGTCAGTCCCACCGTGAGCACTGTGCCCAGTTCTGGTCAGACCCACCTTGAGCACTGTGTCCAGTTCTGGTCAGACCCACCTTGAGCACTGTGTCCAGTTCTGGTCAGACCCACCTTGAGCACTGTGTCCATTTCTGGTCAGACCCACCTTGAGCACTGTGTCCAGTTCTGGTCAGACCCACCTTGAGCACTGTGTCCAGTTCTGGTCCGACCCACCGTGAGCACTGTGTCCAGTTCTGGTCAGTCCCACCTTGAGCACTGTGTCCAGTTCTGGTCAGACCCACCTTGAGCACTGTGTCCAGTTCTGGTCAGACCCACCTTGATCACTGTGTCCAGTTCTGGTCAGTCCCACCTTGAGCACTGTGTCCAGTTCTGCTCAGTCCCACCTTGAGCACTGTGTCCAGTTCTGGTTAGACCCACCTTGAGCACTGTGTCCAGTTCTGGTCAGACCCACCTTGAGCACTGTGTCCAGTTCTGGTCAGTCCCACCTTGAGCACTGTGTCCAGTTCTGGTCAGTCCCACCTTGAGCACTGTGTCCAGTTCTGGTCAGTCCCACCTTCAGCACTGTGTCCAGTTCTGGTCAATCCCACCTTGATCACTGTGTCCAGTTCTGGTCAGACCCACCTTGAGCACTGTGTCCAGTTCTGGTCAGACCCACCGTGAGCACTGTGTCCAGTTCTGGTCAGTCCCACCTTGAGCACTGTGTCCAGTTCTGGTCAGACCCACCTTGAGCACTGTGTCCAGTTCTGGTCAGACCCATCTTGAGCACTGTGTCCAGTTCCGATCAGTCCCACCTTGATCACTGTGTCCAGTTCAGGTCAGTCCCACCTTGATCACTGTGTCCAGTTCTGGTCAGTCCCACCTTGAGCACTATGTCCAGTTCTGGTCAGAACCACCTTGAGCACTGTGTCCAGTTCCGGTCAGTCCCACCTTGATCATTGTGTCCAGTTCCGGTCAGTCCCACCTTGATCACTGTGTCCAGTTCTGGTCAGTCCCACCTTGAGCACTGTGTCCAGTTCTGGTCAGTCCCACCTTGATCACTGTGTCCAGTTCTCGTCAGATCCACCTTGAGCACTGTGTCCAGTTCCGGTCAGTCCCACCTTGATCACTGTGTCCAGTTCTGGTCAGACCCACCTTGAGCACTGTGTCCAGTTCTGGTCAGTCCCACCTTGAGCACTGTGTCCAGTTCTGGTCAGACCCACCTTGAGCACTGTGTCCAGTTCTGGTCAGACCCACCATGAGCACTGTGTCCAGTTCTGGTCAGACCCACCTTGAGCACTGTGTCCAGTTCTGGTCAGACCCACCATGAGCACTGTGTCCAGTTCTGGTCAGTCCCACCTTGAGCACGGTGTCCAGTTCTGGTCAGACCCACCTTGAGCACTGTGTCCAGTTCTGGTCAGTCCCACCTTGAGCACTGTGTCCAGTTCTGGTCAGACCCACCTTGATCACTGTGTCCAGTTCTGGTCAGTCCCACCTTGAGCACTGTGTCCAGTTCTGGTCAGTCCCACCTTGAGCACTGTGTCCAGTTCTGGTCAGACCCACCTTGATCACTGTGTCCAGTTCTGGTCAGACCCACCGTGAGCACTGTGTCCAGTTCTGGTCAGTCCCACCTTGAGCACTGTGTCCAGTTCTGGTCAGCCCCACCTTGATCACTGTGTCCAGTTCTGGTCAGACCCACCTTGATCACTGTGTCCAGTTCTGGTCAGACCCACCTTGAGCACTGTGTCCAGTTCTGGTCAGACCCACCTTGATCACTGTGTCCAGTTCTGGTCAGTCCCACCGTGAGCACTGTGTCCAGTTCTGGTCAGTCCCACCTTGATCACTGTGTCCAGTTCTGGTTAGACCCACCTTGATCACTGTGTCCAGTTCTGGTTAGACCCACCTTGATCACTGTGTCCAGTTCTGGTCAGTCCCACCTTGATCACTGTGTCCAGTTCAGGTCAGTCCCACCTTGATCACTGTGTCCAGTTCTGGTCAGTCCCACCTTGAGCACTATGTCCAGTTCTGGTCAGACCCACCTTGAGCACTGTGTCCAGTTCCGGTCAGTCCCACCTTGATCATTGTGTCCAGTTCCGGTCAGTCCCACCTTGATCACTGTGTCCAGTTCTGGTCAGTCCCACCTTGAGCACTGTGTCCAGTTCTGGTCAGTCCCACCTTGATCACTGTGTCCAGTTCTCGTCAGATCCACCTTGAGCACTGTGTCCAGTTCCGGTCAGTCCCACCTTGATCACTGTGTCCAGTTCTGGTCAGACCCACCTTGAGCACTGTGTCCAGTTCTGGTCAGTCCCACCTTGAGCACTGTGTCCAGTTCTGGTCAGACCCACCTTGAGCACTGTGTCCAGTTCTGGTCAGACCCACCATGAGCACTGTGTCCAGTTCTGGTCAGACCCACCTTGAGCACTGTGTCCAGTTCTGGTCAGACCCACCATGAGCACTGTGTCCAGTTCTGGTCAGTCCCACCTTGAGCACGGTGTCCAGTTCTGGTCAGACCCACCTTGAGCACTGTGTCCAGTTCTGGTCAGTCCCACCTTGAGCACTGTGTCCAGTTCTGGTCAGACCCACCTTGATCACTGTGTCCAGTTCTGGTCAGTCCCACCTTGAGCACTGTGTCCAGTTCTGGTCAGTCCCACCTTGAGCACTGTGTCCAGTTCTGGTCAGACCCACCTTGATCACTGTGTCCAGTTCTGGTCAGACCCACCGTGAGCACTGTGTCCAGTTCTGGTCAGTCCCACCTTGAGCACTGTGTCCAGTTCTGGTCAGCCCCACCTTGATCACTGTGTCCAGTTCTGGTCAGACCCACCTTGATCACTGTGTCCAGTTCCGGTCAGTCCCACCTTGATCACTGTGTCCAGTTCTGGTCAGACCCACCTTGAGCACTGTGTCCAGTTCTGGTCAGACCCACCTTGATCACTGTGTCCAGTTCTGGTCAGTCCCACCTTGAGCACTGTGTCCAGTTCTGGTCAGTCCCACCGTGAGCACTGTGTCCAGTTCTGGTCAGTCCCACCTTGATCACTGTGTCCAGTTCTGGTTAGACCCACCTTGATCACTGTGTCCAGTTCTGGTTAGACCCACCTTGATCACTGTGTCCAGTTCTGGTCAGTCCCACCTTGATCACTGTGTCCAGTTCTGGTTAGACCCACCTTGATCACTGTGTCCAGTTCTGGTTAGACCCACCTTGAGCACTGTGTCCAGTTCTGGTCAGTCCCACCTTGAGCACTGTGTCCAGTTCTGGTCAGTCCCACCTTGGGCACTGTGTCCGGTTCTGGTCAGACCCACCTTGAGCACTTTGCCCAGTTCAGGTCAGTCCCACCGTGAGCACTGTGTCCAGTTCTGGTCAGACCCACCTTGAGCACTGTGTCCAGTTCTGGTCAGACCCACCTTGAGCACTGTGTCCAGTTCTGGTCAGACCCACCTTGAGCACAGTGTCCAGTTCTGGTCAGACCCACCTTGAGCACTGTGTCCAGTTCTGGTCAGACCCACCTTGAGCACTGTGTCCAGTTCTGGTCAGACCCACCGTGAGCACTGTGTCCAGTTCTGGTCAGTCCCACCTTGAGCACTGTGTCCAGTTCTGGTCAGACCCACCTTGAGCACTGTGTCCAGTTCTGGTCAGACCCACCTTGATCACTGTGTCCAGTTCTGGTCAGTCCCACCTTGAGCACTGTCTCCAGTTCTGGTCAGTCCCACCTTGAGCACTGTGTCCAGTTCTGGTCAATCCCACCTTGATCACTGTGTCCAGTTCTGGTCAGAGCCACTTTGAGCACTGTGTCCAGTTCTGGTCAGACCCACCGTGAGCACTGTGTCCAGTTCTGGTCAGTCCCACCTTGAGCACTGTGTCCAGTTCTGGTCAGACCCACCTTGAGCACTGTGTCCAGTTCTGGTCAGACCCACCTTGAGCACTGTGTCCAGTTCCGGTCAGTCCCACCTTGATCACTGTGTCCAGTTCTGGTCAGTCCCACCTTGAGCACTATGTCCAGTTCTGGTCAGACCCACCTTGAGCACTGTGTCCAGTTCCGGTCAGTCCCACCTTGATCACTGTGTCCAGTTCCGGTCAGTCCCACCTTGATCACTGTGTCCAGTTCTGGTCAGTCCCACCTTGAGCACTGTGTCCAGTTCTGGTCAGTCCCACCTTGATCACTGTGTCCAGTTCTCGTCAGATCCACCTTGAGCACTGTGTCCAGTTCCGGTCAGTCCCACCTTGATCACTGTGTCCAGTTGTGGTCAGACCCACCTTGAGCACTGTGTCCAGTTCTGGTCAGTCCCACCTTGAGCACTGTGTCCAGTTCCGGTCAGTCCCACCTTGAGCACTGTGTCCAGTTCTGGTCAGACCCACCTTGAGCACTGTGTCCAGTTCCGGTCAGTCCCACCTTGAGCACTGTGTCCAGTTCTGGTCAGTCCCACCTTGAGCACTGTGTCCAGTTCTGGTCAGTCCCACCTTGAGCACTGGGTCCAGTTCTGGTCAGTCCCACCTTGAGCACTGTGTCCAGTTCTGGTCAGTCCCACCTTGAGCACTGTGTCCAGTTCTGGTCAGTCCCACCTTGATCACTGTGTCCAGTTCTGGTCAGTCCCACCTTGAGCACTGTGTCCAGTTCTGGTCAGACCTACTTTGAGCACTGTGTCCAGTTCTGCTCAGACCCACCTTGAGCACTGTGTCCAGTTCTGGTCAGTCCCACCTTGAGCACTGTGTCCAGTTCTGGTCAGACCCACCTTGAGCACTGTGTCCAGTTCTGGTCAGACCCACCTTGAGCACTGTGTCCAGTTCTGGTCAGTCCCACCTTGATCACTGTGTCCAGTTCTGGTCAGACCCACCTTGAGCACTGTGTCCAGTTCTGGTCAGACCCACCTGGAGCACTGTGTCCAGTTCTGGTCAGACCCACCTTGAGCACTGTGTCCAGTTCTGGTCAGACCCACCTTGAGCACTGTGTCCATTTCTGGTCAGACCCACCTTGATCACTGTGTCCAGTTCTGGTCAGACCCACCTTGAGCACTGTGTCCAGTTCTGGTCAGTCCCACCTTGAGCACTGTGTCCAGTTCTGGTCAGTCCCACCTTGAGCACTGTGTCCAGTTCTGGTCAGTCCCACCTTGAGCACTGGGTCCAGTTCTGGTCAGTCCCACCTTGAGCACTGTGTCCAGTTCTGGTCAGTCCCACCTTGATCACTGTGTCCAGTTCTGGTCAGTCCCACCTTGAGCACTGTGTCCAGTTCTGGTCAGACCCACTTTGAGCACTGTGTCCAGTTCTGGTCAGACCCACCTTGAGCACTGTGTCCAGTTCTGGTCAGTCCCACCTTGAGCACTGTGTCCAGTTCTGGTCAGACCCACCTTGAGCACTGTGTCCAGTTCTGGTCAGACCCACCTTGAGCACTGTGTCCAGTTCTGGTCAGTCCCACCTTGATCACTGTCCAGTTCTGGTCAGACCCACCTTGAGCACTGTGTCCAGTTCTGGTCAGACCCACCTTGAGCACTGTGTCCAGTTCTGGTCAGACCCACCTTGAGCACTGTGTCCAGTTCTGGTCAGACCCACATTGAGCACTGTGTCCAGTTCTGTTCAGACCCACCTTGATCACTGTGTCCAGTTCTGGTTAGACCCACCTTGATCACTGTGTCCAGTTCTGGTCAGACCCACCGTGAGCACTGTGTCCAGTTCTGGTCAGTCCCACCTTGAGCACTGTGTCCAGTTCTGGTCAGTCCCACCTTGATCACTGTGTCCAGTTCTGGGTAGACCCACCTTGATCACTGTGTCCAGTTCCGGTCAGTCCCACCTTGATCACTGTGTCCAGTTCTGGTCAGACCCACCTTGAGCACTGTGTCCAGTTCTGGTCAGACCCACCTTGATCACTGTGTCCAGTTCTGGTCAGTCCCACCTTGAGCAATGTGTCCAGTTCTGGTCAGTCCCACCGTGAGCACTGTGTCCAGTTCTGGTCAGTCCCACCTTGATCACTGTGTCCAGTTCTGGTTAGACCCACCTTGATCACTGTGTCCAGTTCTGTTTAGACCCACCTTGATCACTGTGTCCAGTTCTGGTCAGTCCCACCTTGATCACTGTGTCCAGTTCTGGTTAGACCCACCTTGATCACTGTGTTCAGTTCTGGTTAGACCCACCTTGAGCACTGTGTCCAGTTCTGGTCAGTCCCACCTTGAGCACTGTGTCCAGTTCTGGTCAGACCCACCTTGAGCACTTTGCCCAGTTCAGGTCAGTCCCACCGTGAGCACTGTGTCCAGTTCTGGTCAGGCCCACCTTGAGCACTGTGTCCAGTTCTGGTCAGACCCACCTTGAGCACTGTGTCCAGATCTGGTCAGAGCCACCTTGAGCACTGTGTCCAGTTCTGGTCAGACCCACCTTGAGCACTGTGTCCAGTTCTGGTCAGACCCACCTTGAGCACTGTGTCCAGTTCTGGTCAGACCCACCATGAGCACTGTGTCCAGTTCTGGTCAGTCCCACCTTGAGCACTGTGTCCAGTTCTGGTCAGACCCACCTTGAGCACTGTGTCCAGTTCTGGTCAGACCCACCTTGATCACTGTGTCCAGTTCTGGTCAGTCCCACCTTGAGCACTGTGTCCAGTTCTGGTCAGTCCCACCTTGAGCACGGTGTCCAGTTCTGGTTAGACCCACCTTGAGCATTGTGTCCAGTTCTGGTCAGACCCACCTTGAGCACTGTGTCCAGTTCTGGTCAGTCCCACCTTGAGCACTGTGTCCAGTTCTGGTCAGTCCCACCTTGAGCACTGTCTCCAGTTCTGGTCAGTCCCACCTTGAGCACTGTGTCCAGTTCTGGTCAATCCCACCTTGATCACTGTGTCCAGTTCTGGCCAGACCCACCTTGAGCACTGTGTCCAGTTCTGGTCAGACCCACCGTGAGCACTGTGTCCAGTTCTGGTCAGTCCCACCTTGAGCACTGTGTCCAGTTCTGGTCAGACCCACCATGAGCACTGTGTCCAGTTCTGGTCAGACCCACCTTGAGCACTGTGTCCAGTTCCGGTCAGTCCCACCTTGATCACTGTGTCCAGTTCCGGTCAGTCCCACCTTGATCACTGTGTCCAGTTCTGGTCAGACCCACCATGAGCACTGTGTCCAGTTCTGGTCAGTCCCACCTTGAGCACTGTGTCCAGTTCTGGTCAGTCCCACCTTGATCACTGTGTCCAGTTCTGGTTAGACCCACCTTGATCACTGTGTCCAGTTTCGGTCAGTCCCACCTTGGTCACTGTGTCCAGTTCTGGTCAGACCCACCTTGAGCACTGTGTCCAGTTCTGGTCAGACCCACCTTGATCACTGTGTCCAGTTCTGGTCAGTCCTACCTTGAGCACTGTGTCCAGTTCTGGTCAGTCCCACCGTGAGCACTGTGTCCAGTTCTGGTCAGTCCCACCTTGATCACTGTGTCCAGTTCTGGTTAGACCCACCTTGATCACTGTGTCCAGTTCTGGTTAGACCCACCTTGAGCACTGTGTCCAGTTCTGGTCAGTCCCACCTTGAGCACTGTGTCCAGTTCTGATCAGTCCCACCTTGGGCACTGTGTCCAGTTCTGGTCAGACCCACCTTGAGCACTTTGCCCAGTTCAGGTCAGTCCCACCGTGAGCACTGTGTCCAGTTCTGGTCAGATCCACCTTGAGCACTGTGTCCAGTTCTGGTCAGACCCACCTTGAGCACTGTGTCCAGCTCTGGTCAGACCCACCTTGAGCACTGTGTCCAGTTCTGGTCAGACCCACCTTGAGCACTGTGTCCAGTTCTGGTCAGACCCACCTTGAGCACTTTGTCCAGTTCTGGTCAGACCCACCGTGAGCACTGTGTCCAGTTCTGGTCAGTCCCACCTTGAGCACTGTGTCCAGTTCTGGTCAGACCCACCTTGAGCACTGTGTCCAGTTCTGCTCAGAGCCACCTTGAGCACTGTGTCCAGTTCTGGTCAGTCCCACCTTGAGCACTGTGTCCAGTTCTGGTCAGTCCCACCTTGAGCACTGTCTCCAGTTCTGGTCAGTCCCACCTTGAGCACTGTGTCCAGTTCTGGTCAATCCCACCTTGATCACTGTGTCCAGTTCTGGTCAGACCCACCTTGAGCACTGTGTCCAGTTCTGGTCAGACCCACCGTGAGCACTGTGTCCAGTTCTGTTCAGTCCCACCTTGAGCACTGTGTCCAGTTTTGGTCAGACCCACCTTGAGCACTGTGTCCAGTTCTGGTCAGTCCCACCTTGAGCACTGTGTCCAGTTCTGATCAGTCCCACCTTGGGCACTGTGTCCAGTTCTGGTCAGACCCACCTTGAGCACTTTGCCCAGTTCAGGTCAGTCCCACCGTGAGCACTGTGTCCAGTTCTGGTCAGATCCACCTTGAGCACTGTGTCCAGTTCTGGTCAGACCCACCTTGAGCACTGTGTCCAGCTCTGGTCAGACCCACCTTGAGCACTGTGTCCAGTTCTGGTCAGACCCACCTTGAGCACTGTGTCCAGTTCTGGTCAGACCCACCTTGAGCACTTTGTCCAGTTCTGGTCAGACCCACCGTGAGCACTGTGTCCAGTTCTGGTCAGTCCCACCTTGAGCACTGTGTACAGTTCTGGTCAGACCCACCTTGAGCACTGTGTCCAGTTCTGCTCAGAGCCACCTTGAGCACTGTGTCCAGTTCTGGTCAGTCCCACCTTGAGCACTGTGTCCAGTTCTGGTCAGTCCCACCTTGAGCACTGTGTCCAGTTCTGGTCAATCCCACCTTGAGCACTGTGTCCAGTTCTGGTCAATCCCACCTTGATCACTGTGTCCAGTTCTGTTCAGACCCACCTTGAGCACTGTGTCCAGTTCTGGTCAGACCCACCGTGAGCACTGTGTCCAGTTCTGTTCAGTCCCACCTTGAGCACTGTGTCCAGTTTTGGTCAGACCCACCTTGAGCACTGTGTCCAGTTCTGGTCAGACCCACCTTGAGCACTGTGTCCAGTTCCGGTCAGTCCCACCTTGATCACTGTGTCCAGTTCCGGTCAGTCCCACCTTGATCATTGTGTCCAGTTCTGGTCAGTCCCACCTTGACCACTATGTCCAGTTCTGGTCAGAACCACCTTGAGCACTGTGTCCAGTTCCGGTCAGTCCCACCTTGATCACTGTGTCCAGTTCCGGTCAGTCCCACCTTGATCACTGTGTCCAGTTCTGGTCAGTCCCACCTTGAGCACTGTGTCCAGTTCTGGTCAGTCCCACCTTGATCACTGTGTCCAGTTCTCGTCAGATCCACCTTGAGCACTGTGTCCAGTTCTGGTCAGTCCCACCTTGAGCACTGTGTCCAGTTCTGGTCAGTCCCAACGTGAGCACTGTGTCCAGTTCTGGTCAGTCCCACCTTGATCACTGTGTCCAGTTCTGGTTAGACCCACCTTGATCACTGTGTCCAGTTCTGGTCAGTCCCACCTTGATCACTGTGTCCAGTTCTGGTTAGACCCACCTTGATCACTGTGTCCAGTTCTGGTTAGACCCACCTTGAGCACTGTGTCCAGTTCTGGTCAGTCCCACCTTGAGCACTGTGTCCAGTTCTGGTCAGTCCCACCTTGGGCACTGTGTCCAGTTCTGGTCAGACCCACCTTGAGCACTTTGCCCAGTTCAGGTCAGTCCCACCGTGAGCACTGTGCCCAGTTCTGGTCAGACCCACCTTGAGCACTGTGTCCAGTTCTGGTCAGACCCACCTTGAGCACTGTGTCCAGTTCTGGTCAGACCCACCTTGAGCACTGTGTCCATTTCTGGTCAGACCCACCTTGAGCACTGTGTCCAGTTCTGGTCAGACCCACCTTGAGCACTGTGTCCAGTTCCGGTCCGACCCACCGTGAGCACTGTGTCCAGTTCTGGTCAGTCCCACCTTGAGCACTGTGTCCAGTTCTGGTCAGACCCACCTTGAGCACTGTGTCCAGTTCTGGTCAGACCCACCTTGATCACTGTGTCCAGTTCTGGTCAGTCCCACCTTGAGCACTGTGTCCAGTTCTGCTCAGTCCCACCTTGAGCACTGTGTCCAGTTCTGGTTAGACCCACCTTGAGCACTGTGTCCAGTTCTGGTCAGACCCACCTTGAGCACTGTGTCCAGTTCTGGTCAGTCCCACCTTGAGCACTGTGTCCAGTTCTGGTCAGTCCCACCTTGAGCACTGTGTCCAGTTCTGGTCAGTCCCACCTTCAGCACTGTGTCCAGTTCTGGTCAATCCCACCTTGATCACTGTGTCCAGTTCTGGTCAGACCCACCTTGAGCACTGTGTCCAGTTCTGGTCAGACCCACCGTGAGCACTGTGTCCAGTTCTGGTCAGTCCCACCTTGAGCACTGTGTCCAGTTCTGGTCAGACCCACCTTGAGCACTGTGTCCAGTTCTGGTCAGACCCATCTTGAGCACTGTGTCCAGTTCCGATCAGTCCCACCTTGATCACTGTGTCCAGTTCAGGTCAGTCCCACCTTGATCACTGTGTCCAGTTCTGGTCAGTCCCACCTTGAGCACTATGTCCAGTTCTGGTCAGAACCACCTTGAGCACTGTGTCCAGTTCCGGTCAGTCCCACCTTGATCATTGTGTCCAGTTCCGGTCAGTCCCACCTTGATCACTGTGTCCAGTTCTGGTCAGTCCCACCTTGAGCACTGTGTCCAGTTCTGGTCAGTCCCACCTTGATCACTGTGTCCAGTTCTCGTCAGATCCACCTTGAGCACTGTGTCCAGTTCCGGTCAGTCCCACCTTGATCACTGTGTCCAGTTCTGGTCAGACCCACCTTGAGCACTGTGTCCAGTTCTGGTCAGTCCCACCTTGAGCACTGTGTCCAGTTCTGGTCAGACCCACCTTGAGCACTGTGTCCAGTTCTGGTCAGACCCACCATGAGCACTGTGTCCAGTTCTGGTCAGACCCACCTTGAGCACTGTGTCCAGTTCTGGTCAGACCCACCATGAGCACTGTGTCCAGTTCTGGTCAGTCCCACCTTGAGCACGGTGTCCAGTTCTGGTCAGACCCACCTTGAGCACTGTGTCCAGTTCTGGTCAGTCCCACCTTGAGCACTGTGTCCAGTTCTGGTCAGACCCACCTTGATCACTGTGTCCAGTTCTGGTCAGTCCCACCTTGAGCACTGTGTCCAGTTCTGGTCAGTCCCACCTTGAGCACTGTGTCCAGTTCTGGTCAGACCCACCTTGATCACTGTGTCCAGTTCTGGTCAGACCCACCGTGAGCACTGTGTCCAGTTCTGGTCAGTCCCACCTTGAGCACTGTGTCCAGTTCTGGTCAGCCCCACCTTGATCACTGTGTCCAGTTCTGGTCAGACCCACCTTGATCACTGTGTCCAGTTCTGGTCAGACCCACGTTGAGCACTGTGTCCAGTTCTGGTCAGACCCACCTTGATCACTGTGTCCAGTTCTGGTCAGTCCCACCGTGAGCACTGTGTCCAGTTCTGGTCAGTCCCACCTTGATCACTGTGTCCAGTTCTGGTTAGACCCACCTTGATCACTGTGTCCAGTTCTGGTTAGACCCACCTTGATCACTGTGTCCAGTTCTGGTCAGTCCCACCTTGATCACTGTGTCCAGTTCAGGTCAGTCCCACCTTGATCACTGTGTCCAGTTCTGGTCAGTCCCACCTTGAGCACTATGTCCAGTTCTGGTCAGACCCACCTTGAGCACTGTGTCCAGTTCCGGTCAGTCCCACCTTGATCATTGTGTCCAGTTCCGGTCAGTCCCACCTTGATCACTGTGTCCAGTTCTGGTCAGTCCCACCTTGAGCACTGTGTCCAGTTCTGGTCAGTCCCACCTTGATCACTGTGTCCAGTTCTCGTCAGATCCACCTTGAGCACTGTGTCCAGTTCCGGTCAGTCCCACCTTGATCACTGTGTCCAGTTCTGGTCAGACCCACCTTGAGCACTGTGTCCAGTTCTGGTCAGTCCCACCTTGAGCACTGTGTCCAGTTCTGGTCAGACCCACCTTGAGCACTGTGTCCAGTTCTGGTCAGACCCACCATGAGCACTGTGTCCAGTTCTGGTCAGACCCACCTTGAGCACTGTGTCCAGTTCTGGTCAGACCCACCATGAGCACTGTGTCCAGTTCTGGTCAGTCCCACCTTGAGCACGGTGTCCAGTTCTGGTCAGACCCACCTTGAGCACTGTGTCCAGTTCTGGTCAGTCCCACCTTGAGCACTGTGTCCAGTTCTGGTCAGACCCACCTTGATCACTGTGTCCAGTTCTGGTCAGTCCCACCTTGAGCACTGTGTCCAGTTCTGGTCAGTCCCACCTTGAGCACTGTGTCCAGTTCTGGTCAGACCCACCTTGATCACTGTGTCCAGTTCTGGTCAGACCCACCGTGAGCACTGTGTCCAGTTCTGGTCAGTCCCACCTTGAGCACTGTGTCCAGTTCTGGTCAGCCCCACCTTGATCACTGTGTCCAGTTCTGGTCAGACCCACCTTGATCACTGTGTCCAGTTCCGGTCAGTCCCACCTTGATCACTGTGTCCAGTTCTGGTCAGACCCACCTTGAGCACTGTGTCCAGTTCTGGTCAGACCCACCTTGATCACTGTGTCCAGTTCTGGTCAGTCCCACCTTGAGCACTGTGTCCAGTTCTGGTCAGTCCCACCGTGAGCACTGTGTCCAGTTCTGGTCAGTCCCACCTTGATCACTGTGTCCAGTTCTGGTTAGACCCACCTTGATCACTGTGTCCAGTTCTGGTTAGACCCACCTTGATCACTGTGTCCAGTTCTGGTCAGTCCCACCTTGATCACTGTGTCCAGTTCTGGTTAGACCCACCTTGATCACTGTGTCCAGTTCTGGTTAGACCCACCTTGAGCACTGTGTCCAGTTCTGGTCAGTCCCACCTTGAGCACTGTGTCCAGTTCTGGTCAGTCCCACCTTGGGCACTGTGTCCGGTTCTGGTCAGACCCACCTTGAGCACTTTGCCCAGTTCAGGTCAGTCCCACCGTGAGCACTGTGTCCAGTTCTGGTCAGACCCACCTTGAGCACTGTGTCCAGTTCTGGTCAGACCCACCTTGAGCACTGTGTCCAGTTCTGGTCAGACCCACCTTGAGCACAGTGTCCAGTTCTGGTCAGACCCACCTTGAGCACTGTGTCCAGTTCTGGTCAGACCCACCTTGAGCACTGTGTCCAGTTCTGGTCAGACCCACCGTGAGCACTGTGTCCAGTTCTGGTCAGTCCCACCTTGAGCACTGTGTCCAGTTCTGGTCAGACCCACCTTGAGCACTGTGTCCAGTTCTGGTCAGACCCACCTTGATCACTGTGTCCAGTTCTGGTCAGTCCCACCTTGAGCACTGTCTCCAGTTCTGGTCAGTCCCACCTTGAGCACTGTGTCCAGTTCTGGTCAATCCCACCTTGATCACTGTGTCCAGTTCTGGTCAGACCCACTTTGAGCACTGTGTCCAGTTCTGGTCAGACCCACCGTGAGCACTGTGTCCAGTTCTGGTCAGTCCCACCTTGAGCACTGTGTCCAGTTCTGGTCAGACCCACCTTGAGCACTGTGTCCAGTTCTGGTCAGACCCACCTTGAGCACTGTGTCCAGTTCCGGTCAGTCCCACCTTGATCACTGTGTCCAGTTCTGGTCAGTCCCACCTTGAGCACTATGTCCAGTTCTGGTCAGACCCACCTTGAGCACTGTGTCCAGTTCCGGTCAGTCCCACCTTGATCACTGTGTCCAGTTCCGGTCAGTCCCACCTTGATCACTGTGTCCAGTTCTGGTCAGTCCCACCTTGAGCACTGTGTCCAGTTCTGGTCAGTCCCACCTTGATCACTGTGTCCAGTTCTCGTCAGATCCACCTTGAGCACTGTGTCCAGTTCCGGTCAGTCCCACCTTGATCACTGTGTCCAGTTGTGGTCAGACCCACCTTGAGCACTGTGTCCAGTTCTGGTCAGTCCCACCTTGAGCACTGTGTCCAGTTCCGGTCAGTCCCACCTTGAGCACTGTGTCCAGTTCTGGTCAGACCCACCTTGAGCACTGTGTCCAGTTCCGGTCAGTCCCACCTTGAGCACTGTGTCCAGTTCTGGTCAGTCCCACCTTGAGCACTGTGTCCAGTTCTGGTCAGTCCCACCTTGAGCACTGGGTCCAGTTCTGGTCAGTCCCACCTTGAGCACTGTGTCCAGTTCTGGTCAGTCCCACCTTGAGCACTGTGTCCAGTTCTGGTCAGTCCCACCTTGATCACTGTGTCCAGTTCTGGTCAGTCCCACCTTGAGCACTGTGTCCAGTTCTGGTCAGACCTACTTTGAGCACTGTGTCCAGTTCTGCTCAGACCCACCTTGAGCACTGTGTCCAGTTCTGGTCAGTCCCACCTTGAGCACTGTGTCCAGTTCTGGTCAGACCCACCTTGAGCACTGTGTCCAGTTCTGGTCAGACCCACCTTGAGCACTGTGTCCAGTTCTGGTCAGTCCCACCTTGATCACTGTGTCCAGTTCTGGTCAGACCCACCTTGAGCACTGTGTCCAGTTCTGGTCAGACCCACCTGGAGCACTGTGTCCAGTTCTGGTCAGACCCACCTTGAGCACTGTGTCCAGTTCTGGTCAGACCCACCTTGAGCACTGTGTCCATTTCTGGTCAGACCCACCTTGATCACTGTGTCCAGTTCTGGTCAGACCCACCTTGAGCACTGTGTCCAGTTCTGGTCAGTCCCACCTTGAGCACTGTGTCCAGTTCTGGTCAGTCCCACCTTGAGCACTGTGTCCAGTTCTGGTCAGTCCCACCTTGAGCACTGGGTCCAGTTCTGGTCAGTCCCACCTTGAGCACTGTGTCCAGTTCTGGTCAGTCCCACCTTGATCACTGTGTCCAGTTCTGGTCAGTCCCACCTTGAGCACTGTGTCCAGTTCTGGTCAGACCCACTTTGAGCACTGTGTCCAGTTCTGGTCAGACCCACCTTGAGCACTGTGTCCAGTTCTGGTCAGTCCCACCTTGAGCACTGTGTCCAGTTCTGGTCAGACCCACCTTGAGCACTGTGTCCAGTTCTGGTCAGACCCACCTTGAGCACTGTGTCCAGTTCTGGTCAGTCCCACCTTGATCACTGTCCAGTTCTGGTCAGACCCACCTTGAGCACTGTGTCCAGTTCTGGTCAGACCCACCTTGAGCACTGTGTCCAGTTCTGGTCAGACCCACCTTGAGCACTGTGTCCAGTTCTGGTCAGACCCACATTGAGCACTGTGTCCAGTTCTGTTCAGACCCACCTTGATCACTGTGTCCAGTTCTGGTTAGACCCACCTTGATCACTGTGTCCAGTTCTGGTCAGACCCACCGTGAGCACTGTGTCCAGTTCTGGTCAGTCCCACCTTGAGCACTGTGTCCAGTTCTGGTCAGTCCCACCTTGATCACTGTGTCCAGTTCTGGGTAGACCCACCTTGATCACTGTGTCCAGTTCCGGTCAGTCCCACCTTGATCACTGTGTCCAGTTCTGGTCAGACCCACCTTGAGCACTGTGTCCAGTTCTGGTCAGACCCACCTTGATCACTGTGTCCAGTTCTGGTCAGTCCCACCTTGAGCAATGTGTCCAGTTCTGGTCAGTCCCACCGTGAGCACTGTGTCCAGTTCTGGTCAGTCCCACCTTGATCACTGTGTCCAGTTCTGGTTAGACCCACCTTGATCACTGTATCCAGTTCTGTTTAGACCCACCTTGATCACTGTGTCCAGTTCTGGTCAGTCCCACCTTGATCACTGTGTCCAGTTCTGGTTAGACCCACCTTGATCACTGTGTTCAGTTCTGGTTAGACCCACCTTGAGCACTGTGTCCAGTTCTGGTCAGTCCCACCTTGAGCACTGTGTCCAGTTCTGGTCAGACCCACCTTGAGCACTTTGCCCAGTTCAGGTCAGTCCCACCGTGAGCACTGTGTCCAGTTCTGGTCAGGCCCACCTTGAGCACTGTGTCCAGTTCTGGTCAGACCCACCTTGAGCACTGTGTCCAGATCTGGTCAGAGCCACCTTGAGCACTGTGTCCAGTTCTGGTCAGACCCACCTTGAGCACTGTGTCCAGTTCTGGTCAGACCCACCTTGAGCACTGTGTCCAGTTCTGGTCAGACCCACCATGAGCACTGTGTCCAGTTCTGGTCAGTCCCACCTTGAGCACTGTGTCCAGTTCTGGTCAGACCCACCTTGAGCACTGTGTCCAGTTCTGGTCAGACCCACCTTGATCACTGTGTCCAGTTCTGGTCAGTCCCACCTTGAGCACTGTGTCCAGTTCTGGTCAGTCCCACCTTGAGCACTGTGTCCAGTTCTGGTTAGACCCACCTTGAGCATTGTGTCCAGTTCTGGTCAGACCCACCTTGAGCACTGTGTCCAGTTCTGGTCAGTCCCACCTTGAGCACTGTGTCCAGTTCTGGTCAGTCCCACCTTGAGCACTGTCTCCAGTTCTGGTCAGTCCCACCTTGAGCACTGTGTCCAGTTCTGGTCAATCCCACCTTGATCACTGTGTCCAGTTCTGGCCAGACCCACCTTGAGCACTGTGTCCAGTTCTGGTCAGACCCACCGTGAGCACTGTGTCCAGTTCTGGTCAGTCCCACCTTGAGCACTGTGTCCAGTTCTGGTCAGACCCACCATGAGCACTGTGTCCAGTTCTGGTCAGACCCACCTTGAGCACTGTGTCCAGTTCCGGTCAGTCCCACCTTGATCACTGTGTCCAGTTCCGGTCAGTCCCACCTTGATCACTGTGTCCAGTTCTGGTCAGTCCCACCTTGAGCACTATGTCCAGTTCTGGTCAGACCCACCTTGAGCACTGTGTCCAGTTCCGGTCAGTCCCACCTTGATCACTGTGTCCAGTTCCGGTCAGCCCCACCTTGATCACTGTGTCCAGTTCTGGTCAGTCCCACCTTGAGCACTGTGTCCAGTTCTGGTCAGTCCCACCTTGATCACTGTGTCCAGTTCTCATCAGATCCACCTTGAGCACTGTGTCCAGTTCTGGTTAGACCCACCTTGATCACTGTGTCCAGTTCTGTTTAGACCCACCTTGATCACTGTGTCCAGTTCTGGTCAGTCCCACCTTGATCACTGTGTCCAGTTCTGGTTAGACCCACCTTGATCACTGTGTTCAGTTCTGGTTAGACCCACCTTGAGCACTGTGTCCAGTTCTGGTCAGTCCCACCTTGAGCACTGTGTCCAGTTCTGGTCAGACCCACCTTGAGCACTTTGCCCAGTTCAGGTCAGTCCCACCGTGAGCACTGTGTCCAGTTCTGGTCAGGCCCACCTTGAGCACTGTGTCCAGTTCTGGTCAGACCCACCTTGAGCACTGTGTCCAGTTCTGGTCAGAGCCACCTTGAGCACTGTGTCCAGTTCTGGTCAGACCCACCTTGAGCACTGTGTCCAGTTCTGGTCAGACCCACCTTGAGCACTGTGTCCAGTTCTGGTCAGACCCACCATGAGCACTGTGTCCAGTTCTGGTCAGTCCCACCTTGAGCACTGTGTCCAGTTCTGGTCAGACCCACCTTGAGCACTGTGTCCAGTTCTGGTCAGACCCACCTTGATCACTGTGTCCAGTTCTGGTCAGTCCCACCTTGAGCACTGTGTCCAGTTCTGGTCAGTCCCACCTTGAGCACTGTGTCCAGTTCTGGTTAGACCCACCTTGAGCATTGTGTCCAGTTCTGGTCAGACCCACCTTGAGCACTGTGTCCAGTTCTGGTCAGTCCCACCTTGAGCACTGTGTCCAGTTCTGGTCAGTCCCACCTTGAGCACTGTCTCCAGTTCTGGTCAGTCCCACCTTGAGCACTGTGTCCAGTTCTGGTCAATCCCACCTTGATCACTGTGTCCAGTTCTGGTCAGACCCACCTTGAGCACTGTGTCCAGTTCTGGTCAGACCCACCGTGAGCACTGTGTCCAGTTCTGGTCAGTCCCACCTTGAGCACTGTGTCCAGTTCTGGTCAGACCCACCATGAGCACTGTGTCCAGTTCTGGTCAGACCCACCTTGAGCACTGTGTCCAGTTCCGGTCAGTCCCACCTTGATCACTGTGTCCAGTTCCGGTCAGTCCCACCTTGATCACTGTGTCCAGTTCTGGTCAGTCCCACCTTGAGCACTATGTCCAGTTCTGGTCAGACCCACCTTGAGCACTGTGTCCAGTTCCGGTCAGTCCCACCTTGATCACTGTGTCCAGTTCCGGTCAGCCCCACCTTGATCACTGTGTCCAGTTCTGGTCAGTCCCACCTTGAGCACTGTGTCCAGTTCTGGTCAGTCCCACCTTGATCACTGTGTCCAGTTCTCATCAGATCCACCTTGAGCACTGTGTCCAGTTCCGGTCAGTCCCAGCTTGATCACTGTGTCCAGTTCTGGTCAGACCCACCTTGAGCACTGTGTCCAGTTCTGGTCAGTCCCACCTTGAGCACTTTGTCCAGTTCTGGTCAGCCCCACCTTGAGCACTGTGTCCAGTTCTGGTCAGACCCACCATGAGCACTGTGTCCAGTTCTGGTCAGACCCACCTTGAGCACTGTGTCCAGTTCTGGTCAGACCCACCATGAGCAATGTGTCCAGTTCTGGTCAGTCCCACCTTGAGCACGGTGTCCAGTTCTGGTCAGACCCACCTTGAGCACTGTGTCCAGTTCTGGTCAGACCCACCTTGAGCACTGTGTCCAGTTCTGGTCAGACCCACCTTGAGCACTGTGTCCAGTTCTGGTCAGTCCCACATTGATCACTGTGTCCAGTTCCGGTCAGTCCCACCTTGATCACTGTGTCCAGTTCTGGTCAGACCCACCTTGAGCACTGTGTCCAGTTCTGGTCAGACCCACCTTGATCACTGTGTCCAGTTCTGGTCAGTCCCACCTTGAGCACTGTGTCCAGTTCTGGTCAGTCCCACCTTGAGCACTGTGTCCAGTTCTGGTCAGACCCACCTTGAGCACTGTGTCCAGTTCTGGTCAGACCCACCTTGAGCACTGTGTCCAGTTCTGGTCAGACCCACCTTGAGCACTGTGTCCAGTTCTGGTCAGACCCACCTTGAGCACTGTATCCAGTTCTGGTCAGACCCACCTTGAGCACTGTGTCCAGTTCTGGTCAGACCCACCTTGAGCACTGTGTCCAGTTCTGGTCAGACCCACCGTGAGCACTGTGTCCAGTTCTGGTCAGTCCCACCTTGAGCACTGTGTCCAGTTCCGGTCAGTCCCACCTTGATCACTGTGTCCAGTTCCGGTCAGTCCCACCTTGATCATTGTGTCCAGTTCTGGTCAGTCCCACCTTGAGCACTATGTCCAGTTCTGGTCAGAACCACCTTGAGCACTGTGTCCAGTTCCGGTCAGTCCCACCTTGATCACTGTGTCCAGTTCCGGTCAGTCCCACCTTGATCACTGTGTCCAGTTCTGGTCAGTCCCACCTTGAGCACTGTGTCCAGTTCTGGTCAGTCCCACCTTGATCACTGTGTCCAGTTCTCGTCAGATCCACCTTGAGCACTGTGTCCAGTTCTGGTCAGTCCCACCTTGAGCACTGTGTCCAGTTCTGGTCAGTCCCAACGTGAGCACTGTGTCCAGTTCTGGTCAGTCCCACCTTGATCACTGTGTCCAGTTCTGGTTAGACCCACCTTGATCACTGTGTCCAGTTCTGGTCAGTCCCACCTTGATCACTGTGTCCAGTTCTGGTTAGACCCACCTTGATCACTGTGTCCAGTTCTGGTTAGACCCACCTTGAGCACTGTGTCCAGTTCTGGTCAGTCCCACCTTGAGCACTGTGTCCAGTTCTGGTCAGTCCCACCTTGGGCACTGTGTCCAGTTCTGGTCAGACCCACCTTGAGCACTTTGCCCAGTTCAGGTCAGTCCCACCGTGAGCACTGTGCCCAGTTCTGGTCAGACCCACCTTGAGCACTGTGTCCAGTTCTGGTCAGACCCACCTTGAGCACTGTGTCCAGTTCTGGTCAGACCCACCTTGAGCACTGTGTCCATTTCTGGTCAGACCCACCTTGAGCACTGTGTCCAGTTCTGGTCAGACCCACCTTGAGCACTGTGTCCAGTTCCGGTCCGACCCACCGTGAGCACTGTGTCCAGTTCTGGTCAGTCCCACCTTGAGCACTGTGTCCAGTTCTGGTCAGACCCACCTTGAGCACTGTGTCCAGTTCTGGTCAGACCCACCTTGATCACTGTGTCCAGTTCTGGTCAGTCCCACCTTGAGCACTGTGTCCAGTTCTGCTCAGTCCCACCTTGAGCACTGTGTCCAGTTCTGGTTAGACCCACCTTGAGCACTGTGTCCAGTTCTGGTCAGACCCACCTTGAGCACTGTGTCCAGTTCTGGTCAGTCCCACCTTGAGCACTGTGTCCAGTTCTGGTCAGTCCCACCTTGAGCACTGTGTCCAGTTCTGGTCAGTCCCACCTTCAGCACTGTGTCCAGTTCTGGTCAATCCCACCTTGATCACTGTGTCCAGTTCTGGTCAGACCCACCTTGAGCACTGTGTCCAGTTCTGGTCAGACCCACCGTGAGCACTGTGTCCAGTTCTGGTCAGTCCCACCTTGAGCACTGTGTCCAGTTCTGGTCAGACCCACCTTGAGCACTGTGTCCAGTTCTGGTCAGACC
Organism: Somniosus microcephalus; assembly: GCF_052327205.1. Lineage (NCBI taxonomy): Eukaryota > Metazoa > Chordata > Chondrichthyes > Squaliformes > Somniosidae > Somniosus > Somniosus microcephalus. The sequence continues at coordinate 231,914,721 of NC_140998.1, forward strand.
CATCTTGAGCACTGTGTCCAGTTCCGATCAGTCCCACCTTGATCACTGTGTCCAGTTCAGGTCAGTCCCACCTTGATCACTGTGTCCAGTTCTGGTCAGTCCCACCTTGAGCACTATGTCCAGTTCTGGTCAGAACCACCTTGAGCACTGTGTCCAGTTCCGGTCAGTCCCACCTTGATCATTGTGTCCAGTTCCGGTCAGTCCCACCTTGATCACTGTGTCCAGTTCTGGTCAGTCCCACCTTGAGCACTGTGTCCAGTTCTGGTCAGTCCCACCTTGATCACTGTGTCCAGTTCTCGTCAGATCCACCTTGAGCACTGTGTCCAGTTCCGGTCAGTCCCACCTTGATCACTGTGTCCAGTTCTGGTCAGACCCACCTTGAGCACTGTGTCCAGTTCTGGTCAGTCCCACCTTGAGCACTGTGTCCAGTTCTGGTCAGACCCACCTTGAGCACTGTGTCCAGTTCTGGTCAGACCCACCATGAGCACTGTGTCCAGTTCTGGTCAGACCCACCTTGAGCACTGTGTCCAGTTCTGGTCAGACCCACCATGAGCACTGTGTCCAGTTCTGGTCAGTCCCACCTTGAGCACGGTGTCCAGTTCTGGTCAGACCCACCTTGAGCACTGTGTCCAGTTCTGGTCAGTCCCACCTTGAGCACTGTGTCCAGTTCTGGTCAGACCCACCTTGATCACTGTGTCCAGTTCTGGTCAGTCCCACCTTGAGCACTGTGTCCAGTTCTGGTCAGTCCCACCTTGAGCACTGTGTCCAGTTCTGGTCAGACCCACCTTGATCACTGTGTCCAGTTCTGGTCAGACCCACCGTGAGCACTGTGTCCAGTTCTGGTCAGTCCCACCTTGAGCACTGTGTCCAGTTCTGGTCAGCCCCACCTTGATCACTGTGTCCAGTTCTGGTCAGACCCACCTTGATCACTGTGTCCAGTTCTGGTCAGACCCACGTTGAGCACTGTGTCCAGTTCTGGTCAGACCCACCTTGATCACTGTGTCCAGTTCTGGTCAGTCCCACCGTGAGCACTGTGTCCAGTTCTGGTCAGTCCCACCTTGATCACTGTGTCCAGTTCTGGTTAGACCCACCTTGATCACTGTGTCCAGTTCTGGTTAGACCCACCTTGATCACTGTGTCCAGTTCTGGTCAGTCCCACCTTGATCACTGTGTCCAGTTCAGGTCAGTCCCACCTTGATCACTGTGTCCAGTTCTGGTCAGTCCCACCTTGAGCACTATGTCCAGTTCTGGTCAGACCCACCTTGAGCACTGTGTCCAGTTCCGGTCAGTCCCACCTTGATCATTGTGTCCAGTTCCGGTCAGTCCCACCTTGATCACTGTGTCCAGTTCTGGTCAGTCCCACCTTGAGCACTGTGTCCAGTTCTGGTCAGTCCCACCTTGATCACTGTGTCCAGTTCTCGTCAGATCCACCTTGAGCACTGTGTCCAGTTCCGGTCAGTCCCACCTTGATCACTGTGTCCAGTTCTGGTCAGACCCACCTTGAGCACTGTGTCCAGTTCTGGTCAGTCCCACCTTGAGCACTGTGTCCAGTTCTGGTCAGACCCACCTTGAGCACTGTGTCCAGTTCTGGTCAGACCCACCATGAGCACTGTGTCCAGTTCTGGTCAGACCCACCTTGAGCACTGTGTCCAGTTCTGGTCAGACCCACCATGAGCACTGTGTCCAGTTCTGGTCAGTCCCACCTTGAGCACGGTGTCCAGTTCTGGTCAGACCCACCTTGAGCACTGTGTCCAGTTCTGGTCAGTCCCACCTTGAGCACTGTGTCCAGTTCTGGTCAGACCCACCTTGATCACTGTGTCCAGTTCTGGTCAGTCCCACCTTGAGCACTGTGTCCAGTTCTGGTCAGTCCCACCTTGAGCACTGTGTCCAGTTCTGGTCAGACCCACCTTGATCACTGTGTCCAGTTCTGGTCAGACCCACCGTGAGCACTGTGTCCAGTTCTGGTCAGTCCCACCTTGAGCACTGTGTCCAGTTCTGGTCAGCCCCACCTTGATCACTGTGTCCAGTTCTGGTCAGACCCACCTTGATCACTGTGTCCAGTTCCGGTCAGTCCCACCTTGATCACTGTGTCCAGTTCTGGTCAGACCCACCTTGAGCACTGTGTCCAGTTCTGGTCAGACCCACCTTGATCACTGTGTCCAGTTCTGGTCAGTCCCACCTTGAGCACTGTGTCCAGTTCTGGTCAGTCCCACCGTGAGCACTGTGTCCAGTTCTGGTCAGTCCCACCTTGATCACTGTGTCCAGTTCTGGTTAGACCCACCTTGATCACTGTGTCCAGTTCTGGTTAGACCCACCTTGATCACTGTGTCCAGTTCTGGTCAGTCCCACCTTGATCACTGTGTCCAGTTCTGGTTAGACCCACCTTGATCACTGTGTCCAGTTCTGGTTAGACCCACCTTGAGCACTGTGTCCAGTTCTGGTCAGTCCCACCTTGAGCACTGTGTCCAGTTCTGGTCAGTCCCACCTTGGGCACTGTGTCCGGTTCTGGTCAGACCCACCTTGAGCACTTTGCCCAGTTCAGGTCAGTCCCACCGTGAGCACTGTGTCCAGTTCTGGTCAGACCCACCTTGAGCACTGTGTCCAGTTCTGGTCAGACCCACCTTGAGCACTGTGTCCAGTTCTGGTCAGACCCACCTTGAGCACAGTGTCCAGTTCTGGTCAGACCCACCTTGAGCACTGTGTCCAGTTCTGGTCAGACCCACCTTGAGCACTGTGTCCAGTTCTGGTCAGACCCACCGTGAGCACTGTGTCCAGTTCTGGTCAGTCCCACCTTGAGCACTGTGTCCAGTTCTGGTCAGACCCACCTTGAGCACTGTGTCCAGTTCTGGTCAGACCCACCTTGATCACTGTGTCCAGTTCTGGTCAGTCCCACCTTGAGCACTGTCTCCAGTTCTGGTCAGTCCCACCTTGAGCACTGTGTCCAGTTCTGGTCAATCCCACCTTGATCACTGTGTCCAGTTCTGGTCAGACCCACTTTGAGCACTGTGTCCAGTTCTGGTCAGACCCACCGTGAGCACTGTGTCCAGTTCTGGTCAGTCCCACCTTGAGCACTGTGTCCAGTTCTGGTCAGACCCACCTTGAGCACTGTGTCCAGTTCTGGTCAGACCCACCTTGAGCACTGTGTCCAGTTCCGGTCAGTCCCACCTTGATCACTGTGTCCAGTTCTGGTCAGTCCCACCTTGAGCACTATGTCCAGTTCTGGTCAGACCCACCTTGAGCACTGTGTCCAGTTCCGGTCAGTCCCACCTTGATCACTGTGTCCAGTTCCGGTCAGTCCCACCTTGATCACTGTGTCCAGTTCTGGTCAGTCCCACCTTGAGCACTGTGTCCAGTTCTGGTCAGTCCCACCTTGATCACTGTGTCCAGTTCTCGTCAGATCCACCTTGAGCACTGTGTCCAGTTCCGGTCAGTCCCACCTTGATCACTGTGTCCAGTTGTGGTCAGACCCACCTTGAGCACTGTGTCCAGTTCTGGTCAGTCCCACCTTGAGCACTGTGTCCAGTTCCGGTCAGTCCCACCTTGAGCACTGTGTCCAGTTCTGGTCAGACCCACCTTGAGCACTGTGTCCAGTTCCGGTCAGTCCCACCTTGAGCACTGTGTCCAGTTCTGGTCAGTCCCACCTTGAGCACTGTGTCCAGTTCTGGTCAGTCCCACCTTGAGCACTGGGTCCAGTTCTGGTCAGTCCCACCTTGAGCACTGTGTCCAGTTCTGGTCAGTCCCACCTTGAGCACTGTGTCCAGTTCTGGTCAGTCCCACCTTGATCACTGTGTCCAGTTCTGGTCAGTCCCACCTTGAGCACTGTGTCCAGTTCTGGTCAGACCTACTTTGAGCACTGTGTCCAGTTCTGCTCAGACCCACCTTGAGCACTGTGTCCAGTTCTGGTCAGTCCCACCTTGAGCACTGTGTCCAGTTCTGGTCAGACCCACCTTGAGCACTGTGTCCAGTTCTGGTCAGACCCACCTTGAGCACTGTGTCCAGTTCTGGTCAGTCCCACCTTGATCACTGTGTCCAGTTCTGGTCAGACCCACCTTGAGCACTGTGTCCAGTTCTGGTCAGACCCACCTGGAGCACTGTGTCCAGTTCTGGTCAGACCCACCTTGAGCACTGTGTCCAGTTCTGGTCAGACCCACCTTGAGCACTGTGTCCATTTCTGGTCAGACCCACCTTGATCACTGTGTCCAGTTCTGGTCAGACCCACCTTGAGCACTGTGTCCAGTTCTGGTCAGTCCCACCTTGAGCACTGTGTCCAGTTCTGGTCAGTCCCACCTTGAGCACTGTGTCCAGTTCTGGTCAGTCCCACCTTGAGCACTGGGTCCAGTTCTGGTCAGTCCCACCTTGAGCACTGTGTCCAGTTCTGGTCAGTCCCACCTTGATCACTGTGTCCAGTTCTGGTCAGTCCCACCTTGAGCACTGTGTCCAGTTCTGGTCAGACCCACTTTGAGCACTGTGTCCAGTTCTGGTCAGACCCACCTTGAGCACTGTGTCCAGTTCTGGTCAGTCCCACCTTGAGCACTGTGTCCAGTTCTGGTCAGACCCACCTTGAGCACTGTGTCCAGTTCTGGTCAGACCCACCTTGAGCACTGTGTCCAGTTCTGGTCAGTCCCACCTTGATCACTGTCCAGTTCTGGTCAGACCCACCTTGAGCACTGTGTCCAGTTCTGGTCAGACCCACCTTGAGCACTGTGTCCAGTTCTGGTCAGACCCACCTTGAGCACTGTGTCCAGTTCTGGTCAGACCCACATTGAGCACTGTGTCCAGTTCTGTTCAGACCCACCTTGATCACTGTGTCCAGTTCTGGTTAGACCCACCTTGATCACTGTGTCCAGTTCTGGTCAGACCCACCGTGAGCACTGTGTCCAGTTCTGGTCAGTCCCACCTTGAGCACTGTGTCCAGTTCTGGTCAGTCCCACCTTGATCACTGTGTCCAGTTCTGGGTAGACCCACCTTGATCACTGTGTCCAGTTCCGGTCAGTCCCACCTTGATCACTGTGTCCAGTTCTGGTCAGACCCACCTTGAGCACTGTGTCCAGTTCTGGTCAGACCCACCTTGATCACTGTGTCCAGTTCTGGTCAGTCCCACCTTGAGCAATGTGTCCAGTTCTGGTCAGTCCCACCGTGAGCACTGTGTCCAGTTCTGGTCAGTCCCACCTTGATCACTGTGTCCAGTTCTGGTTAGACCCACCTTGATCACTGTATCCAGTTCTGTTTAGACCCACCTTGATCACTGTGTCCAGTTCTGGTCAGTCCCACCTTGATCACTGTGTCCAGTTCTGGTTAGACCCACCTTGATCACTGTGTTCAGTTCTGGTTAGACCCACCTTGAGCACTGTGTCCAGTTCTGGTCAGTCCCACCTTGAGCACTGTGTCCAGTTCTGGTCAGACCCACCTTGAGCACTTTGCCCAGTTCAGGTCAGTCCCACCGTGAGCACTGTGTCCAGTTCTGGTCAGGCCCACCTTGAGCACTGTGTCCAGTTCTGGTCAGACCCACCTTGAGCACTGTGTCCAGATCTGGTCAGAGCCACCTTGAGCACTGTGTCCAGTTCTGGTCAGACCCACCTTGAGCACTGTGTCCAGTTCTGGTCAGACCCACCTTGAGCACTGTGTCCAGTTCTGGTCAGACCCACCATGAGCACTGTGTCCAGTTCTGGTCAGTCCCACCTTGAGCACTGTGTCCAGTTCTGGTCAGACCCACCTTGAGCACTGTGTCCAGTTCTGGTCAGACCCACCTTGATCATTGTGTCCAGTTCTGGTCAGTCCCACCTTGAGCACTGTGTCCAGTTCTGGTCAGTCCCACCTTGAGCACTGTGTCCAGTTCTGGTTAGACCCACCTTGAGCATTGTGTCCAGTTCTGGTCAGACCCACCTTGAGCACTGTGTCCAGTTCTGGTCAGTCCCACCTTGAGCACTGTGTCCAGTTCTGGTCAGTCCCACCTTGAGCACTGTCTCCAGTTCTGGTCAGTCCCACCTTGAGCACTGTGTCCAGTTCTGGTCAATCCCACCTTGATCACTGTGTCCAGTTCTGGCCAGACCCACCTTGAGCACTGTGTCCAGTTCTGGTCAGACCCACCGTGAGCACTGTGTCCAGTTCTGGTCAGTCCCACCTTGAGCACTGTGTCCAGTTCTGGTCAGACCCACCATGAGCACTGTGTCCAGTTCTGGTCAGACCCACCTTGAGCACTGTGTCCAGTTCCGGTCAGTCCCACCTTGATCACTGTGTCCAGTTCCGGTCAGTCCCACCTTGATCACTGTGTCCAGTTCTGGTCAGTCCCACCTTGAGCACTATGTCCAGTTCTGGTCAGACCCACCTTGAGCACTGTGTCCAGTTCCGGTCAGTCCCACCTTGATCACTGTGTCCAGTTCCGGTCAGCCCCACCTTGATCACTGTGTCCAGTTCTGGTCAGTCCCACCTTGAGCACTGTGTCCAGTTCTGGTCAGTCCCACCTTGATCACTGTGTCCAGTTCTCATCAGATCCACCTTGAGCACTGTGTCCAGTTCTGGTTAGACCCACCTTGATCACTGTGTCCAGTTCTGTTTAGACCCACCTTGATCACTGTGTCCAGTTCTGGTCAGTCCCACCTTGATCACTGTGTCCAGTTCTGGTTAGACCCACCTTGATCACTGTGTTCAGTTCTGGTTAGACCCACCTTGAGCACTGTGTCCAGTTCTGGTCAGTCCCACCTTGAGCACTGTGTCCAGTTCTGGTCAGACCCACCTTGAGCACTTTGCCCAGTTCAGGTCAGTCCCACCGTGAGCACTGTGTCCAGTTCTGGTCAGGCCCACCTTGAGCACTGTGTCCAGTTCTGGTCAGACCCACCTTGAGCACTGTGTCCAGTTCTGGTCAGAGCCACCTTGAGCACTGTGTCCAGTTCTGGTCAGACCCACCTTGAGCACTGTGTCCAGTTCTGGTCAGACCCACCTTGAGCACTGTGTCCAGTTCTGGTCAGACCCACCATGAGCACTGTGTCCAGTTCTGGTCAGTCCCACCTTGAGCACTGTGTCCAGTTCTGGTCAGACCCACCTTGAGCACTGTGTCCAGTTCTGGTCAGACCCACCTTGATCACTGTGTCCAGTTCTGGTCAGTCCCACCTTGAGCACTGTGTCCAGTTCTGGTCAGTCCCACCTTGAGCACTGTGTCCAGTTCTGGTTAGACCCACCTTGAGCATTGTGTCCAGTTCTGGTCAGACCCACCTTGAGCACTGTGTCCAGTTCTGGTCAGTCCCACCTTGAGCACTGTGTCCAGTTCTGGTCAGTCCCACCTTGAGCACTGTCTCCAGTTCTGGTCAGTCCCACCTTGAGCACTGTGTCCAGTTCTGGTCAATCCCACCTTGATCACTGTGTCCAGTTCTGGTCAGACCCACCTTGAGCACTGTGTCCAGTTCTGGTCAGACCCACCGTGAGCACTGTGTCCAGTTCTGGTCAGTCCCACCTTGAGCACTGTGTCCAGTTCTGGTCAGACCCACCATGAGCACTGTGTCCAGTTCTGGTCAGACCCACCTTGAGCACTGTGTCCAGTTCCGGTCAGTCCCACCTTGATCACTGTGTCCAGTTCCGGTCAGTCCCACCTTGATCACTGTGTCCAGTTCTGGTCAGTCCCACCTTGAGCACTATGTCCAGTTCTGGTCAGACCCACCTTGAGCACTGTGTCCAGTTCCGGTCAGTCCCACCTTGATCACTGTGTCCAGTTCCGGTCAGCCCCACCTTGATCACTGTGTCCAGTTCTGGTCAGTCCCACCTTGAGCACTGTGTCCAGTTCTGGTCAGTCCCACCTTGATCACTGTGTCCAGTTCTCATCAGATCCACCTTGAGCACTGTGTCCAGTTCCGGTCAGTCCCAGCTTGATCACTGTGTCCAGTTCTGGTCAGACCCACCTTGAGCACTGTGTCCAGTTCTGGTCAGTCCCACCTTGAGCACTTTGTCCAGTTCTGGTCAGCCCCACCTTGAGCACTGTGTCCAGTTCTGGTCAGACCCACCATGAGCACTGTGTCCAGTTCTGGTCAGACCCACCTTGAGCACTGTGTCCAGTTCTGGTCAGACCCACCATGAGCAATGTGTCCAGTTCTGGTCAGTCCCACCTTGAGCACGGTGTCCAGTTCTGGTCAGACCCACCTTGAGCACTGTGTCCAGTTCTGGTCAGACCCACCTTGAGCACTGTGTCCAGTTCTGGTCAGACCCACCTTGAGCACTGTGTCCAGTTCTGGTCAGTCCCACATTGATCACTGTGTCCAGTTCCGGTCAGTCCCACCTTGATCACTGTGTCCAGTTCTGGTCAGACCCACCTTGAGCACTGTGTCCAGTTCTGGTCAGACCCACCTTGATCACTGTGTCCAGTTCTGGTCAGTCCCACCTTGAGCACTGTGTCCAGTTCTGGTCAGTCCCACCTTGAGCACTGTGTCCAGTTCTGGTCAGACCCACCTTGAGCACTGTGTCCAGTTCTGGTCAGACCCACCTTGAGCACTGTGTCCAGTTCTGGTCAGACCCACCTTGAGCACTGTGTCCAGTTCTGGTCAGACCCACCGTGAGCACTGTGTCCAGTTCTGGTCAGTCCCACCTTGAGCACTGTGTCCAGTTCTGGTCAGACCCACCTTGAGCACTGTGTCCAGTTCTGGTCAGACCCACCTTGATCACTGTGTCCAGTTCTGGTCAGTCCCACCTTGAGCACTGTGTCCAGTTCTGGTCAGTCCCACCTTGAGCACTGTGTCCAGTTCTGGTTAGACCCACCTTGAGCACTGTGTCCAGTTCTGGTCAGACCCACCTTGAGCACTGTGTCCAGTTCTGGTCAGTCCCACCTTGAGCAATGTGTCCAGTTCTGGTCAGTCCCACCTTGAGCACTGTCTCCAGTTCTGGTCAGTCCCACCTTGAGCACTGTGTCCAGTTCTGGTCAATCCCACCTTGATCACTGTGTCCAGTTCTGGTCAGACCCACCTTGAGCACTGTGTCCAGTTCTGGTCAGACCCACCGTGAGCACTGTGTCCAGTTCTGGTCAGTCCCACCTTGAGCACTGTGTCCAGTTCTGGTCAGACCCACCTTGAGCACTGTGTCCAGTTCTGGTCAGACCCACCTTGAGCACTGTGTCCAGTTCCGGTCAGTCCCACCTTGATCACTGTGCCCAGTTCCGGTCAGTCCCACCTTGATCACTGTGTCCAGTTCTGGTCAGTCCCACCTTGAGCACTGTGTCCAGTTCTGGTCAGACCCACCTTGAGCACTGTGTCCAGTTCCGGTCAGTCCCACCTTGATCACTGTGTCCAGTTCCGGTCAGTCCCACCTTGATCACTGTGTCCAGTTCTGGTCAGTCCCACCTTGAGCACTGTGTCCAGTTCTGGTCAGTCCCACCTTGATCACTGTGTCCAGTTCTCGTCAGATCCACCTTGAGCACTGTGTCCAGTTCCGGTCAGTCCCACCTTGATCACTGTGTCCAGTTCTGGTCAGACCCACCTTGAGCACTGTGTCCAGTTCTGGTCAGTCCCACCTTGAGCACTGTGTCCAGTTCCGGTCAGTCCCGCCTTGAGCACTGTGTCCAGTTCTGGTCAGACCCACCTTGAGCACTGTGTCCAGTTCTGGTCAGTCCCACCTTGAGCACTGTGTCCAGTTCTGGTCAGTCCCACCTTGAGCACTGTGTCCAGTTCTGGTCAGTCCCACCTTGAGCACTGGGTCCAGTTCTGGTCAGTCCCACCTTGAGCACTGTGTCCAGTTCTGGTCAGTCCCACCTTGAGCACTGTGTCCAGTTCCGGTCAGTCCCACCTTGAGCACAGTGTCCAGTTCTGGTCAGTCCCACCTTGATCACTGTGTCCAGTTCTGGTCAGTCCCACCTTGAGCACTGTGTCCAGTTCTGGTCAGACCCACTTTGAGCACTGTGTCCAGTTCTGCTCAGACCCACCTTGATCACTGTGTCCAGTTCTGGTCAGTCCCACCTTGAGCACTGTGTCCAGTTCTGGTCAGACCCACCTTGAGCACTGTGTCCAGTTCTGGTCAGACCCACCTTGAGCACTGTGTCCAGTTCTGGTCAGTCCCAACTTGATCACTGTGTCCAGTTCTGGTCAGACCCACCTTGAGCACTGTGTCCAGTTCTGGTCAGACCCACCTTGAGCACTGTGTCCAGTTCTGGTCAGACCCACCTTGAGCACTGTGTCCAGTTCTGGTCACACCCACCTTGAGCACTGTGTCCAGTTCTGGTCAGACCCACCTTGATCACTGTGTCCAGTTCTGGTCAGTCCCACCTTGAGCACTGTGTCCTGTTCTGGTCAGTCCCACCTTGAGCACTGTGTCCAGTTCTGGTCAGTCCCACCTTGAGCACTGGGTCCAGTTCTGGTCAGTCCCACCTTGAGCACTGTGTCCAGTTCTGGTCAGTCGCACCTTGAGCACTGTGTCCAGTTCCGGTCAGTCCCACCTTGAGCTCTGTGTCCAGTTCTGGTCAGTCCCACCTTGAGCACTGTGTCCAGTTCTGGTCAGTCCCACCTTGAGCACTGTGTCCAGTTCTGGTCAGACCCACTTTGAGCACTGTGTCCAGTTCTGGTCAGACCCACCTTGAGCACTGTGTCCAGTTCTGGTCAGTCCTACCTTGAGCACTGTGTCCAGTTCTGGTCAGACCCACCTTGAGCACTGTGTCCAGTTCTGGTCAGATTAACCTTGAGCACTGTGTCCAGTTCTGGTCAGACCCACCTTGAGCACTGTGTCCAGTTCTGGTCAGACCCACCATGAGCACTGTGTCCAGTTCTGGTCAGTCCCACCTTGAGCACTGTGTCCAGTTCTGGTCAGACCCACCTTGAGCACTGTGTCCAGTTCTGGTCAGACCCACCTTGATCACTGTGTCCAGTTCTGGTCAGTCCCACCTTGAGCACTGTGTCCAGTTCTGGTCAGTCCCACCTTGAGCACTGTGTCCAGTTCTGGTTAGACCCACCTTGAGCATTGTGTCCAGTTCTGGTCAGACCCACCTTGAGCACTGTGTCCAGTTCTGGTCAGTCCCACCTTGAGCACTGTGTCCAGTTCTGGTCAGTCCCACCTTGAGCACTGTCTCCAGTTCTGGTCAGTCCCACCTTGAGCACTGTGTCCAGTTCTGGTCAATCCCACCTTGATCACTGTGTCCAGTTCTGGTCAGACCCACCTTGAGCACTGTGTCCAGTTCTGGTCAGACCCACCGTGAGCACTGTGTCCAGTTCTGGTCAGTCCCACCTTGAGCACTGTGTCCAGTTCTGGTCAGACCCACCATGAGCACTGTGTCCAGTTCTGGTCAGACCCACCTTGAGCACTGTGTCCAGTTGCGGTCAGTCCCACCTTGATCACTGTGTCCAGTTCCGGTCAGTCCCACCTTGATCACTGTGTCCAGTTCTGGTCAGTCCCACCTTGAGCACTATGTCCAGTTCTGGTCAGACCCACCTTGAGCACTGTGTCCAGTTCCGGTCAGTCCCACCTTGATCACTGTGTCCAGTTCCGGTCAGCCCCACCTTGATCACTGTGTCCAGTTCTGGTCAGTCCCACCTTGAGCACTGTGTCCAGTTCTGGTCAGTCCCACCTTGATCACTGTGTCCAGTTCTCATCAGATCCACCTTGAGCACTGTGTCCAGTTCCGGTCAGTCCCAGCTTGATCACTGTGTCCAGTTCTGGTCAGACCCACCTTGAGCACTGTGTCCAGTTCTGGTCAGTCCCACCTTGAGCACTTTGTCCAGTTCTGGTCAGCCCCACCTTGAGCACTGTGTCCAGTTCTGGTCAGACCCACCATGAGCACTGTGTCCAGTTCTGGTCAGACCCACCTTGAGCACTGTGTCCAGTTCTGGTCAGACCCACCATGAGCAATGTGTCCAGTTCTGGTCAGTCCCACCTTGAGCACGGTGTCCAGTTCTGGTCAGACCCACCTTGAGCACTGTGTCCAGTTCTGGTCAGACCCACCTTGAGCACTGTGTCCAGTTCTGGTCAGACCCACCTTGAGCACTGTGTCCAGTTCTGGTCAGTCCCACATTGATCACTGTGTCCAGTTCCGGTCAGTCCCACCTTGATCACTGTGTCCAGTTCTGGTCAGACCCACCTTGAGCACTGTGTCCAGTTCTGGTCAGACCCACCTTGATCACTGTGTCCAGTTCTGGTCAGTCCCACCTTGAGCACTGTGTCCAGTTCTGGTCAGTCCCACCTTGAGCACTGTGTCCAGTTCTGGTCAGACCTACCTTGAGCACTGTGTCCAGTTCTGGTCAGACCCACCTTGAGCACTGTGTCCAGTTCTGGTCAGACCCACCTTGAGCACTGTGTCCAGTTCTGGTCAGACCCACCGTGAGCACTGTGTCCAGTTCTGGTCAGTCCCACCTTGAGCACTGTGTCCAGTTCTGGTCAGACCCACCTTGAGCACTGTGTCCAGTTCTGGTCAGACCCACCTTGATCACTGTGTCCAGTTCTGGTCAGTCCCACCTTGAGCACTGTGTCCAGTTCTGGTCAGTCCCACCTTGAGCACTGTGTCCAGTTCTGGTTAGACCCACCTTGAGCACTGTGTCCAGTTCTGGTCAGACCCACCTTGAGCACTGTGTCCAGTTCTGGTCAGTCCCACCTTGAGCAATGTGTCCAGTTCTGGTCAGTCCCACCTTGAGCACTGTCTCCAGTTCTGGTCAGTCCCACCTTGAGCACTGTGTCCAGTTCTGGTCAATCCCACCTTGATCACTGTGTCCAGTTCTGGTCAGACCCACCTTGAGCACTGTGTCCAGTTCTGGTCAGACCCACCGTGAGCACTGTGTCCAGTTCTGGTCAGTCCCACCTTGAGCACTGTGTCCAGTTCTGGTCAGACCCACCTTGAGCACTGTGTCCAGTTCTGGTCAGACCCACCTTGAGCACTGTGTCCAGTTCCGGTCAGTCCCACCTTGATCACTGTGCCCAGTTCCGGTCAGTCCCACCTTGATCACTGTGTCCAGTTCTGGTCAGTCCCACCTTGAGCACTGTGTCCAGTTCTGGTCAGACCCACCTTGAGCACTGTGTCCAGTTCCGGTCAGTCCCACCTTGATCACTGTGTCCAGTTCCGGTCAGTCCCACCTTGATCACTGTGTCCAGTTCTGGTCAGTCCCACCTTGAGCACTGTGTCCAGTTCTGGTCAGTCCCACCTTGATCACTGTGTCCAGTTCTCGTCAGATCCACCTTGAGCACTGTGTCCAGTTCCGGTCAGTCCCACCTTGATCACTGTGTCCAGTTCTGGTCAGACCCACCTTGAGCACTGTGTCCAGTTCTGGTCAGTCCCACCTTGAGCACTGTGTCCAGTTCCGGTCAGTCCCGCCTTGAGCACTGTGTCCAGTTCTGGTCAGACCCACCTTGAGCACTGTGTCCAGTTCTGGTCAGTCCCACCTTGAGCACTGTGTCCAGTTCTGGTCAGTCCCACCTTGAGCACTGTGTCCAGTTCTGGTCAGTCCCACCTTGAGCACTGGGTCCAGTTCTGGTCAGTCCCACCTTGAGCACTGTGTCCAGTTCTGGTCAGTCCCACCTTGAGCACTGTGTCCAGTTCCGGTCAGTCCCACCTTGAGCACAGTGTCCAGTTCTGGTCAGTCCCACCTTGATCACTGTGTCCAGTTCTGGTCAGTCCCACCTTGAGCACTGTGTCCAGTTCTGGTCAGACCCACTTTGAGCACTGTGTCCAGTTCTGCTCAGACCCACCTTGATCACTGTGTCCAGTTCTGGTCAGTCCCACCTTGAGCACTGTGTCCAGTTCTGGTCAGACCCACCTTGAGCACTGTGTCCAGTTCTGGTCAGACCCACCTTGAGCACTGTGTCCAGTTCTGGTCAGTCCCAACTTGATCACTGTGTCCAGTTCTGGTCAGACCCACCTTGAGCACTGTGTCCAGTTCTGGTCAGACCCACCTTGAGCACTGTGTCCAGTTCTGGTCAGACCCACCTTGAGCACTGTGTCCAGTTCTGGTCACACCCACCTTGAGCACTGTGTCCAGTTCTGGTCAGACCCACCTTGATCACTGTGTCCAGTTCTGGTCAGTCCCACCTTGAGCACTGTGTCCTGTTCTGGTCAGTCCCACCTTGAGCACTGTGTCCAGTTCTGGTCAGTCCCACCTTGAGCACTGGGTCCAGTTCTGGTCAGTCCCACCTTGAGCACTGTGTCCAGTTCTGGTCAGTCGCACCTTGAGCACTGTGTCCAGTTCCGGTCAGTCCCACCTTGAGCTCTGTGTCCAGTTCTGGTCAGTCCCACCTTGAGCACTGTGTCCAGTTCTGGTCAGTCCCACCTTGAGCACTGTGTCCAGTTCTGGTCAGACCCACTTTGAGCACTGTGTCCAGTTCTGGTCAGACCCACCTTGAGCACTGTGTCCAGTTCTGGTCAGTCCTACCTTGAGCACTGTGTCCAGTTCTGGTCAGACCCACCTTGAGCACTGTGTCCAGTTCTGGTCAGATTAACCTTGAGCACTGTGTCCAGTTCTGGTCAGACCCACCTTGAGCACTGTGTCCAATTCTGGTCAGACCCACCTTGAGCACTGTGTCCAGTTCTGGTCAGACCCACCTTGAGCACTGTGTCCAGTTCTGGTCAGACCCACCTTGATCACTGTGTCCAGTTCTGGTCAGACCCACCTTGAGCACTGTGTCCAGTTCTGGTCAGTCCCACCTTGAGCACTGTCTCCAGTTCTGATCAGTCCCACCTTGAGCACTGTCTCCAGTTCTGGTAAGTCCCACCTTGAGCACTGTGTCCAGTTCCGGTCAGTCCCACCGTGAGCACTGTCTCCAGTTCTGGTAAGTCCCACCTTGAGCACTGTGTCCAGTTCTGGTCAGACCCACCTTGAGCACTGTGTCCAGTTCTGGTCAGACCCACCTTGAGCACTGTGTCCAGTTCCGGTCAGTCCCACCTTGATCACTGTGTCCAGTTCCGGTCAGTCCCACCTTGATCACTGTGTCCAGTTCTGGTCAGTCCCACCTTGAGCACTGTGTCCAGTTCTGGTCAGTCCCACCTTGATCACTGTGTCCAGTTCTCGTCAGATCCACCTTGAGCACTGTGTCCAGTTCCGGTCAGTCCCACCTTGATCACTGTGTCCAGTTCTGGTCAGACCCACCTTGAGCACTGTGTCCAGTTCTGGTCAGTCCCACCTTGAGCACTGTGTCCAGTTCCGGTCAGTCCCACCTTGATCACTGTGTCCAGTTCCGGTCAGTCCCACCTTGATCACTGTGTCCAGTTCTGGTCAGTCCCACCTTGAGCACTGTGTCCAGTTCTGGTCAGTCCCACCTTGATCACTGTGTCCAGTTCTCGTCAGATCCACCTTGAGCACTGTGTCCAGTTCCGGTCAGTCCCACCTTGATCACTGTGTCCAGTTCTGGTCAGACCCACCTTGAGCACTGTGTCCAGTTCTGGTCAGTCCCACCTTGAGCACTGTGTCCAGTTCCGGTCAGTCCCGCCTTGAGCACTGTGTCCAGTTCTGTTCAGACCCACCTTGAGCACTGTGTCCAGTTCTGGTCAGTCCCACCTTGAGCACTGTGTCCAGTTCTGGTCAGTCCCACCTTGAGCACTGGGTCCAGTTCTGGTCAGTCCCACCTTGAGCACTGTGTCCAGTTCTGGTCAGACCCACCTTGAGCACTGTGTCCAGTTCCGGTCAGTCCCACTTTGAGCACTGTGTCCAGTTCTGCTCAGACCCACCTTGATCACTGTGTCCAGTTCTGGTCAGTCCCACCTTGAGCACTGTGTCCAGTTCTGGTCAGACCCACCTTGAGCACTGTGTCCAGTTCTGGTCAGACCCACCTTGAGCACTGTGTCCAGTTCTGGTCAGGCGCAACTTGATCACTGTGTCCAGTTCTGGTCAGACCCACCTTGAGCACTGTGTCCAGTTCTGGTCAGACCCACCTTGAGCACTGTGTCCAGTTCTGGTCAGACCCACCTTGAGCACTGTGTCCAGTTCTGGTCACACCCACCTTGAGCACTGTGTCCAGTTCTGGTCAGACCCACCTTGATCACTGTGTCCAGTTCTGGTCAGACCCACCTTGAGCACTGTGTCCAGTTCTGGTCAGTCCCACCTTGAGCACTGTGTCCAGTTCTGGTCAGTCCCACCTTGAGCACTGTGTCCAGTTCTGGTCAGTCCCACCTTGAGCACTGGGTCCAGTTCTGGTCAGTCCCACCTTGAGCACTGTGTCCAGTTCTGGTCAGTCGCACCTTGAGCACTGTGTCCAGTTCCGGTCAGTCCCACCTTGAGCACTGTGTCCAGTTCTGGTCAGTCCCACCTTGATCACTGTGTCCAGTTCTGGTCAGTCCCACCTTGAGCACTGTGTCCAGTTCTGGTCAGACCCACTTTGAGCACTGTGTCCAGTTCTGGTCAGACCCACCTTGAGCACTGTGTCCAGTTCTGGTCAGTCCCACCTTGAGCACTGTGTCCAGTTCTGGTCAGACCCACCTTGAGCACTGTGTCCAGTTCTGGTCAGATCAACCTTGAGCACTGTGTCCAGTTCTGGTCAGACCCGCCTTGAGCACTGTGTCCAGTTCTGGTCAGACCCACCTTGAGCACTGTGTCCAGTTCTGGTCAGACCCACCTTGAGCACTGTGTCCAGTTCTGGTCAGACCCACCTTGATCACTGTGTCCAGTTCTGGTCAGACCCACCTTGAGCACTTTGTCCAGTTCTGGTCAGTCCCACCTTGATCACTGTGTCCAGTTCTGGTCAGACCCACCTTGATCACTGTCTCCAGTTCTGGTTAGACCCACCTTGATCACTGTGTCCAGTTATGGTCAGACACACCTTGAGCACTGTGTCCAGTTCTGGTCAGACCCACCTTGAGCACTGTGTCCAGGTCTGGTCAGTCCCACCTTGATCACTGTGCCCAGTTCTGGTCAGTCCCACCTTGAGCACTGTGTCCAGTTCTGGTCAGACCCACCTTGAGCACTGTGTCCAGTTCTGGTCAGACCCACCTTGAGTACTGTGTCCAGTTCTGGTCAGTCCCACCTTGAGCACTGTCTCCAGTTCAGGTCAGTCCCACCTTGAGCACTGTGTCCAGTTCTGGTCAGTCCCACCTTCAGCACTGTGTCCAGTTCTGGTCAGTCCCACCTTGATCACTGTGTCCAGTTCTGGTCAGACCCACCTTGAGCACTGTGTCCAGTTCTGGTCAGTCCCACCTTGAGCACTGTCTCCAGTTCTGATCAGTCCCACCTTGAGCACTGTCTCCAGTTCTGGTAAGTCCCACCTTGAGCACTGTGTCCAGTTCCGGTCAGTCCCACCGTGAGCACTGTCTCCAGTTCTGGTAAGTCCCACCTTGAGCACTGTGTCCAGTTCTGGTCAGACCCACCTTGAGCACTGTGTCCAGTTCTGGTCAGACCCACCTTGAGCAATGTGTCCAGTTCCGGTCAGTCCCACCTTGATCACTGTGTCCAGTTCCGGTCAGTCCCACCTTGATCACTGTGTCCAGTTCTGGTCAGTCGCACCTTGAGCACTGTGTCCAGTTCTGGTCAGTCCCACCTTGATCACTGTGTCCAGTTCTCGTCAGATCCACCTTGAGCACTGTGTCCAGTTCCGGTCAGTCCCACCTTGATCACTGTGTCCAGTTCTGTTCAGACCCACCTTGAGCACTGTGTCCAGTTCTGGTCAGTCCCACCTTGAGCACTGTGTCCAGTTCCGGTCAGTCCCGCCTTGAGCACTGTGTCCAGTTCTGGTCAGTCCCACCTTGAGCACTGTGTCCAGTTCTGGTCAGTCCCACCTTGAGCACTGTGTCCAGTTCTGGTCAGTCCCACCTTGAGCACTGGGTCCAGTTCTGGTCAGTCCCACCTTGAGCACTGTGTCCAGTTCTGGTCAGTCCCACCTTGAGCACTGTGTCCAGTTCCGGTCAGTCCCACCTTGAGCACTGTGTCCAGTTCTGGTCAGTCCCACCTTGATCACTGTGTCCAGTTCTGGTCAGTCCCACCTTGAGCACTGTGTCCAGTTCTGGTCAGACCCACTTTGAGCACTGTGTCCAGTTCTGCTCAGACCCACCTTGATCACTGTGCCCAGTTCTGGTCAGTCCCACCGTGAGCACTGTGTCCAGTTCTGGTCAGACCCACCTTGAGCACTGTGTCCAGTTCTGGTCAGACCCACCTTGAGCACTGTGTCCAGTTCTGGTCAGTCCCAACTTGATCACTGTGTCCAGTTCTGTTCAGACCCACCTTGAGCACTGTGTCCAGTTCTGGTCAGACCCACCTTGAGCACTGTGTCCAGTGCTTGTCAGACCCACCTTGATCACTGTGTCCAGTTCTGGTCAGACCCACCTTGAGCACTGTGTCCAGTTCTGGTCAGTCCCACCTTGAGCACTGTGTCCAGTTCTGGTCAGTCCCACCTTGAGCACTGTGTCCAGTTCTGGTCAGTCCCACCTTGAGCACTGTGTCCAGTTCTGATCAGTCGCACCTTGAGCACTGTCTCCAGTTCCGGTCAGACCCACCTTGAGCACTGTGTCCAGTTCTGGTCAGTCCCACCTTGAGCACTGTGTCCAGTTCTGGTCAGACCCACCTTGAGCACTGTGTCCAGTTCTGGTCAGATCAACCTTGAGCACTGTGTCCAGTTCTGGTCAGTCCCACCTTGATCACTGTGTCCAGTTCTGGTCAGACCCACCTTGAGCACTGTGTCCAGTTCTGGTCAGACCCACCTTGAGCACTGTGTCCAGTTCTGGTCAGACCCACCTTGAGCACTGTGTCCAGTTCTGGTCAGACCCACCTTGAGCACTGTGTCCAGTTCTGGTCAGACCCACCTTGATCACTGTGTCCAGTTCTGGTCAGACCCACCTTGAGCACTGTGTCCAGTTCTGGTCAGACCCACCTTGAGTACTGTGTCCAGTTCTGGTCAGTCCCACCTTGAGCACTGTCTCCAGTTCAGGTCAGTCCCACCTTGAGCACTGTGTCCAGTTCTGGTCAGTCCCACCTTCAGCACTGTGTCCAGTTCTGGTCAGTCCCACCTTGATCACTGTGTCCAGTTCTGGTCAGACCCACCTTGAGCACTGTGTCCAGTTCTGGTCAGTCCCACCTTGAGCACTGTCTCCAGTTCTGATCAGTCCCACCTTGAGCACTGTCTCCAGTTCTGGTAAGTCCCACCTTGAGCACTGTGTCCAGTTCCGGTCAGTCCCACCGTGAGCACTGTCTCCAGTTCTGGTAAGTCCCACCTTGAGCACTGTGTCCAGTTCTGGTCAGACCCACCTTGAGCACTGTGTCCAGTTCTGGTCAGACCCACCTTGAGCACTGTGTCCAGTTCCGGTCAGTCCCACCTTGATCACTGTGTCCAGTTCTGGTCAGACCCACCTTGATCACTGTGTCCAGTTCCGGCCAGACCCACCTTGAGCACTGTGTCCAGTTCCGGTCAGTCCCACCTTGATCACTTTGTCCAGTTCTGGTCAGTCCCACCTTGAGCACTGTGTCCAGTTCTGGTCAGAACCACTTTGAGCACTGTGTCCAGTTCTGGTCAGACCCACCTTGAGCACTGTGTCCAGTTCGGGACATAGAGTCATAGTCATAGAGTTTTACAGCACAGAAAGAGGCCCTTCGGCCCATCGTGTCCGCGCCGCCCATCCATCCCTGTCCTGTCTAATCCCATTTTCCAGCATTTTGTCCATAGCCTTGTATGCAATGGCATTTCAAGTGCTCATGCAAATGCTTCTTGAATGTTGTGAGGGTTCCTGCCTCTACCACCCTTTCAGGCAGTGAGTTCCAGATTCCAACCACCCTCTGGGTGAAAAAGTTCCTCCTCAAATCCCCTCTAAATCTCCTGCCCCTTACCCTGAATCTATGCCCCCTTGTTATTGACCCCCCTACTAAGGGGAAAAGTTCCTCTTTATCTACCCTATCTATGCCCCTCATCATTTTGTACACCTCAATCAGGTCCCCCCTCAGCCTTCTTTGCTCCAAGGAAAACAACCCCAGCCTGTTTAGTCTTTCTTCATAGCTGAGGCGCTCCATCCCAGGTAACATCCTGGTGAATCTTCTCTGCACCCTCTCCAAAGCAATCACATCCTTCCTATAGTGAGGCGAGCAGAACTGCACACAGTACTCCAGCTGTGGCCTCACCAGCGTTTTGTACAGCTCCATCATAACCTCCCTGCTCTTATATTCTATGCCTCGGCTAATGAAGGCAAGTATCCCATATGCCTTTTTAACCACCTTATCTACCTGTTCCGCTGCCTTCAGAGATCTATGTACATGTACACCAAGGTCCCTCTGACCCTCTGTACTTCCTAGGGTCCTACCACTCATTGTGTATTCCCTTGCCTTATTTGTCCGTCCAAAATGCATCACCTTGCACTTTTCAGGGTTAAATTCCATTTGCCACTATTCTGCCCATCTGACCAACCCGTTTATATCGTCCTGTAGCCTGAGGCTTTCCTCCTCGCAATTTACCACCCCACCAATTTTCGTGTCATCTGCGAACTTACTGATCATACCTTTTACATTCTCATCCAAATCATTTATGTAGATCACAAACAACAAGGGACCCAGCACCGATCCCTGAGGTACCCCACTGGACACAGGCTTCCAGTCACAAAAGCATCCTTCGACCATCACCCTCTGCCTCCTGCCACTCAGCCAGTTTAGGATCCAACGCGCCAAGGCACCCTGGATCCCATGGGCTCTTACCTTCTTGACCAGTCTCCTATGCGGGACTTTGTCAAAAGCTTTACTGAAGTCCATGTAAACCACATCCACAGCATTTCCCTCATCCACCCCCCTAGTCACCCCCTCGAAAAATTCAATCAGATTTGTCAGACATGATTTACCCTTGACAAAGCCATGCTGACTATCCCCGATTAATCCTTGCCTCTCCAAGTGGAGACTAATTTTGTCCCTCAGAATTTTTTCCAATAATTTCCCTACCACAGATGTTAGGCTCACTGGCCTGTAATTCCCTGGTTTATCCCTGGTACCCTTCTTGTATAATGGTACTACATTAGCTGTTCTCCAGTCCTCTGGTACATCCCCTGTGGCCAGAGAGGTTCTGAAAATTTGTGTCAGAGCCCCTGCAATCTCCTCCTTTGCCTCCCACAGCAGCCTGGGATACATCTCGTCCGGGCCTGGGGATTTATCCACTTTTTGGCCTGCTAAAACCGCTAGCGCCTCCTCCCTCTCGATGCTAATATGTTCAAGTATGTCACAGTCCCCTTGCCCGTTTACTATGTCTGCATCGTCTCTCTCCATAGTGAACACAGATGCAAAAAATTCATTTAAAACCCCGCCTACATCATCTGGCTCTACACACAGATTGTCACTTTGGTCCCTAATGGGCCCTACCCTTTCCCTGGTTATCCTCTTGCCCTTAATATACTTATAAAACATCTTAGGATTTTCCTTTATTTTGCTCGCCAGTGTTATTTCATGGCCCCTCCTCGCCCTCCTAATTTCTTTTTTAGGTATGCCCCTGCACTTTTTATACTCCTCTAGGGCTCCTTCCGTCTTTAGTCTTTTGTAACTGCCAAAAGCCCCCCTTTTATTTCTAATGCATTTTTGTATATCCCTTGTCATCCAAGGTTCCCTTTGCTTGTTGGTCCCACCCTTGACCTTTACAGGAACATGTTGGCATTGTACTCTCTCTATTTCCCTTCTGAAAGTCTCCCACTGTTTTGATGTGGATTTTCCTATAAGTAGCTGCTCCCAGTCCACTTTGGCCAGATCCTGCCTTATCATATTAAAATCGGCCCTCCCCCAATTTAGAACCCTTATTTCCGGGCCGTCTTTGTCTTTTTCCATGACCACCTTAAATCTCACTGAATTATGGTCACTGTCGCCAAAATGCTCTCCTACTGACACTTCCACCACTTGCCCGGCTACATTCCCCAGAATTAGGCCCAGTATCGCCCCCTCTCTTGTAGGACTTTCTACATGTTGGCTCAAAAAGCTCTCCTGGATGCACTTTAAGAATTCTGCACCCTCTAAGCCTTTCACACTCTGACTATCCCAATTTATATTGGGGAAGTTGAAATCCCCCATTATTACCCTATTATTTTCGCACTTTTCTGAGATTTGCCTACATATCTGTTCCTCTATCTCCCCCTGACTGTTTGGGGGCCTATAGTACACTCCCAGCAAAGTGCTTGCCCCCTTGAGTCAGTCCCACCTTGAGCACTGTGTCCAGTTCTGGTCAGTCACACCTTGAGCACTGTGTCCAGTTCTGGTAAGTCCCACCTTGAGCACTGTGTCCAGTTCCGGTCAGACCCACCTTGATCACTGTGTCCAGTTCTGGTTACCGAGACACAAGGAAGATATTCAAGTGCTGCAGATGATGCTGAGAAGAGGCACGAATCGAA
This sequence comes from Somniosus microcephalus, assembly GCF_052327205.1. Lineage (NCBI taxonomy): Eukaryota > Metazoa > Chordata > Chondrichthyes > Squaliformes > Somniosidae > Somniosus > Somniosus microcephalus. The sequence continues at coordinate 231,936,925 of NC_140998.1, forward strand.
TTCCCAGATTCAAGGGTCTGGGTTATCGGCAACGTCTGGAGAGACCTGGCCGCTTTTTAAATTTACCTCCTAACTCCCTATATTCAGCTTTTAGGACCTCATCCCGGTTTTTACCTATATCGTTGGTACCTATATGCACAACGACAACTGGATGTTCACCCTTCCCTTCCAAAATGCTCTGTAGCCGCTCCGAGACATCCCTGACCCTTGCACCAGGGAGGCAACATACCATCCTGGAGTCTCGTTTGCGGCCGCAGAAACGCCTATCTATTCCCCTTACAATAGAATCCCCTATCACTATAGCTCTCTCGCTCTTTTCCCTCCCGTCCTGTGCAGCAGAACCACCCACGGTGCCAGGAAGTTGGCTGCTGCTGCCTTCCTCTGATAAGCATCTCCCTCACCAATATCCAAAGCAGTATATCTGTTTGAAAGGGGGATGGTCACAGGGGACCCCTGCACTACCTGCCTGCTAGGGGGCATAATTTCAGAATAAGGGAGCACCCTTTTAAATCGGAAATGAGGAGGAATTTCTTCTCAGAGGGTGGTGAATCTTTGGAATTCTCTTCCACAGAGAGCTGTGGAGGTTGGGTCATTGATTATATTTAAGGTGGAGATAGACAGATTTTTGAACGATAAGGCAGTCGAGCGTTATGGGGAGCGGGCAGGGAAGTGGAGTTGAGGCCAAGATCAGATCAGTTATGATCTTATTGAACAGCGGAGCAGGCCCGAGGGGCTGAATGGCCGACTCCAGCTCCTATTTCTTATGTTCTTATGTTCTGATGAGCCCACCTATCCACTGTAATCCCTTGCTGTGTTTCTAATAACCCTGAATCCCATTTGTTGATAAGAACCTGTCTAGTTCCTTCAAGAAACCCATTCAGGTTTCTTGTTCCATTATCCCGTGCTTTTAAAATCATCTAGCTGTTTGATTTAGGTGCCTGCGTGGCCCAGTGGTAGCACGTACTCTAAGCTGATACTTCAGTGCCATACTGAGGGAGTGCGGCACTGTCGGAGGTGCCGTCTTTCGGATGAGACGTTAAACCGAGGCTCCATCTGTCCTCTCAGGTGGACTTAAAAGATCCCATGGCCAGTATTTTGAAGAAGGGTAGGGGAGTTCCCCTGGGCCAACATTTATCCCTCAACCAACACCACTAAAAAAACCAGATTATCTGGTCATTATTTCATCGCTATTTGTGGGAGCTTGCTGTGCGCAAATTGGCTGCTACGTTTCCTACATTGCAGCAGCGATTACACTTTAAGGAAGTGTTTGATTGGCTGTAAAGTGCTTTGGGATGTCCTGATGTTGTGAAAGGTCTATCAATGCAAGTTCTTGATGCACTACTGAGAAATTGGAGGGCGTAAATCAAAATTGCCTTGTGCTATTGTTTACCTGGTATCAACATTGGAAAGTTGGTCTTTGCTAAATTCAGCAGCAACCTTTCAGTCGGTCCTTTATCCTTCAACATTGTCCTTGTAATGACCAGACCCTAAACTATTCACCCATTTTTGACGGCAGCACATGGATTGGATCTCAAGGTGCAATATCCTCACTGTTTAACAAAAAATCAATTTGTTTGTGTTTCTAGGCGACACGTGTGAGCATGTTTGTCTATCAAGCTCCAATAGATCACATTTGCAAATAGAAGACAATGGGGTAATAAAACCAAGTAATTTAATGTTGGGAGCCGGGTAAGAAACAAAAAGGAGAATAAATCTCAGGATTATCATCCAGGGTCATTTCTCACCTTGAAGAACGAGCTGGCTTGACATCTGTTGTGAGGGCGGTTTGAAGGTTGTCGTCAGCAGCTGTCCAGTGAAGGTGCAGTGTTACTTGTGTCCATTGCTTCTTTCTTAGTATTACTAACTGGCATCTCATTCTACTCTCTAAAGTGCCTCAGTGCATTAACCATGTGAATAGTGTGTTATAAACCCAGTTTAGCTGGGGAAAATCGTGGCACTAAACCGGGGAGGCAGTTCCCAAAATAGTCATTCTCAATGTCAATTGAAAATGAAAGTTCTTTTAACTTCTGGGGAGCGAAGGGTTAACACTGTGCTGATTGGTTGAGAGTTCTAACACCTGTGATTGAAAGGCGATCCAGTTGTTTCTTGGCAAGCCGTGTGGTAATGAGAGTTTGGGAGTTAAGTACTTCCAAAATAAAGCCCATTATATCCCAAGTTAATTACTGTGCCATTAATGTGCAGCCATTCTGTTTGTTAAAGTGTTATTTAGACCCACTTGTGCCTCAGTAGTCAGTGATTATTCAACAGGCTTCACATTCTGCACGTGTGTGTCTTGGTGCCACCCACAATTATCAACGCCTACTATTATTTTATTTTGTCTTGGTATATAAATGGCGTGAGTCACACAACACGAGTCGCCATCTCTGATTGGACGTATTCCTGGCGCTTTCATCACGTGACCTGCTGAATCCAACCGCCTTTTTCCCCCGTCTCCAATATTTTTATAAATGAATGAAAGTGGTCAAAGAAAATGGAAATAAAAAATCATTTTCTTTAATGCCCTGGTGACTTTTATCCCAGGTTTGCTCAAAGCTGCAATTGGGAATGATAGCATAGTGGTTATGTTACCAGACTAGCAATCCAGAGACAGACTTAGATTAAACAATCTGAGAGACATGAGTTTAAATCCCACCACATGGCAGCTGGGGAATTTAAATTCAGTCACGTAAATAAATCTGGAATAAAAAGCTACCATCAGTAATGATGACCATGAAACTATTGGATTGCACTAAAATCCCACCTTGTTCACTAATGTCCTTTAGGGAAGGAAATCTGCTGGCCTATATGTGACTCCAGACCCTGCTGGCCTATATGTGCTCCCTGTGGGAGCACCTTCACCTCACGGACTGCAGCGGTTCAAGAAGGCGGCTCACCACCACCTTCGCAAGGGCAATTAGGGATGGGAAATAAATGCTGGCCTTGCCAGCGAAGCCCACATCCCATGAACGAATAAAAAAAAATCCAGGAGATTAAATTCCTGGAGACTCCGGGACATCCTGCAGAGTTGGAAACCCAACACACGACTCTGCCTCTCAGTACATGCCAAGTGTTGTCTTGTTTCCCCCACTCAAGTCTTCACCCCCAGCCCCTCCCCACTAGTATATGTTTTTGTACCATTTCACTACTTTGTTGGTTAATTGTGTTTGGAGGAGTTCCTTGACGTGGCCTGGGACTTTGAAAGTGCCACTGGTGTTTTAGTGACTGAATAAGCCCAATCCAGGTTTTACTGACTGGGGGATTTGGCAATTTAGTTACTGGAACTTTGGGGATCACATGACAGAATTCCACCAACTTATAATTCCACCCACTGCAACTTTCAGAAGGGAATTAGGTAAATGCTTGAAAAGGAAAAATTTGCTGGGCTACGGGGAAAGAGCGGGAGAGTGGGACTAATTGGATAGTGCATTCAAAGAGCTGGCAGAGGCACGATGGGCTGAATGGCCTCCTTCTGTGCTGTATGGCCTTGGCCAGTCCCTGAGAGGACATTACCAGTTATAGCGAGAGTTAGTGGTTAGTTTAGATTGTCATGTGTTGGGAGTTGGAGAGCAATTTCTTGTGTATGTACCTTTAAGAGAATAACTGGTCTCAGACTGCAGTACCGGCAGTGACCACCCCTGTATAAAAGGCGCTAGTGAGCCTCTGTGTTTTTAGTTTTCACTATTGACTTCCACCAGTAAAGACTTATTTTGTTCACTCCTGCTGTCCGTGTCTCAATTATTCACGGACGTAACACAATTGGCCAGAGGTTTTTCCTGAATTGGCCATGTTTCTTTGTCTGTTTCCAGAGATAGCGTAACTGGTAGGTGGGACAGCAGCATGTGCGGCCCTACTGTCTACTGGATGGGGTGAGCTTAATGGGCCTGATAGTCTTCATCTACTTTTGTATGTCTTTTTGTATGTTTGTATGAGCAGACTGGGGAATCAATCTGGGTCCAGCCTAGTGTGTGGCTCAAAGAGTTCACCCAGTCAGTAACTGAGCCCAGGGACAATCAGAACTCATCTCTTCCCCTTTCTGTTCCCTTCAATGATCCGTGCACAAATCAGGAGACACACAGTAAGTTTGTTCATTTTTCAATCCATGTTTATTTTCAGATGTTAAACTTCTCACATTTCAGTTATTGAAAGATGACTTGTACACGAAAAGACTCTCTGGTCCATCCAGCCTTGTCCATCGCAATATATAGACCCCCCCACCATGTGATCTCCTGGGAGAGGCGAAAAACCAGACATAAAAACCCAGGCCAATTTGGGAAAAAAATCTGGGAAATTCCTCTCCGACCCCCTTAGGCGATCGAAACTAGTCCAGGAGATCATTATGGCCCAAATATTCTAAGACAATTACTTTCTCACTTCAACTCTGCTAACATCAATTGAACACAATCCCCGAGAGCCTGGTCTTCAACAATCTCCTGTCTAGTTCTGTAGCAGCAGTCACAAACCCAATATTCAGCGATGACGAGAAACTGGTTGGCAGGTTGTCTAGTGTTTCCATTTCTGTCGTTCCAGGTTGAACGAAAACTGTCCCCAATCTTTTCTTTAAAGTGTTAACTGTGACACCATTTAATTTGCTGGGAACATCCGTTCCTAAACATTGACAGGCCGAATTGGGGGTGGAACGTGGATCTAATTACTGGGATGCATCGGAACAATTTGCCTGGGGAAAATCTCTTAAGGCGTGACCTTCCCTGTTAAGACATTTTGTTAAGACATCCTAACTTTGAAGGACAAACCCACTTGTTTTTCCCCTCCCTCCCCGACTCCCGTGCAGTGTTAACTTTTAGCACACCCCAGAACCCAGTTTGTTGACACCCAAAGAAAACCCAGAACGAGGAAAAGACATACCAACACTCCCCACTAGACCCAAGAGACAACCAGGTGGGTGGCAAATGCCGCGTCACTTGAAGAATGAAGAGGAGCTTACAAGGGAGCAGCTGACATGGGAACAGCTGACAAGGGAGCTGTGATCTTCATTCAGGCATTCTGCACACACAGCTGGCGACTAACCAAGTAGTACAGAGGACGAAGAGGGTGGAGGTACTTGTATGGGAACAGAGGCTTAAATGACCAGGACAGACACAATAAAGTGAGCATTACCCATGAGTGCCGCACTGCTGGTATACCCTAATCTGACGGGCATTCCATCTCAACTGCCAGGCCATCAATCAGAAGCTGGCAGGATCCAAATCCAGATCCTGACGGTTCAGCTTACTGTTTGGATCTGGCGCTGGCAACCATGAATAACACCCACTTTGATCTATTTGTCCTGGGAGCCGGAGAATCTGTTCGCTTGCAGGTACGGTCCGCCCTCCTCACCCTGAGTACCAGTTGGACAGTGTCCAGCAGTGTGTGGAGGATGTCAGAATGAAAAATTCCCTAAAAAAGGTAGGGTCCTCTATACTCTAAAAATTACATGGATTTCTCCCGTGGGCTCCTGAAATCAAAGTGTGTATTCAACACCCGGGTGTCCCTGAAGCACGGTTTGTGAGGTAACCAAAGGGTTAACCAGAACCACCACCTGCTGCAATTTCCTGGAGCATCCTGGAGATCAGGCAACCCTGAGCAACAGAATCCAGAAACAAAAGCACGAAAGACTGCCGGGCCTCCGCCCCGACAGCCTGAGGTCCTCCAGCAGATTGGTGATTATCCGGTGATGCGAGTAAGTCGATCGACCTGGTAAACCCCCCAAGTCCTGAAGATGTTCTGGACTACCTCAGTGTGGATCATCCACTAGTTAGGGTGGACTACAGAGCAGCTGAGTGTGCCGACTGTTGTGTTGTCCTCCCCGGGCCAAATGTGGCACCAAGAGTGTCACCCCGTCGTTCAAGCACCAATGGGAAGCAATGCGTCAACTTGACAGAGGGACCCAGGAAGGAGGGTCCCACCCTGTTTGTTGACTTACCGGACCCTTGTCATATTGTCTGTCTGCAGACACACTGACTTACCCTGCACCGAGTCTGAAAGTGGAGATGTCCTATTATACCGTTCACACCCCGAGCCTGTTGAAATGCCAAGTGAAATCACTGGCCGAGAAGACCATTCATCCTGAATGTGGCTCCCACCCATATGTCAAAGCATTCAGCTGATGGCTGTAGCTCCAATGTATGGAGAACACTGTGCTCCCAGGACCACTAGCTCTAGTTCAGATGCTGCGACAAAGGAGACCTGTGGATGCATTACTGGCAGAGTGATGGTCATCCAGAAGGCTCAACTGGAGAAATACCCCCAACAGTTGAGCCTTCTGGATGACGATCACTCGCTCTCAGTGTGGATGGTAGAAGACCTGCCAGTATGCCCACTAGTAGATGGTTCCTCTGATGGACAAACCAAACATCCAGAGTGATCCACTTCCACAGGGAAGTACTGGAAATAGCCCACCCACACAACTCTGAGGTGGGCTATCCAGGCATGATCACTGCTGGGGGAGGTGGAGCTGGACAGGGTCTCGAGTGTTACTTGTGAGCTACCTGCATTCCAGGTCCTAATCTGGAATGACGGGCTAGCAAGATACAAAGGACATTGTGCTCCGGATAAGGCCTTGAATAGAAACATAGAAACATAGAGATAGGAACAGGAGTAGGCCATTCGGCCCTTCGAGCCTGCTCCGCCATTCAATGAGATCATGGCTGATCTTCATCTGAGATCTTAGCTGATCTTACCAGTTCAGTACCCCGTCCCCGCCTTTTCTCCGTAACCCTTAATCCCCTTAGCCTTCAGAAATATATCCAATTCTCTCTTGAAAATATTTATTGAATTAGCCTTCACAGCCCTCTGTGGCAGGGAATTCCACAGGCTCACCACTCTTTGAGTGAAGAAATTCTTCCTCATCTCTGTTTTAAATGATTTGCCCGCTATTTTTAGACTGTGGCCCCTGGTTCTGTGCTCCCCTGCCATTGGAAACATTCTCTCTGAATTCAGCCTGTCCAGGCCTGCCATAATTTTATATGTTTCGATGAGATCCCCTCTCAATCTTCTAAACTCCAGTGAGTACAAGCCCAAACTATTCAATCTCTCGTCGTAGGTCATTCCCGCCATTCCAGGTATCAGCCTGGTGAATCGCCGCTGCACTCTTTCCATGGCAAGAACATCCTTCCGCAGATGGGGCGACCAAAACTGTACACAATACTCCAGATGCGGTCTCACCAGCACCTTGTACAGCTGTAGTAAGGTATCCCTATTCCTATACTCGAACCCCCTTGATATGAAGGCCAACATACCATTTGCCTTCTTAATCGCCTGTTGCACCTGCATGCTCTCCTTCAGTGACTGGTGCACAAGAACACCCAGGTCCCTCTGCACTTCCCCATCTCCCAATCTATTGCCATTTAGATAATAATCTACCCTCCTGTTTTTACCCCCAAAGTGGATAACCTCGCATTTATCCACATTATAGTGCATCTGCCACGTATCCGCCCATTCCCCCAACCTGTCCAAATCGCACTGTAGCCTCCTGACATCCTCATCAGAGCCCACCCCTCCTCCTAGTTTAGTGTCGTCAGCGAATTTGGAAATATTGCATCCAATTCCCTGATCCAGATCATTTATATATATTGTGAACAGCTGGGGTCCCAGGACAGATCCTTGCGGCACCCCGCTGGTCACTGCCTGCCACTCCGAAAACGAGCCGTTTATTCCAACTCTCTGTTTTCTATCCGCCAGCCAGTTCTCTATCCACGTTAATACTTTGCCCCCAATCCCATGAGCCTTAATTTTGCATGATAATCTTTTGTGTGGAACCTTATCGAAGGCTTTCTGGAAGTCAAGGTACACCACATCCACTGGCTCTCCCCCATCTATTTTACCAGTTACTTCCTCAAAAAATTCCAGCAGATTAGTCAAACACGATTTACCCTTTGTAAATCCATGTTGACTCTGTCCGATCCTTTCCCCATTTGTCAAGTGCTCCGCTATTTTATCCTTAATAATGGACTCTAGCATTTTGCCCACAACCGATGTAAGGCTTACTGGTCTATAATTCCCTGCTTTCTCTCTACCCCCCTTTTTAAATATTGGGGTAACATTAGCTACCCTCCAATCCACGGGTACTGTTCCCGAGTCAATGGAGTTCCGGAAGATGATCCTTAGAGCATCTGCTATCTCCAGGGCCACCTCCTTAAGTACCCTAGGATGTAGTTTATCAGGCCCCGGGGATTTGTCGGCCTTCAGTCCCCTCAACTTACCCAACACCATATCCCTAGAGATACTAATTTCTGTCAGCTCCTCCCTCTCATTAGTCCCTATGTTTGCCGATATTCCTGGGAGGTTATTTGTGTCCTCCTTTGTGAATACAGAACCAAAGTATGAGTTTAATTGGTCTGCCATTTCCTTATTCTCCATTATATATTCTCCCGAATCGGACTGCAAGGGACCGACTTGGGATTTTACCAGTCTTTTCCTCCTGATATACCGATAAAAGCTTTTGCAGTCTGTCTTTATGTTTGCTGCAAGTTTACTTTCGTATTCTATTTTCCCCTTCCTGATTAATCCCTTTGTCCTCTTTTGCTGTATCCTGTACTGCCCCCAATCTTCCGGTCTGGTGCTTTTTTTTGCCAGTTGATATGCCCTTTTTTTTGATTTTATGCTGTCCCTAATTTCCCTCGTTATCCACGGTTGAGCCACCTTTTTAGGTTTATTTTTATGCCAAACCGGTATAAACATGTTCTGGAATTCTTCCATTCTATCTTTGAATGCTTGCCATTGTCTATCCACTGTCAATCCCCCCAGAAACACCACCCAATCAATCTTACCCAATTCCCGTCTCATACCCTCGTAATTCCCTTTATTTAAGTTCTGGACCTTAGTCTCTGATTCAATTTCCTCACTCTCCATCTCGACTGAGAGCTCGATCATATTATGATCGCTCTGACCCAAGGGGCCTCGTACAAGAAGATTGTTGATAAGTCCCTTCTCATTGCACAATACCCAGTCTAAAATGGCCTGATCTCGAGTCGGCTCCTCGACATATTGGTCCAGATAACCGTCCCGAAAAACATTCCAGGAATTCCTCCTCCTCAGAATTTTTACTAATTTGGGTAGTCCAATCAATATGTAAATTAAAGTCACCCATGATGACAGCTGTGCTCTTATCGCACGCTTCTCTAATTTCCCTTTTTATGCCTTCCCTCACCTCCATATTACTATTTGGAGGCCTATATATCACACCCACTAACGTTTTCCTCCCCTTGCTATTTCTCATTTCTACCCATACAGATTCCGTTTCATCCGAGTTAATATCCTTCCTTTCCATTGCATTAATCCCCTCCTTTACCAGCAATGCTACCCCACCTCCCCTACCTTTTTGCCGATCCTTCCTAAATATTGTATATCCCTGGATGTTAAGTTCCCAGCCTTGCCCACCCTGCAGCCACGTTTCTGTAATCCCAATCAAATCATACTTGTTTACCTCTATTTCCACAACTAATTCATCCACCTTGTTCCTAATGCTTCTAGCATTAAGATACAAAGCCTTCAGGCTTGCTTTTTTCACACTCTCATTATGAATTAGTTTGGCCCTTTGTGTTTCTCTCCTTTGCTTATTGCTTCTCACCTTTCTACCATCTATTTCTGACTTCATATGACTTCCCTCTTTTCCACTATCTAGGTTCCCATCCCCCTGCCAAATTAGTTTAAATCCTCCCGAACCGCCCTAGAAAATATTACCCCGAGGACATCGGCTCCCTCACAGCTCAGGTGTAGACCGTCCCCTTGGTACAGGTCACTCCTCCCCAAGAACTGGTTCCAATGCCTCAAGAATTTAAATCCCTCTCCCTTGCACCACTGCTCAAGCCACGTATTTAGCTTATCTATCTTACTCTCTCTAAACTTATTAGCTCGTGGCACTGGTAGCAATCCAGAGATTACTACCTTTGAGGTCCTACTTTTCAATTTAGCTCCTAACTCCCTAAATTCAGCTTGTAGGACCTCCTCCCTCTTTTTACCTACATCGTTGGTACCTACATGTACCACGACAACTGGCTGATCCCCCTCCCCCTTCAGAATGCTCTGCACCCGCTCCGAGACATCCTTGACCCTTGCACCAGGGAGGCAACATACCATCTTGGAGTCTCGGTCTCGGCCACAGAAACTCCTATCTATCCCCCTTACAATTGAATCCCCTATCACTATAGCCCTATTGCTCTTTTTCCCGCCCTTCTGTGCAGCAGAGCCACTCATGGTGCCCTGAACCTGGCTGCTGGTGCCTTCCCCTGATAAGTCATCTCCCCCAACAGTACCCAAAACGGTAAACCTGTTTTGGAGGGAGATGACCGCAGGTGACTCCTGCACTACCTTCCTGCCTTTACCCTGCCTTTTGGTCACCCATTTACTGTCTGAGCTAACCTTTACCTGCGGTGTGACCAACTCACTGAATGTGCTATCCACAACATCCTCAGCATCGCGTATGCTCCAGAGTGAGTCCATTCGCAGCTCCAGCGCCGCCATGCGGTCTGCTAGGAGCTGCAGCTGGACACACTTCCTGCACACATAGTTGTCAGGGACAGTGTCCCTGATTTCCCACATGGCACAGGAGAAGCATGACACGGGTCCGAGCTGCCCTTCCATGACTTAACCCTTACAATACCCTTTTATTTACTACGATTTAGCTTAACTATTGAATTCTACTTAGAATAAGTTTGTGAAAGTATTCACCAACCAGTCACCTACCTGTTTTCTGGTGTTGTATTTTCACTGCCGCCTCCTGTCCTGGAACCTTCTCCACCTAGGTTAGGCTCCTGAAATAAAATAAATTGAACCTACCTTTTCAACTTGCCCTAACCCCTAAAAGGTTAGAGGAGGTGGAAGGGTGGGAGACACTACACTGTAGTGTTTCGGGTTTAGCAACAGCTCCACCTATATAAGAGTTACTGGCCTCCTGCTCTCCCGTCTGCACCAGCTGTGAAAGAAAAAGCCCGCGAAAGGTGAGCTTTTAAACTCACCAGTTACTGGCCTCCTGCTCTCCCGACTGCCCCAGCTGTGGTCTCGGGCCTCGCCTCTCTCCGGTTTTTATACCAGCTCTGAATCACTGCTCCCGACTGGTCTCGGGCCTCGCTGGTCGCCAGGTTTTCTCCCGAGCTCCTCCTCGCTGCTCCCGCTGCTCCCGACTGGTCTCGGGCCTCGCCTCTCTCCGGTTTTTATACCGGCTCTGAATCACTGCTCCCGACTGGTCTCGGGCCTCGCTGGTCGCCGGGTTTTCTCCCGAGCTCCTCCTCGCTGCTCCCGCTGCTCCTGACTGGTCTCGGGCCTCGCCTCTCTCCGGTTTTTATACCGGCTCTGAATCACTGCTCCCGACTGGTCTCGGGCCTCGCTGGTCGCCGGGTTTTCTCCCGAGCTCCTCCTCGCTGCTCCCGACTGGTCTCGGGCCTCGCCTCTCTCCGGTTTTTATACCGGCTCTGAATCACTGCTCCCGACTGGTCTCGGGCCTCGCTGGTCGCCGGGTTTTCTCCCGAGCTCCTCCTCGCTGCTCCCGCTGCTCCCGACTGGTCTCGGGCCTCGCCTCTCTCCGGTTTTTATACCGGCTCTGAATCACTGCTCCCGACTGGTCTCGGGCCTCGCTGGTCGCCGGGTTTTCTCCCGAGCTCCTCCTCGCTGCTCCCGACTGGTCTCGGGCCTCGCCTCTCTCCGGTTTTTATACCGGCTCTGAATCACTGCTCCCGACTGGTCTCGGGCCTCGCTGGTCGCCGGGTTTTCTCCCGAGCTCCTCCTCGCTGCTCCCGCTGCTCCCGACTGGTCTCGGGCCTCGCCTCTCTCCGGTTTTTATACCGGCTCTGAATCACTGCTCCCGACTGGTCTCGGGCCTCGCTGGTCGCCGGGTTTTCTCCCGAGCTCCTCCTCGCTGCTCCCGACTGGTCTCGGGCCTTGCCTCTCTCCGGTTTTTATACCGGCTCTGAATCACTGCTCCCGACTGGTCTCGGGCCTCGCTGGTCGCCGGGTTTTCTCCCGAGCTCCTCCTCGCTGCTCCCGCTGCTCCCGACTGGTCTCGGGCCTCGCCTCTCTCCGGTTTTTATACCGGCTCTGAATCACTGCTCCCGACTGGTCTCGGGCCTCGCTGGTCGCCGGGTTTTCTCCCGAGCTCCTCCTCGCTGCTCCCGCTGCTCCCGACTGGTGGTGTATAGGCTGGTGGGGGTGAATGGATTGGTGGTGGTGAGTGGATGGTGGTGGTGAATGGATTGGTGATGGTGAGTGGACTGGTGTTGGTGAGTGGATGGTGGTGGTGAATGGATTGGTGATGGTGAGTGGACTGGTGTTGGCGAGTGGAAGGGGCCTGTAGATGGGGTGGGCTAAGCTACAAAGTGAGCAGTGCCCTCCCACCCTTGTGTGTCAATTTGGGAATGCCTGAAGGTTCTGCTACAGCAGATCCTCCACTTGCTCGCCAAAGAAGACCTCAGCACCAATGGGCATCTGCAGAAGCTGAAGGATCCCCAAGGTGTGAGGACAAACTAAGTGGCGATGCAAGATCCACTGGATGATAGATCCTGCTCCTACATTGAGAGCACCCACACAGTCTGCTGCTGCAGCAGATACTCTCTGAAGGTGGTCCTCTCTGGCAGGGATTGCTCCCTCAACTCACCTACTGGTCAGTGAAGCCAGCCCCAGTGGATTTGATGGCAGGGAATTCGGGATATGCGCCGAACACTGCAGGAAGGTCCGCCAGACCCACATGTCCCACCATTTGGATTCTGGTGGGTGGAACAGGACTAGTTTCCTGGGCAGTTCCCTTCCTTCTGAGGCTTTCACGACTGAAGTTCACCAGCTGTACCAGCGAACCTTAAGTTGTGAGGCAGAGTGGCGGGGCTGTCAACCTTGGCCATAACTGGGGCGCGCCTATCAAGTCTGCCCAAACCGCCTTGGAAATTGGGAGGGGGAATCCAACAAAGGTCGATGCCTGAGGCCTTTGCAAGACCCCAGGTAAAGACTCAACCCCCACAAGTGATGGGACTTCCAGAACTCACAGTTTCAGACTCGAAGTCACCCTTGTTTTGAATACATGGAAAAACCTCAACGCACGGAAGCCGTGGTCAACTCAGGCTCCCAGTTTGGTTTCTGGAGCGCACGCACCCTCCCTGGGAGTGCCTCTCGAGTGTCGTAGGGAGCGGCTGAAGGTGGGTCCACAGTGGTGGGTGGGAGCTACAGATCTATAAATAGAGATCTGCAGCTGCACTCACCAAAGTGGACGTCACCCACAGCATAGGTGACCCTGTGTAGGGTCGAGTCCACCGAGGGTGGTGCCCCCAAATGAGCTGGCGCCAACTGGAGACAATGTCCCGGGGCTGCGTTGGTGTCACCAGAGGGGACGGATGCCTCTGGGGAAGGACACACCAACAGTAGCTGGTGGCGCTTGGGGGAACCAGCCTGATTCTGGCACCAGTAGGCACAGACACCTCCGAACCAGCTGGTGCCAGAGGAGGACTCTTCCTCTATCCTGGGAGGCCTCAGTACAAATGGTACCGGGGTTTCACCCGATGTAGTTGACTGGGATGGATTGGCTTTAACCAGCTCATCCCATTCCACACCATCGAGGCAACAACCGGAGCGTCCACCCTTGAGACTTTCCTGTTCAGTCCCAACACTTGGACCACCGGTCGACATCGGTCGGAGATGACTGTATGGACTGGGCCCTATCCAGTGCCAGTGCAGTTAACCCCGAGCAATGCCGAACTGAGCCTGGAGTTGGAGCAGGGTTGGTGCTTGATGCCGATGCGAGGACCTGAGTGCTGGACGTGAAGGTCCAGCCCAGGGGAGAACCAGGGAGGAGGGAGAGGGGCGTGGGAAATTTTTAAAAATGGGAAAGAAACATGCCAGAAGGGAAAGAGTTGGTTTAGCACCATCTCCAATCATTGGCTGCGAGTTTAAATGGATCTGTTATTGGCCGTCAAATAAAGAAATTAAAAGATGTACAGTTGACACTAAAGAAATGGATGGGTTGAGGGGTATTTCAGTGTTGCTGTTTCCTCCTTTGTGGTATCTCTGCTGGCATTGATGTGATGTCAGGATGTGTGATCCAGGTGTCTTTGTGGTTTTGTTACTGACAACTTTAGTCTGTTGGTAGTTTGATGAAACCGTCCATTTCCTCTCACTCGTCCTGACACCAACCTGTACCTGTGGCAGAAGAAGAAATGACAAAAATCACTGGATTGCAACAAGGACAACGACAGGCATTTTATCGCTCCCCTCGTATAGTAAACCATATAACCTGTAAAAGGATTTATCAAATTCCCTTTAAAAAGTCAACACCTGGGCCAGCGTCGAGCTGTGTGGGCAGGTACCAAGCTCGGTCAAGGCAGCTCCAGTGGCATTACTGCCCAGGAGTACATTCTTCGAGTCTTAACCCTGAGCTCTCAGTACTGGTGAACACTTTGAGAAACTGATTATTCAGTTGTTCACTCTCCCTGTCAGCCTCTCCTCTTATTTAGAGCCGTTCATTCAACACCAATCAGCGGTTTCAAGAGGGACGCTCTTGACTTTTTAAATGGTCGGGCTGAGCTGTCCCACAGACTATCCCCGTGTCCAGGACAAGTTGATCAGAACAACCAGCATGAACTGACCTGCTTTCAGTTTCCAGGATTTGAGCCTTTATATCTGCACGGATTTTGCTGTAACTGACTCTGACTTTCACGGGGAATGATACAAGCTGGAAGTACAGCTCCAAACACAGTTAGTCACAGTCAGTAAATAGTTGTCTACATTTACAGATCAGGGAGTGAGCATTAAACTCCAGGACTGGGAGGAGCCGGTCAGTGAGGAGTGGGGCTCAGTAACCATCAGTAACCAGGCTCCGGGATTCAGACTACCTATGAGCAACGCTATGGAAGAACTACCAATAACAAACTGAACTATTCCACCTGACTGTGCATCAATATTACAGTATCTGATAAACTGTTCATATTGCTCATTATGACTTTCACTAATAATACAAGATAAACAGGTTAAGACATAGGAACATAGAAACATAGAAGATAGGAGCAGGAGTAGGCCATTCGGCCCCTCGAGCCTGCTCCACCATTCAATGAGATCATGGCTGATCATCCAAATTCAGTACCCTGTCCCTGCTTTCTCCCCACATCCCTTGATCCCTTTAGCCTCAAGACATATATCCAACTCCTTGAATATATTTAATGAATTGGCCTCAACTGCCTTCTGTGGTAGAGAATTCCACAGGTTCACCACTCTCTGGGTGAAGAAATTCCTTCTCATCTCTGTCCTAAATGGCTTACCCCTTATCCTTAGATGGTGACCCCTGGTTCTGGACTCCCCAACCATCGGGAACATCCTTCCTGCATCTAGTCTGTCTAGTCCTGTTAGAATTTTATAAGTTTCAATGAGATCCCCTCATTCTTCTAAACTCCAGCGAATATAAGCCCAATCAACCCAATCTCTCCTCATACGTCCATTCCTGAGATCCCAGAAAGACAAACCTTTCAAAGTTCACGAATTCTGTCCAAGCCGCTGGTTGATGATGTTTCAATTGTTCGTGTTGTCTTCACAGAGCAAAGCTGTTCAGATGTTCGAGCCGACCGCATTCAGTCCTAGACAGATCAGACTCAGTGCAGTTCCCTTGCCTTTACAAACTGTTGTTATCTCAGCCTGGCTAATATTTATCTACTTTACAAAGCTATTGTGATGTCTCATCTCAGTGTGATGCGCAGTGTGAGGGTGGGGCTTACTCGGTGATGTCACGGTTTGACCTCACCTTGAAACCATATATGGGAAAAACCTTTGGGCTTTACTTAAGTTAAACTGACTTGTTTCGCTAGAAAGCAATAACAGGTTTCCATGTGGTTATGACCCATAGCACAGGGTGCGTGGGCGATGGGCAGTGATGGGATTGTTTGCCTTCTACCAATTATGTTAAGTAATTGCATACATTTAAAGCAACAGGAGCCGGCCATTCAGCCCCTCGAGCCTGCTCCAGTATTCAATTAGACCATGGCTGCTCTGCACCTCAAATCCATTTACCTGTCTTTGATTGATATCTCTTGATCAACTTAGGAACAGGAGGAGGCCTTTCAGCCCCTCGAGTCTATTCTGCCAAAGCATGGCTGACCTGTATGTTAACTCCATTTCCCCGCCTTGGTTCCACATCCCTTAAAACTCTTGCCTAACAAAAATCTATCAATCTCATTTTTGAAGTTTTCAATTGACCCCCAGCCTCAATAGATATGGGGGGAGAGAGTTCCACAATTCCGCTAGCCTTTGGGAGAAGAAGTGCTTCCTGACATCACATCCCTGACCAGGCTAACTCTAATTTTAATCTCATGCCCCTTTGTTCTGGATTTCCCCGCCAGAGGAAATCGTTTTTATCGATCTACCCTACCAACTCTTTGAACATCTTAAACACCTCAATTATATCACCGTTTAATATTCTATACTAGAGGGAATACAAGCCCAGTCTGTGCAACCTGTCCTCATAATTTAACCCTCTGGAAGTCCACACATACAAGATCCAGAGACACTCCCTTGTCCATGTTACTGACCTCCTCCGAAAGGTTATTAGATCAGTCAGACATGACCGGCCCTTCACAAATCCATGCTGACACTCATTGACTACCTATGAGCAATGGCATGGGAGGTCTACCAATGATAAGTGGTTGTCTACATTTACAGATCAGGGAGTGAGCACCAAAATCAAGGGCTGGGAGGAGCCGGTCAACAGTGAGGAGCTGAGAGTGGGGCTCAGTAACCAAGCTCTCGGCCCCAGACTGCCTGTGAGCAACGCCATGGAAGATCTACCAATAACAATGAACTATTCCACCCGACTGTGCACCAATATTACTGTATCTGTTAAACTGTTCATATTGCTCACTGCGACTTTCACTAATAATACATGATCAACAGGTTAAGACAAACCTTTCCAAGTTCACCAGCTTCTGTCCAATCAGCTGGTTGATGATGTTTTCATTGTTCATGTTCCCTTCACAAAGCAAAGAACATAAGAACATAAGACGTAGGAGCAGGGGTAGGCCATTCAGCCCCTCGAGCCTGCTCCGCCATTCAATAAGATCAAGGCTGATCTAATCTTGGCCTTAACTCCACTTCCCTGCCCACACCCCATAACCCTTGACTCCCTTACAATTCAAAAATCTGTCTATCTCCACCTTAAATATATTCAATGACCCAGCCTCCACAGCTCTCTGGGGAAGAGAATTCCAAAGATTCACGACCCTCTGCGAGAAGATATTCCTCCTCATTTCTGATTTAAAAGGTGATATACCTATCAATTCAGTTCATGAAAAGCGACGAGTTAAGTTAGTAACTATAGGTTTTTATTGGCTAAATAACAGAGCCCACCCTCGTGGGTGATCGGATCCAACAAGGAGGAATACCAGCCAGTCGACCACCTTTATACCTGGGCAAGCAGGCGGAGCCATGGGCGGAGTCAGCTGTGGTCAGCCCAGGTATAACAGCGTGGCAAGAGTTGACCTTGTGTAGTGATACAACAGTGTAAACAGTGATAACCATAGTGTAACGATATAAACCCCTTGTTTAAATTTGAGTCCGGCGGGGTGAAGTGTACTACCAGTTCGGGTATGTCAGTCTGTCCGGAGGCCTCGTAAGCCTTTCTGATCGGCGCAGCAGCGGCGGCGGTGGTGCAGTATCCGATGTTAATGCTGGTGTCTGCGTGGTCGGCGAAGGCTCGTGGGGTTCCGGCATGCCGTCTACCTGGGCTGGATTTGGGGGGGTGGTGGGGGGGTAACGGTGGTGTCTCAGGGGTGCCCGAGGGTGCGAGGTCTCGTAAGGAGACTGTGTCCTCCCGCCCGTCTGGGTATGCCACATAGGCGTACTGGGGGTTGGCGTGCAGGAGGTCCACCCTCTCGACCAGGGGGTCCGTTTTATGGGCCCTCATGTGCTTTCGCAGCAAGACGGGCCCCGGAGAAGTCAGCCATGTTGGTAGCGAGGTTCCCGTAGTCGACTTCCTGGGGAAAACAAACATTCATTCATGGGGGGTGGCGTTAATGGCAGTGCAAAGCAGTGACCGGATGGAATGCAGAGCTGCCGGGAGGACTTCCTGCCAGCGAGAGGTTGGGAGGCCCTTAGACTTTAAGGCTAAGAGAACGGCCTTCCAGACAGTCGCGTTCTCTCTTTCCACCTGGCTGTTCCCTCGGGGGTTGTAGCTGGTGGTCCTGCTTGCAGCAATACCTCTCGCTAGTAGGAACTGGCGAAGTTCCTCGCTCATGAAGGATGAGCCCCGGTCGCTATGTATATAGTTCGGGAACCTGAACAAGGCGAAGAGGTCGTTCAGGCATTTGATGACCGTGGTACTGGTCATGTCTGGGCAGGGGAAGGCAAAGGGGAAATGGGAGTACTCATCAATAATGTTGAGGAAGTACACATTACGGTCAGAGGACGGGAGGGGCCCCTTAAAATCGATGCTCAAGCGCTCGAAGGGGCGGGTGGCCTTGATCAGGCTTGCTCTGTCCGGCCTAAAGAAATGCGGTTTGCATTCGGCACAGGTTTGGCAGTTCCTGGTCATGGTCCTGACCTCCTCGATGGAGTAGGGCAGGTTGCGGGCCTTAATGAAGTGGTAAAGTCTGGTGACCCCGGGGTGGCAGAGGTCGTTGTGGAGGGTCTGCAGTCTATCAATTTGCGCGTAGACGCATGTACTTCGTGATAGAGCATCTGGGGGTTCGTTCAGTTTACCAGGCCGGTACAAGATATCATAATCGTAGGTGGAGAGCTCGATTCTCCACCTCAAGATCTTGTCGTTCTTGATTTTGCCCCTCAGCTTGTTGTTAAACATAAAAGCGACCGAGCGCTGGCCGGTGAGGAGGGTAAATCGTTTGCCTGCCAGGTAATGCCTCCAGCGTCGTACTGCCTCCACGATCGCCTGGGCCTCCTTCTCGACCGAAGAGTGTCGGATCTCAGGGCCCTGGAGGGTCCTTGAGAAGAAGGCCACAGGTCTCCCTGCCTGGTTAAGGGTTGCAGCTAGGGCGAAGTCGGATGCATCGCTCTCCACTTGGAAAGGGATAGACTCATCCACCGCGTGCATTGTGGCCTTAGCAATGTCTCCCTTTATGAGGGAGAAGGCTGCGCATGCTTCTGCCGTCAGGGGGAAGGAGGTGGACTTCATGAGGGGTCTGGCTTTGTCCGCATAATTGGGCACCCATTGGGCATAGTAGGCGAAGAGCCCCAGGGTTCTCTTCAGCGCCTTTGGACAGTGGGGGAGGGGAAGCTCCATGAGGGGGCGCATTCTTTCGGGGTCGGGGCCGATGACTCCATTCTCTACTACGCAGCCGAGGATGGCAAGGCACGAGGTGTTAAACACACATTTCTCCTTATTGTAGGTGAGGTTCAGCCGTTGGGCCGTACGGAGGAATCTCTCCAGATTAACATCATGGTCCTGCCGGTCGCGGCCGCAGATGGTAACGTTATCTAGATAAGGGAACGTGGCATGCAGCCCGTTCTGGTCAACCATCCGGTCCATCTCCCTTTGGAAGACCGAAACCCCGTTGGTGACGCCGAAGGGAACCCTAAAGAAGTGGTGGAGGCGGCCATTCGCCTCGAAGGCAGTATACTGGCGGTCCTCAGGGCGGATAGGGAGTTGGTGATAGGCCGACTTAAGGTCGATGGTAGAGAATACCCGGTACTGTGCAGTCTGATTGACCATATCAGATATGCGGGGAAGGGGATATGCGTCCAGCTGGGTGTACCGGTTTATGGTTTGGCTGTAGTCGATGACCAGACGGTGTTTATCGCCGGTCTTAACGACTACGACCTGGGCACGCCAGGGGCTGTTGCTTCTCTCGATGATGCCCTCCTTCAGGAGTCGCTGCACCTCGGAGCTAATAAAAGCTCTGTCCCCGGCGCTGTACCGCCTGCTCTTGGTAGCGACGGGTTTACAGTCGCGGGTGAGGTTAGCGAACAGGGAGGGGGGCGGGACCTTGAGGGTGGATAGGCCGCAGGTGGTAGGCGGTGGGCGGTTTAAAAGCTGCTGGTTGTAGACTGTGAGTGGGGGGAGGGGTCCACCGTATGCCAAAGTGACACTTTGAAGGTGGGATTGGAAATCCAGCCCTAGTAGGACGGCAGCGCAGAGCTGGGGCAGGACGAGAAGTTTAAAATTTTTATACTCCGTGCCCCTAACCGACAGGGTCACAACACAGTAGCCGCTGATGTCTGTAGAATGGGACCTCGACGCCATCGAGATCCGGTTGCGCATTGGCCGGACAGTGAGGGAGTAGTGGCTCACCGTGTCTGGATGGATGAAGCTCTCCGTGCTTCCGCTGTCGAACAGGCAGGTCGTGGCGTGGCCGTTTACTTTGATGTCCATCATGGACTTGGACAGGTGATGCGGGCGAGCTTGGTCAAGTGTGACGGAGGCTAGTGTATGGCTGAGCGAGCTGCTGTAGTCTGCGGGTGAGGCGGTGGTCAGGTCTGGAGACAAGGTGGTGGTCGAGTGTGGTGAACAAAATGGCGGCGCCCACGACGTTGAATAAAATGGCGGAGAAGATGGCCGCCCCCACAACTCACATGAGGCACTGCCGGCGTCGGTGGCCTTGATCAAAGATGGCCACCCCCACGACTCACACGAGGGGATACTGGCATCTGTGGCCTTGATGAAAGATGGCCGCCCCCACAACTCGCATGAGGCACTGCTGGCGTCTGTGGCTTTCCCCCTGCAGGCCTTCGCGAAGTGGCCTTTCTTGTGGCAGTCGGAGCAGGTCGCGTTTCTTGCAGGGCAGCGCGCCCTCGGATGTTTCACCTGGCCACAGAAGAAGCAGCCGGCGGCCTGATCGCGGGGCTCCGATGTCGCAGCCGGTACCGGGGGTGGCGGTCCCGAACGGTTCCGGGGCACCGACGCTATGGTAGGTCCCAGAGGTGGCGGTGCGAGGGGTATTACGGCCGGGGTCGGGCCCGGGTCCCAGGGTCGCGCAGCACAGTACCTGGAGTACGCCTCGAGGTCCCGATGGGCCACTTCCAAGGAGCGAGCGAGGATAGCAGCTGTTTTCAGGTCGAGGTCCTTTGATTCCAGCAGTCTTTGCCGTGAGTAGTCTGACCGAAGGCCTTTCACGAAGGCATCTCGGATGTTTCCATCTGTATGTTCTGCAGCTGTTATGGCTTTAAAGTCACAGTCCCTGCCGAGTATTTGCAGCACCCGTAAGCAATCATCAACCAACTCTCCTGGCTGTTGCGAGCGGGATCTTAGGAGATGCCTGGCGTACATTGAGTTTACAGGGCTCCGATACTGTTCTTTTAGCAGGTTGATGCGCTATCAATTACTCATAAAAGACTGAGAGTTAAGAGAGTAACTAAAGGCTTTTATTAACAAAAGAATGAAGGTCTGCCTCGAGTGATCGACCGGTCGAGAAATACAAAGGGCTGGGGAGCAGTCACCTTTATACTAGGACTTGTGGGAGGAGTCAGCCGAGGCATGTCCAGGCATGTACACAGTGGAATACAAACAGTGGTTTACCACATTCACCCCTTGTTTAAAATTGAGTCCGGCGGGGTGAAGTGTATTAAAAGTGCGGCATCGGCAGCGGGTGGAGGCGGAGCTGAGCGGCAGAGCGACTACAAGAGGCCCCAGAGGCTCAGGTAGGCCCCAGTGCGGCATCGGCAGCGGGTGGAGGTGGAGCTGAGCGGCAGAGCGACTACAAGAGGTCCCAGAGGCTCAGGTAGGCCCCAGTGCGGCATCGGCAGCGGGTGGAGGCGGAGCTGAGCGGCAGAGCGACTACAAGAGGCCCCAGAGGCTCAGGTAGGCCCCAGTGCGGCATCGGCAGCGGGTGGAGGCGGTGCTGAGCGGCAGAGCGACTACAAGAGGCCCCAGAGGCTCAGGTAGGCCCCAGTGCGGCATCGGCAGCGGGTGGAGGCGGAGCTGAGCGGCAGAGCGACTACAAGAGGCCCCAGAGGCTCAGGTAGGCCCCAGTGCGGCATCGGCAGCGGGTGGAGGCGGAGCTGAGCGGCAGAGCGACTACAAGAGGCCCCAGAGGCTCAGGTAGGCCCCAGTGCGGCATCGGCAGCGGGTGGAGGCGGAGCTGAGCGGCAGAGCGACTACAAGAGGCCCCAGAGGCTCAGGTAGGCCCCAGTGCGGCATCGGCAGCGGGTGGAGGCGGAGCTGAGCGGCAGAGCGACTACAAGAGGCCCCAGAGGCTCAGGTAGGCCCCAGTGCGGCTTCGGCAGCGGGTGGAGGCGGAGCTGAGCGGCAGAGCGACTACAAGAGGCCCCAGAGGCTCAGGTAGGCCCCAGTGCGGCTTCGGCAGCGGGTGGAGGCGGAGCTGAGCGGCAGAGCGACTACAAGAGGCCCCAGAGGCTCAGGTAGGCCCCAGTGCGGCATCGGCAGCGGGTGGAGGCGGAGCTGAAAGGCAGAGCGACTACAAGAGGCCCCAGAGGCTCAGGTAGGCCCCAGTGCGGCATCGGCAGCGGGTGGAGGCGGAGCTGAGCGGCAGAGCGACTACAAGAGGCCCCAGAGGCTCAGGTAGGCCCCAGTGCGGCATCGGCAGCGGGTGGAGGCGGAGCTGAGCGGCAGAGCGACTACAAGAGGCCCCAGAGGCTCAGGTAGGCCCCAGTGCAGCATCGGCAGCGGGTGGAGGCGGAGTCGGGACCAGCGGGAGCAGCGAGGAGGAGCTCGGGAGAAAACCCGGCGACCAGCGAGGCCCGAGACCACAGCTGGGGCAGTCGGGAGAGCAGGAGGCCAGTAACTGCTGGGGCAGTCGGGAGAGCAGGAGGCCAGTAACTGGTGAGTTTAAAAGCTCACCTTTCGCGGGCTTTTTCTTTCACAGCTGGTGCAGTCGGGAGAGCAGGAGGCCAGTAACTCTTATATAGGTGGAGCTGTTGCTAAACCCGAAACACTACAGTGTAGTGTCTCCCACCCTTCCACCTCCTCTAACCTTTTAGGGGTTAGGGGAAGTTGAAAAGGTAGGTTCAATTTATTTTATTTCAGGAGCCTAACCTAGGTGGAAAAGGTTCCAGGACAGGAGGCGGCAGTGAAAATACAACACCAGAAAACAGGTAGGTGAGTACTTTCACAAACTTATTCTAAGTAGAATTCAATAATTAAGCTAAATCGTAGTAAATAAAAGGGTATTGTAAGGGTTAAGTCATGGAAGGGCAGCTCGGACCCGTGTCATGCTTCTCCTGTGCCATGTGGGAAATCAGGGACACTGTCCCTGACAACTATGTGTGCAGGAAGTGTGTCCAGCTGCAGCTCCTAGCGGACCACATGGCGGCGCTGGAGCTGCGAATGGACTCACTCTGGAGCATAAGCGATGCTGAGGATGTTGTGGATAGCACATTCAGTGAGTTGGTCACACCGCAGGTAAAGGCTAGCTCAGACAGTAAATGGGTGACAAAAGGCAGGGTAAAGGCAGGAAGGTAGTGCAGGAGTCACCTGCGGTCATCTCCCTCCAAAACAGGTTTACCGTTTTGGGTACTGTTGGGGGAGATGACTTATCAGGGGAAGGCACCAGCAGCCAGGTTCAGGGCACCATGAGTGGCTCTGCTGCACAGAAGGGCGGGAAAAAGAGCAATAGGGCTATAGTGATAGGGGATTCAATTGTAAGGGGGATAGATAGGAGTTTCTGTGGCCGAGACCGAGACTCCAAGATGGTATGTTGCCTCCCTGGTGCAAGGGTCAAGGATGTCTCGGAGCGGGTGCAGAGCATTCTGAAGGGGGAGGGGGATCAGCCAGTTGTCGTGGTACATGTAGGTACCAACGATGTAGGTAAAAAGAGGGAGGAGGTCCTACAAGCTGAATTTAGGGAGTTAGGAGCTAAATTGAAAAGTAGGACCTCAAAGGTAGTAATCTCTGGATTGCTACCAGTGCCACGAGCTAATAAGTTTAGAGAGAGTAAGATAGATAAGCTAAATACGTGGCTTGAGCAGTGGTGCAAGGGAGAGGGATTTAAATTCTTGAGGCATTGGAACCAGTTCTTGGGGAGGAGTGACCTGTACCAAGGGGACGGTCTACACCTGAACTGTGAGGGAGCCGATGTCCTCGGGGTAATATTTTCTAGGGCGGTTCGGGAGGATTTAAACTAATTTGGCAGGGGGATGGGAACCTAGGTAGTGGAAAAGAGGGAAGTCATATGAAGTTAGAAATAGATGGTAGAAAGGTGAGAAGCAATAAGCAAAGGAGAGAAACACAAAGGGCCAAACTAATTCATAATGAGAGTGTGAAAAAAGCAAGCCTGAAGGCTTTGTATCTTAATGCTAGAAGCATTAGGAACAAGGTGGATGAATTAGTTGTGGAAATAGAGGTAAACAAGTATGATTTGATTGGGATTACAGAAACGTGGCTGCAGGGTGGGCAAGGCTGGGAACTTAACATCCAGGGATATACAATATTTAGGAAGGATCGGCAAAAAGGTAGGGGAGGTGGGGTAGCATTGCTGGTAAAGGAGGGGATTAATGCAATGGAAAGGAAGGATATTAACTCGGATGAAACGGAATCTGTATGGGTAGAAATGAGAAATAGCAAGGGGAGGAAAACGTTAGTGGGTGTGATATATAGGCCTCCAAATAGTAATATGGAGGTGAGGGAAGGCATAAAAAGGGAAATTAGAGAAGCGTGCGATAAGAGCACAGCTGTCATCATGGGTGACTTTAATTTACATATTGATTGGACTACCCAAATTAGTAAAAATTCTGAGGAGGAGGAATTCCTGGAATGTTTTCGGGACGGTTATCTGGACCAATATGTCGAGGAGCCGACTCGAGATCAGGCCATTTTAGACTGGGTATTGTGCAATGAGAAGGGACTTATCAGCAATCTTCTTGTACGAGGCCCCTTGGGTCAGAGCGATCATAATATGATCGAGCTCTCAGTCGAGATGGAGAGTGAGGAAATTGAATCAGAGACTAAGGTCCAGAACTTAAATAAAGGGAATTACGAGGGTATGAGACGGGAATTGGGTAAGATTGATTGGGTGGTGTTTCTGGGGGGATTGACAGTGGATAGACAATGGCAAGCATTCAAAGATAGAATGGAAGAATTCCAGAACATGTTTATACCGGTTTGGCATAAAAATAAACCTAAAAAGGTGACTCAACCGTGGATAACGAGGGAAATTAGGGACAGCATAAAATCAAAAAAAAGGGCATATCAACTGGCAAAAAAAAGCACCAGACCGGAAGATTGGGGGCAGTACAGGATACAGCAAAAGAGGACAAAGGGATTAATCAGGAAGGGGAAAATAGAATACGAAAGTAAACTTGCAGCAAACATAAAGACAGACTGCAAAAGCTTTTATCGGTATATCAGGAGGAAAAGACTGGTAAAATCCCAAGTCGGTCCCTTGCAGTCCGATTCGGGAGAATATATAATGGAGAATAAGGAAATGGCAAGACCAATTAAACTCATACTTTGGTTCTGTATTCACAAAGGAGGACACAAATAACCTCCCAGGAATATCGACAAACATAGGGACTAATGAGAGGGAGGAGCTGACAGAAATTAGTATCTCTAGGGATATGGTGTTGGGTAAGTTGAGGGGACTGAAGGCCGACAAATCCCCGGGGCCTGATAAACTACATCCTAGGGTACTTAAGGAGGTGGCCCTGGAGATAGCAGATGCTCTAAGGATCATCTTCCGGAACTCCATTGACTCGGGAACAGTACCCGTGGATTGGAGGGTAGCTAATGTTACCCCAATATTTAAAAAGGGGGGTAGAGAGAAAACAGGGAATTATAGACCAGTAAGCCTTACATCGGTTGTGGGCAAAATGCTAGAGTCCATTATTAAGGATAAAATAGCGGAGCACTTGACAAATGGGGAAAGGATCGGACAGAGTCAACATGGATTTACAAAGGGTAAATCGTGTTTGACTAATCTGCTGGAATTTTTTGAGGAAGTAACTGGTAAAATAGATGGGGGAGAGCCAGTGGATGTGGTGTACCTTGACTTCCAGAAAGCCTTCGATAAGGTTCCACACAAAAGATTATCATGCAAAATTAAGGCTCATGGGATTGGGGGCAAAGTATTAACGTGGATAGAGAGCTGGCTGGCGGATAGAAAACAGAGAGTTGGAATAAACGGCTCGTTTTCGGAGTGGCAGGCAGTGACCAGCGGGGTGCCGCAAGGATCTGTCCTGGGACCCCAGCTGTTCACAATATATATAAATGATCTGGATCAGGGAATTGAATGCAATATTTCCAAATTCGCTGACGACACTAAACTAGGAGGAGGGGTGGGCTCTGATGAGGATGCCAGGAGGCTACAGTGCGATTTGGACAGGTTGGGGGAATGGGCGGATATGTGGCAGATGCACTATAATGTGGATAAATGCGAGGTTATCCACTTTGGGGGTAAAAACAGGAGGGTGGATTATTATCTAAATGGCAATAGATTGGGAGATGGGGAAGTGCAGAGGGACCTGGGTGTTCTTGTGCACCAGTCACTGAAGGAGAGCATGCAGGTGCAACAGGCGATTAAGAAGGCAAATGGTATGTTGGCCTTCATATCAAGGGGGTTCGAGTATAGGAATAGGGATACCTTACTACAGCTGTACAAGGTGCTGGTGAGACCGCATCTGGAGTATTGTGTACAGTTTTGGTCGCCCCATCTGCGGAAGGATGTTCTTGCCATGGAAAGAGTGCAGCGGCGATTCACCAGGCTGATACCTGGAATGGCGGGAATGACCTACGAGGAGAGATTGAATAGTTTGGGCTTGTACTCACTGGAGTTTAGAAGATTGAGAGGGGATCTCATCGAAACATATAAAATTATGGCAGGCCTGGACAGGCTGAATTCAGAGAGAATGTTTCCAATGGCAGGGGAGCACAGAACCAGGGGCCACAGTCTAAAAATAGCGGGCAAATCATTTAAAACAGAGATGAGGAAGAATTTCTTCACTCAAAGAGTGGTGAGCCTGTGGAATTCCCTGCCACAGAGGGCTGTGAAGGCTAAATCAATAAATATTTTCAAGAGAGAATTGGATATATTTCTGAATGCTAAGGGGATTAAGGGTTACGGAGAAAAGGCGGGGACGGGGTACTGAACTGGTAAGATCAGCTATGATCTCAGACGAAGATCAGCCATGATCTCATTGAATGGCGGAGCAGGCTCGAAGGGCCGAATGGCCTACTCCTGTTCCTATCTCTATGATTCTATGAAAAGTTAGTGTATTGGAGTCTCTCCGGAGGTCTTGTCTGCCGCTGTGATCGGCGTGGCGACGGCAGGGGTAGTGGAGTTTCCGGCGTCGAGTCCTGCGTGGGCTGTGGCACAGGCGTGTCGTCCTCGTAGATGTCGAGCGGGTCGCGGGGCCCCGGCCTGCCGTCTGCTGGGGCTGGATATCGGATCGTGGGGGGGGGGTGGTAGTGAGTAGTGGGTTACTGCGGCCCCCGAGGGTGCAAGGTCTCTTATGGAGACTGTGTCCTCCCGCCCGTCCGGGTATGCAATGTAAGCATACTGGGGGTTGGCGTGGAGGAGGTCGACCCTCTCGACCAGGGGGTCCGTTTTATGGGTCCTCACGTGCCTTCTCAGTAGGACCGGCCCTGGGGACGTCAGCCACGGCGGTAGCGATGTCCCCGATGTGGACTTCCTTGGGAAGACAAACATTTTCTCATGAGGGGTGGCGTTAGTGGCAGTGCAGAGCAGTGACCGAATAGAGTGGAGCGCATCGGGGAGCACATCCTGCCAGCGGGAGGTTGGAAGGCCCCTGGACTTTAAGGCTAGCAGGGCGGCCTTCCAATCTGTCGCATTTTCTCTTTCCACCTGTCCGTTCCCCCGGGGGTTGTAACTGGTGGTCCTGCTTGTGGCAATACCCCTAGTTAGCAGGTACTGACGGAGTTCGTCGCTCATAAACGATGAGCCCCGGTCGCTATGGATATAGCTGGGGAAACCGAACAGGGTGAAGAGGTCGTTCAGACATTTAATGACCGTGGCACTGGTCATGTCCGGGCAGGGGATGGCGAACGGGAAACGGGAGTACTCATCAATAATATTGAGGAAGTACACATTGCGGTCAGAGGAGGGGAGAGGCCCTTTAAAATCAACGCTCAGGCGCTCGAAGGGGCGAGTGGCTTTTATCAGGTGGGCCCTGTCTGGTCTATAAAAGTGCGGTTTGCACTCAGCGCAGACTTGGCAGTTCCTGGTCATGGTCCTGACCTCCTCAATAGAGTAAGGCAGGTTGCAGGCCTTGATGAAGTGGAAGAACCTGGTGACCCCCGGGTGGCAGAGGTCATTGTGGAGGGCCCGCAGTCTATCGATCTGCGCGCTGGCGCAGGTGCCACGCGATAGCGCATCCGGGGGTTCATTGAGCTTCCCGGGCTGGTACAAGATCTCGTAATTGTAGGTGGAAAGTTCGATTCTCCACCTCAAGATCTTGTCATTTTTGATTTTGCCCCTCTGCTTGTTGTTAAACATGAAAGCAACTGAACGTTGGTCAGTGAGCAGGGTAAATCGTTTTCCGGCCAGGTAGTGCCTCCAATGACGCACAGCCTCCACAATCACCTGGGCCTCCTTCTCAACAGCGGAGTGTCTGGTCTCCGGGCCTTGGAGGGTTCGTGAAAAGAAGGCCACGGGTCTCCCCGCCTGATTGAGGGTAGCGGCCAGGGCAAAGTCGGACGCGTCGCTTTCCACCTGGAAGGGGATGGATTCGTCCACTGCGTGCATGGTGGCTTTGGCAATGTCTTCCTTGATACGGTGGAAGGCTAAGCAGGCCTCTGCCGTCAAGGGAAAAGAGGTGGACTTGATCAGCGGATGGGCCTTGTCCGCATAGTAGGGGACCCACTGGGCATAATAGGAGAAAAACCCTAGGCACCTCTTCAGGGCCTTGAGGCAGTGGGGCAGTGGGAGTTCCATAAGGGGATGCATCCGGTCGGGGTCGGGGCCGATGACTCCGTGTTCCACAACACAGCCAAGGATGGCGAGGCGGTTTGTGCGGAATATGCACTTCTCCTTGTTATATGTCAGGTTCAGGAGTTGGGCGGTGCGGAGGAATTTTTCGAGGTTTGCGTCATGGTCCTGCAAGTCACGGCCGCAGATGGTCACATTGTCCAGATATGGGAAAGTGGCCTGCAACGCATTTTGATCTACCATCCGGTCCATCTCCCTTTGGAAGACAGAGACCCCGTTGGTGACGCCAAAGGGAACCCTAAGGAAGTGGTAGAGGCGGCCGTTGGCCTCAAAGGCAGTATACTGGCGGTCCTCAGGGCGGATAGGGAGCTGGTGGTACGCTGATTTCAGGTCAATGGTCGAGAAGACGCGGTACTGCGCGATCTGGTTGACCATATCAGCTATACGGGGGAGTGGGTAGGCGTCCAGCAGGGTGTAGCGATTTATTGTCTGGCTGTAGTCGATGACCAGGCGCTGCTTCTCGCCGGTCTTAACGACCACAACCTGGGCTCGCCAGGGGCTGGTGCTGCCCTCAATAATCCCTTCCTTCAGGAGCCGCTCCACTTCGGTTTTAATGAAAACCCTGTCCCCGGCACTGTATCGCCTGCTCTTTGTGGCGATGGGCTTACAGTCGGGGGTGAGGTTAGCAAACAGTGGGGGGGGGGGTGACTCTGAGTGTGGAGAGGTTGCACCTGGTGCGCGGCGGGCAATTTGGGAGCTGCTGGCTGCGGACTGTGAGTGGGGGTAGGGGTCCACCGTACGCCATCGTAACACTTTTAAGGTGGCACTGAAAATCTAACCCCAGCAGGACGGCAGCGCAGAGGTCGGGCAGGACCAGAAGTTTAAAATGATCGTACACGGTCCCGTCTACTACGAGTGTCACTACGCAGTAGCCGCCGATGTCCGCCGACTGGGACTCGGAGGCCATAGAAATCCGCTGGTGCGCAGGCAGGACTGGGAGAGAGCAACGCCGCACCGTGTCGGGGTGGATGAAGCTCTCCGTGCTCCCAGAGTCAAAAAGGCAGATTGTATCGTGGCCATTTACCTTAATGTCCATTGTGGAACTGGCCAGCTGGTGCGGTCTCGCTTGGTCCAGTGTAACGGATGCCAGCGTAGGGGTCGGTGTGTCGCTGCGGGTATCAGATGAGGCGGTGTTGGGGGCCTGCTGCGTTCCGGCTGTCGTCCAAGATGGCGGCGTCCATGATCCCCATGTGGCTGGAGGCATCCAAAATGGCTACTGTACCGGTGGTTCGCACATGGCCGGGGAGGCCCAAGATGGCGGCCCGCGCGGCCCACACGCGGCGCTGCTGGGGTTCGGGGTGGCTTTGGCCCTGCAGACGTTAGCGTAGTGTCCCTTCTTCCCGCAGCCCGAGCAGATCGCGTTTTTCGCCGGGCAGCGCGCTCTGGGGTGTTTTGCCTGGCCACAGAAGTAGCATTTCTGGCCTTGGGGCACTGCTGTCTGGCCTTGGGACACTGCTGCTGTAGTTGGGCCGTTGCTGGGGTGTGGCTGGGGTGGCACGGCGCTATGAGGCGGTCCTACCGTGTCCCAGGCTGTCATTCCCCGCGGCGTCCACGGTGCAGAGGAGTAGGCATCCATGCCCCGGTAGGCTGCATCCAATGATAGTGCGAGTTCAGAGGCCTTGTTGAGGTCGAGGTCACTCTGCTCCAACAGTCGCTGTCGGGTGTAATTGGATCTGTGGCCCGCTACAAAAGCGTCCCGGATAAGTTCCTCTGTGTACACGGCGGCCTTTACATCCTTACAACCACGGGCCCGGCCAAGCACAGACAGTGCCTGAAGGTATTCCACGGTCGATTCCCCAGGTTGTTGTTTACGACTCCCCAGAAGGTGCCTGGCATACACTTCGTTCACTGGGTGCGTGTACTGGTCCTTGAGGAGCTTGATAGCGTCCGCGTACGAGGTCGCGTCTTGGATGACCGAGTACACTCGGTGGTTCACTTTGGAGGTCAGGACATCCAGTTTGTCCTCGTCCGATTTGATTGCTGCGGAGGCGGTCAGGAATTTTTCGAAACACTTAAGCCAGTGAGTAAACTTGGTGGATGAGTCCGCCTCCCGATGATCTAAGTCCAGGCATGCTGGTGTGAGGATCTTCTCCATTATAAAAATTTTGTTAATAAAATTGATGCGCTATCAATTACTCATAAAAGACTGAGAGTTAAGAGAGTAACTAAAGGCTTTTATTAACAAAAGAATGAAGGTCTGCCTCGAGTGGTCGACCGGTCCAGAAATACAAAGGGCTGGGGAGCAGTCACCTTTATACAAGGACTTGTGGGAGGAGTCAGCTGAGGCATGTCCACAGTGGAATACAAACAGTGGTTTACCACACAGGTTGAGGGTGTCCTCATATGTGGCAATGTCCCGGATGAGTGCAAATACTTTAGGGCTCACCTGAGCGGTCAGAACTCTTAGTTTGGATGCCGGAGGCACGCCGGATTCTCCCAGGTAGGCTTCGAAGCAGCTCAGCCAGTGTTCGAAGTCGAGGGCTGAATTCGCAGCCTGTGGGTTTAGATCCAGGTACGGCGGCCGGAGGGCTCGTAGCCAGGCAGGCTGCTGGGGCTGTTGTAGATGGCCGTTTGGCTGAGGCTGTACGTCTGACTGGTCGTTTGGCTGCTCCGTTGTAGACATTTCAAAATTTAGCCAATAAAATTGATATACCTATCAATTCAGTTCATGAAAAGCGACGAGTTAAGTTAGTAACTATAGGTTTTTATTGGCTAAACAACAGAGCCCACCCTCGTGGGTGATCGGATCCAACAAGGAGGAATACCAGCCAGTCGACCACCTTTATACCTGGGAAGCAGGCGGAGCCATGGGCGGAGTCAGCTGTGGTCAGCCCAGGTATAACAGCATGGCAAGAGGTGACCTTGTGTAGTGATACAACAGTGTAAACAGTGATAACCATAGTGTAACGACATAAACAGTGATAACCATAGTGTAACGATAGTGAACGATAAAAGTGGTTTACCACAAAAGGGTGCCCCCTTATTCTGAAATTATGCCCCCTAGTTCTAGATTCCTCCATGAGGGGAAACATCCGCTCTGCATCTACCCTGTCAAGCCCCCTCAGAATCTTATATGTTTCAATAAGATTCCGTCTCATTCTTCTAAACTCCAATGAGTATAGGTACAACCTGCTCAACCTTTCTTCATAAGACACACCCTCCTTCATAGAAACATAGAAACATAGAAGATAGGAGCAGAAGTAGGCCATTCGGCCCCTCGAGCCTGCTCCGCCATTCAATGAAATCATGGCAGATCATCCAAATTCAGTACCCTGTCCCTGCCTTCTCCCCGTATCCCTTGATCCCTTTAGCCTTAAGAAATATATCCAACTCCTTCTTGAATATATTTAATGAATTGACCTCTACTGCCATCTGTGGTAGAGAATTCCACAGGTTCACCACTCTCTGGGTGAAGAAATTCCTCCTCATTTCTGTCCTAAATGCCTTACCCCTTATCCTTAGACTGTGACCCCTGGTTCTGGACTCCCCGACCATCGGGAACATCCTTCCTGCATCTAGTCTGTCCAGTCCTGTCAGAATTTTATAAGTTTCAATGAGATCCCCTCTCATTCTTCTAAACTCCAGCGAGTATAAGCCCAATCGACCCAATCTCTCCTCATACGTCATTCCTGCCATCCCAGGTATCAGCCTGGTGAATCTTCGCTGAATTCCTTCCATGGCAAGAACATCCTTCCTCAGATAAGGCGACCAAAACTGCACACAATACTCAAGGTGTGGTGTCTCACCAAGGCCCTGTACAACTGCAGCAAGACATCCTTGTTCCTGTACTCAAACCCTCTCGCTACGAATGCCAACATACCATTTGCCTTCTTAACCGCCTGCTGCACCTGCATGCTTACCTTCAGCGACTGGTGCACAAGGACACCCAGGTCTCGTTGCACTTCCCCTTCTCCCAATCTATTGCCATTCAGATAATAATCTGCCTTCCTGTTTTTGACACCAAAGTGGATAACCTCGCATTTATCCATGTTATATTGCATCTGCCATGCTTCTGCCCAATCACCCAACCTGTCCAAATCATCCTGGAGTTTCTTGGCATCCTCCTCACAGCACGCACGCCCACCCAGCTTTGTGTCATCTGCAAACTTGGAGATATTACATCTAGTTCCCTTGTCCAGATCATTAATATATATTGTGAATAGCTGGGGTCCTAGGACCAATCCCTGCGGTACCCCACTAGTCACTGCCTGCCACTCGGAAAAAGAATCGTGTAAAGTTAAGGCACATGGGATTGGGGGCAAGGTACTGACTTCGATAGAGAACTGGTTGGCATACAGGAAGCAAAGAGTTGGAATAAACGGGTCTTTTTCTGAGTGGCAGGCAGTGACTAGTGGGGTACCGCAGGGATCGGTCCTAGGACCCCAGCTATTCACAATATATAGTAATGATCTAGACGAGGGAACTAGATATAATATCTCCAAGTTTGCAGACAAAGCTGGGTGGGCGTGTGTGCTGTGAGGAGGATGCCGAGAAACTACAGGATGATTTGGACAGGTTGGGTGATTGGGCAGAAGCATGGCAGATGCAGTATAATGTGGACAAATGCGAGGTTATCCACGTTGGTGGCAAAAACAGGAAGGCAGATTATTATCTGAACGGCAATAGATTGGGAGAAGGGGAAGTGCAACGAGACCTGGGTGTCCTTGTGCACCAGTCACTAAAGATATGCATGCAGGTGTAGCAGGCGGTTAAGAAGGCAAATGGTATGCGAGAGGGTTCGAGTACAGGAACAAGGATGTCTTGCTGCAGTTGTACAGGGCCTTGGTGAGACCACACCTTGAGTATTGTGTGCAGTTTTGGTCGCCTTATCTGAGGAAGGATGTTCTTGCCATGGAGGGAGTGCAGCCACTGATACCTGGGATGGCAGGAATGACGTATGAGGAGAGATTGGGTTGATTGGGCTTATACTCGCTGGAGTTTAGAAGAATGAGAGGGGATCTCATTGAAGCGCATAAAATTCTAACAGGACTAGACAGACTAGATGCAGGAAGGATGTTCCCGATGGCGGGGGAGTCTAGAACCAGGGGTCACAGTCTAAGGGGTAAACCATTTAGGACAGAGATGAGGAGGAATTTCTTCACCCAGAGAGTGGTGAACCTCTGGAATTCTCTACCACAGAAGGCAGTTGAAGCCAATTCATTAAATATATTCAAGAAGGAGTTAAATATATTTCTTAAGGCTAAAGGGATCAAGGGATATGGGGAGAAAGCAGGGACCGGGTACTGAGTTTGGTTGATCAGCCATGATCTCATTGAATGGTGGAGCAGGCTCGAGGGGCCGAATGGCCTACTCCTGCTCCAATCTTCTATGTTTCCATGTTTCATTCAGCTCCTCGAGCCTGCTCCGCCATTCACTGAGATCATGGCTGATCTGCGACCTAACACCATCTACCCACTTTGCCCCATATCCCTTTATACCTTTGGTTAACAGAAAGATAATCTCCGATTTAAAATTAACAATTGATCGAGCATCAATTGCCGTTTGCGGAAGAGAGTTCCAAACTTTTACCACCGTTTGTGTGTAGAAGTGTTTCCTAACTTCACTCTTGAAATTGTGAGATTAAGACAAGAGTACACTAGTAATTGGGAAACTTAGGACTGGTAGTACGAAGATCTTCACATAAGAGTGAACAACACATGGGATGAAGACCCAGATCGGGTTGTGGAGGCAAAATCGGTGAAATTATTTAAGTGACAATGGAATGCTGCGAGTGGGAGACATTAAAGTTTCTGCATGGATCCATAACTCATCCATAACTATCTTGTGATCTTGTAACCCCCAGTGAAAGAGAATCACTCTTTCAAAATCCCGTTTCAGGAACTTTCCCTCATCCAAATCCCCTCATCTGGTCTGCGTGGTGAGCCCTCACGTACAGCACAGCCCAGTTTAAAGCAAAGTCACCGCTCACGATATTCACCCGCAATGGACCAGGTACATAAAGATTTAATGATTATTAGTTAATGTTAACTCACCAAAAAACAAACAAATATACTCTAGTATATATTAGGGAACTCATGACAGCCACCTGTCTTGCGGTTGCTGAATCCTACATAATAGACAAACTATGCTGCAGTTGTACAGGGCCTTGGTGAGACCACACCTTGAGTATTGTGTGCAGCTTTGGTCGCCTTATCTGAGGTGAAGGTGCTCCCACAGTGCCGTTAGGGAGGAAGTTCCAGGATTTTGACCCAGCGACGGTGAAGGAACGGCCGATGTATTTCTAAGACAGGATGGTGTGTCACCTGGAGGGGAACTTGGAGGTGATGGTGTTCCCATGCACCTTCTGCCCTTGTCCTTCTAGGTGGTAGAAGCCGTGGGTTAGGGACAATTACCATTCTCCTCCAATCACTGCAGCACACTTTACTCCACTTCCTTCTGCTCCAACTGCAACACTCTACATCTGCTACTCTCCTCACTCTTACTTCCTTCACCTGCTCACACCTCTGCCACCTTTCACACTCTATTCTACCCTGACATTCATGTCCTCAAAGCAAAACCTGAAGGAGAGCATGGATAGATGCTTCAAGAGCCTCCCAGCACACCTGCACTCTCTTCTTGCGCAGAGCAGTGATAGTGCTGAGGCTCAACAGCTTAAGAATAGCATTGGCTCCATGGGAGAGGCACCTGCTGTCCTCTCTCAGGAGGACAACATGCCTGCTCCCCACAAGCCTTTCAACCGGTGCCCTTGTTGGTGCCAGACAGCCACCTGGGACAGCTGAAGCCGAGTCCCAGCAGTCACCACCGGTCACAGCTCCTTGAGGTGGTCCACTATGGCCATCTCAAGGACTCTCACTGGAGATTCAGCAACCTTCCACCTCCCAAGCTGTAGCCACTGGGGAGCCACCTCTAGTAGCACTAGAACAGGTAACTGATGCCTGTGTTTGTTGCTGGTGACCACCAAGGATACCTTTTGAGCACCCAAACCAATATGATGTCAGGTGCGCTTCCAGCAAGGAACGTCGAGCTGCAGAATTGAACTTTGTGGCACCCACTTTGGTCCAGCTAAGTAATTTCTATCCCCATTTGTCCTCTCTTTGCCTGCAGCAGTTTTGATGAATGTTTCTTTTTCAGACGGGTTGTTAACTACTTTGAAGATGGTTGCCTAGGCCCTAAGCTCTGGAATTCCCTGCCTAAACCTCTCCGCCTCTCTACCTCTCTTTCCTCCTTTAAGACGCTCCTTAAAACTGACCTCTTTGACCAAGCTTTTGGTCACCTGCCCTAATTTCTCCTTATGTGGCTCGGTGTCAAATTCTTTGTCTTATAATACTCCTGTGCAGCGCCTTGGGACGTCTTACTACGTTAAAGGCACTATATAAATACACGTTGTTGTTGCTGAATCAATTAAACAGACATTGTGAAGGAAAATTGGCCATAGATTGATAGTAAAATCATAGACACATTCTTCTTAAAGCTATTCTCCATTTCACTGTCAACAGCAGACAGAGGTAGTCATTTCCCATTATAGGGGAATAAGTAAAGCGGAAAGATAGAACACACATTTATATAGCACCTCAGAACGTCCCAAGCGATTTACAGCCAATAAAGTACAATTTGAAGTGTGGTCAATGTTGTAATGTCGGGAATTCGTGGCAGCCAACTTGTGCACAGCAAGATTCCAGAGACAGCAATGAGATAAATGGCCAGTGCTGTTGGTCGAGAGATAAATATTGGCCAGGACACTGGGGAAAACTCCCCTGCTCTTCTTCAAGCAGTGCCATGGGGATCTTTTACATCCACCTGAGGGGTCAGACGGAGCCTTGTTTTAATGTCTCAGCCGAAAAACAGCACCTCCGACAGTGCAGCGCTCCCTCAGCACTGCACTGGAGTGTCAGCTTAGATTGTTGTGCTCAAGTTTCTAGAGTGGGATTTAGAACTCACAACCTTCTGACTCAGAGGCGAGAATGCTGCCCACTGAGCCATGGCTGACACTTAACTTAAAGCAGTGGAATAATACTGTATAGGCCTTGGATCCTTGATTCCTGGGGAAATGGTTGAGATAGTATCGAGGTTATGATAAAAAAAATGAAGCGTTTTTAGTATAGGCTTCTTTAATTCTGTCCAGTACATAAGAGGTTTAAAACCAGCTTCACTCTCAAAAATCAGGCCCTAGCTGATACCACTGTTACAGGTGTCAGCTGATTATGCTGTGTGAACTGTGAGTATTTAATGGAACATTGCAGAGGGACCTTACTCTGAATGACCAAACATTTTGAATTCAAATGCAGACATCTTTTGGGATTTGTTCAAATGTGTTTAATTTAACTGGAACTTACTTGGACCAGCCTCATAAATAAAGTGGCAACCAGCAAAGGTCAGAGGCTGGGTATTCTGCGGTGAGTGTCTCACCTCCTGACTCCCCAAAGCCTTTCCACCATCTACAAGGCACAAGTCAGGAGTGTGATGGAATACTCTCCACTTGCCTGGATGAGTGCAGCTCCAGCAACACTCAAGAAGCTCGACACCATCCAGGACAAAGCAGCCCGCTTGATTGGCGCCCCATCCACCACCTTAAACATTCACTCCCTCCACCACCGGCGCACCGTGGCTGCAGTGTGTACCATCTACAAGATGCACTGCAGCAACTCGCCTGAACTTCTTCGGCAGCACCTCCCAAACCCGTGACCTCTACCACCTAGAAGGACAAGGGCAGCAGGTGCATGGGAACAATTTCCCCTCCAAGTCACACAACGTCCTGACTTGGAAGTATATCGGCCGTTCCTTCATCGTCGCTGTGTCCAAATCCTGGAACTCCCTCCCTAACAGCACTGTGGGAGCACCTTCACCACACGGACTGCAGCGGTTCAAGAAGGCGGCTCACCACCACCTTCTCAAGGGCAACTAGGGATGGGCAACAAATGCCAGCCTTGCCAGCGATGCCCACATCCCGGGAACAAATAAAAAAAATTGACAGCTCTTTGTGTATTTCACCAAGTTATTTAAATCAGTTTGCTACCGATCACTTTTTCTGAAGGCATTTACCAACCTGCCTTGTTCAAATTGCTGAGCCTGTTCGTAGTTTTTGATGACACAATGCAAGGCCAGACCGTCACTCATTCCAGAACACAACCTCCTCCGGCCCTAAAACCCTCCGAGATCTCTGCGCTCCTCCAATTCTGGCCACTTGCGCATTCCCCATTTTAATCGCTCCACCATTGGCGGCCGTGTCTTCAGCTGCCCGGGCCCTAAGCTCTGGAATTCCCTCCCTAAACCTCTCCTCCTTTAAGACGCGCCTTAAAACTGACCTCTTTGACCAAGCTTTTGGTCTGTCAAATTTTATTTGATAATCGTCTCTGGTTTACTAGAAGGCAGAAATTTGTCAGCTTTGAAAGGGCTTCTAGAAGACTGCTGTTAATGACCACTGATAGGTCAGTAGGTTGGAATCAGAGATTAAAGGCATATATGGTAGCCAACAGAAGGTGTATTGCTCTGGTCGCGATGTGCAATGACGTAAATGCCGTGATAAAGATTTCCTCTGGCAGGCATTTCAGCAAAGTTTCAAATGCAAAAGAACTTGTTTGTGATTTCACTAATAGCATCAATCAGCGTATTTCTTCTTCTCGCATGCGCAAAGCGCGTGTGCCGAGATTTAGGCGTTCCATCGCGAGTGATGCTTTCTTTCTGACACAAGAACATAAGAAATAGGAGCAGGAGCAGGTGGATCGGTGGCCACGCTGTCACCTCGCCAGCAGGGGGAGTCCAGAACCAGGGGTCACAGTCTAAGGATAGGGGTAAGCCATTTACGACAGAAATGAGGAGGAATTTCTTCACCCAGAGAGTGGTGAACCTGTGGAATTCTCTACCACAGAAGGCAGTGGAGGCCAATTCATTAAATATATTCAAGAAGGAGTTAGATATATTTCTTAAGGCTAAAGGGATCAAGAGATATGGGGAGAAAGCAGGGACCGGGTACTGAATTTGGATGATCAGCCATGATCGCATTGAATGGCGGAGCAGGCTCGAGGGGCCGAATGGCCTACTCCTGCTCCTATCTTCTGTGTTTCACTCCGAAACCGCGTCTCTCACGATGGATTCGCGAGAGTTGGCAATACTGACACCTGCTGTGGAAAACCTAGTTCCACATAACTCGATGAATCAATAAGAAAAATGGCGCAAGGCCTGAACTCACATGGCTTTGCCTAATCACCCGCTTGGTTGCCAAGAAGGGTTGTTGTTTTGTTCCTCAGCTGATTACACTGAAAACCTCGCTCATTATTAAATCCCACATCACCATCTTGTGGCCTGGCATGGTCATAACACACAACTTTGCACTGAGCTGCGCAGACTGGCAATATCCTTCCTGACAGAAGTTTGAAAGCTGAGCTGTATTGTTTTTGTCATCCCATCAAGAAAGGATATTTTGAATCTAAATGATTCAAACTTTCCTCTCTTGCCTCCTTAATATGTTAAGAGGTGCCCACCGTCTTGTTTATCTCACAAGGTAATTTATCTGTGCTGTCAGCTCAGTATTCTTCAAACCAGGCTGGAGCAGTGGAAACCTGGCAGAGACACCAGTACAAGGGGCAAAGTGAAGGATAATGAAATGTTGTGTGGAATATGATGGGATTGTGGAATTTTCACGTCAGCATTAAGAATGGAGGATGTGAGGTTGCATTGAATATTCTAGAGCTTTGATTCATGAACATTTTGGACAGAGAGACTTGCAGTTCTTCCCCTCAGGAGATTAAACGGGTGGGTCGAGTCCATGGGCTGAGTTTTGCCGGCGCTCAGAGGGTGTGTTTGGAGGCGGGTCTGCTGTCAAAATCGAAATGATTGACAGCGGGTTGGGAACCCGCCTCCATGTAAGTTTCCAAAGTGTCAGGTCTGTGATTTCAGAACAGACCAGACACCAAGCGGCGGGGGAGGCATTTAAGATATTTAACTGCTTGTTAAGTGCTTGTTAACTACTATTTTGCCAGCCTATTTCTATTTAACCACATTTTAACTATGCTGTGAATAGGTGAGGGCTGCAAAAGTGGCCTGAAAGCTACCATTTCACAGCTGGTCACTTTCCAGTGTCAGAAGCTTGAGCCGTCAGGGCTTGGAGGACACTTTTGAGCTGTATGCAGTTTGGAAGTGTTTGGAGTAAGCTCTCTATCCACTGTCACCTCCTTGGATCAAGCTCTCTTACCATTGACAGATCGCTTCTGTCATCTCAACTTCAGCTGCCATCTATTCCAGCAACATCGGTGCCCTTGAAAAAATCTCACCTTGGTCCTCTGAATCCCTCCACGATCAGCCCCAGCACCAACTTCACCAGGCACACCAACATCACCAACAACAATACCAACCTTCTCCGCAATCACCTGATGCTGCACAGGACACAGGGCATCAGCACCCGACCACATTGCTGCCCGGGAGGCCAGCAATGGCCTTACCATGGCCAGATTTACTTCACTTGACGCTGTACACCCTGGCTGCCACATGATGCACCAGATTAACACCACCCCACACCATCACCATAAAGCATTCCTACAATGACCAAGCCGTTCCTTTCATACTCATCACCATTGCGGGGGATACCGTTATGTCTCACCATTCACTGCAACTCACTAAGACACTTCCAAAGACGAGCACAGATCTGTCCAATAAGGCAAAGTGTTGAAAATAAAGATTTCAATGTTTGACAACACATTAACCGAAAATTTACATGAACATTGCATAAAACACCCAAGTGCCTACCCTTCTGTGTTAGTTGGTATGATTGGACTAGGATGAGGGTGAGTGTGAGGGATGGCTAGTGAGATGGGGATGTGATAATGTAGATAGAGAGGCATGGGTGGAGGTACAAGGTAAGTTGGTGTGAGTAAGGATGTGCAGGAGTAGGGTAGGGAAGGCAGAGTGATGGGGATGTGATGAGTGGCAAAGCAGGATGAGGTTGAGTGTGGCTTTGTACTAACGTATCGTGATCTACTGAGATCATTGAAAGGTTTGCACCACTGCAGCCTGGTCCTCCTGACAACATCCCTGGTTGTGTACTCCTATGCAAT
Source organism: Somniosus microcephalus (assembly GCF_052327205.1). NCBI lineage: Eukaryota > Metazoa > Chordata > Chondrichthyes > Squaliformes > Somniosidae > Somniosus > Somniosus microcephalus. The sequence goes on from NC_140998.1 coordinate 231,977,735, forward strand.
GTGCAACCAGGCTGCGTTGGTCTCCTGGGCCGGTCTCTTCCGCCCATTGGGAGGGAAGAGAACCTCCCTGCGTGCTGTGACTCCCTCCATAAGCATATGGAGGGAGTCATGAGAGAGCCTAGGTGCAGCCGCGCACCTCTGTGCAGTGATTGTCAGTGTTTGCAGCACCTGAATGCTGCAGAACACTGACAGCACAACTGTCAAAATCAAAGTGGCCGTGGCCCCTTTAAGGAAACCGGCTGATGATGAGTCATCAAATGACATCATCAGACACGCTTCCTTTTAATTGGCCGGGAACCCCCAAGGGCGGGTTTAACAAGTTCTGTTAACGGAAAATCCTTTTTACAGAACGGATGCAGCCAGGAGTGGGACCGGAACCCGCCAATCAGCACTCCCACCGCGACCCCACCTCCACTGGCAAAATCACGGCCAAAGATAGAGGAGAGTGTACATGGGCTGTGGGAGGAGATTAAATGGGTGGGTAGAGTCTGTGATAGGGGAGAGTGTAAATGGGCTGTGGGAGGAGATTAAATGGGTGGGTAGTGTCCGTGATAGGGGAGAGTGTACATGGGCTGTGGGAGGAGATTAAATGGGTGGGTAGAGTCCGTGATAGGGGAGAGTGTACATGGGCTGTGGGAGGAGATTAAATGGGTGGGTAGAGTCTGTGATAGGGGAGAGTGTACATGGGCTGTGGGAGGAGAGTAAATGGGTGGGTAGAGTCCGTGATAGGGGAGAGTGTACATGGGCTGTGGGAGGAGATTAAATGGGTGGGTAGAGTCTGTGATAGGGGAGAGTGTACATGGGCTGTGGGAGGAGATTAAATGGGTGGGTAGAGTCCGTGATAGGGGAGAGTGTACATGGGCTGTGGGAGGAGATTAAATGGGTGGGTAGAGTCTGTGATAGGGGAGAGTGTACATGGGCTGTGGGAGGAGATTAAATGGGTGGGTAGAGTCCGTGATAGGGGAGAGTGTACATGGGCTGTGGGAGGAGATTAAATGGGTGGGTAGAGTCTGTGATAGGGGAGAGTGTACATGGGCTGTGGGAGGAGATTAAATGGGTGGGTAGTGTCTGTGATAGAGGAGAGTGTGCATGGGCTGTGGGAGGAGAGTAAATGGGTGGGTAGAGTCCGTGATAGGGGAGAGTGTACATGGGCTGTGGGAGGAGATTAAATGGGTGGGTAGAGTCCGTGATAGGGGAGAGTGTGCATGGGCTGTGGGAGGAGATTAAATGGGTGGGTAGAGTCTGTGATAGGGGAGAGTGTGCATGGGCTGTGGGAGGAGATTAAATGGGTGGGTAGTGTCTGTGATAGGGGAGAGTGTAAATGGGCTGTGGGAGGAGATTAAATGGGTGGGTAGAGTCCGTGATAGGGGAGAGTGTAAATGGGCTGTGGGAGGAGATTAAATGGGTGGGTAGTGTCTGTGATAGGGGAGAGTGTAAATGGGCTGTGGGAGGAGATTAAATGGGTGGGTAGAGTCTGTGATAGGGGAGAGTGTAAATGGGCTGTGGGAGGAGATTAAATGGGTGGGTAGTGTCTGTGATAGGGGAGAGTGTAAATGGGCTGTGGGAGGAGATTAAATGGGTGGGTAGAGTCCGTGATAGGGGAGAGTGTAAATGGGCTGTGGGAGGAGATTAAATGGGTGGGTAGTGTCTGTGATAGGGGAGAGTGTAAATGGGCTGTGGGAGGAGAGTAAATGGGTGGGTAGAGTCCGTGATAGGGGAGAGTGTACATGGGCTGTGGGAGGAGATTAAATGGGTGGGTAGTGTCCGTGATAGGGGAGAGTGTGCATGGGCTGTGGGAGGAGATTAAATGGGTGGGTAGAGTCTGTGATAGGGGAGAGTGTACATGGGCTGTGGGAGGAGATTAAATGGGTGGGTAGAGTCTGTGATAGGGGAGAGTGTACATGGGCTGTGGGAGGAGATTAAATGGGTGGGTAGAGTCCGTGATAGGGGAGAGTGTAAATGGGCTGTGGGAGGAGATTAAATGGGTGGGTAGAGTCTGTGATAGGGGAGAGTGTGCATGGGCTGTGGGAGGAGATTAAATGGGTGGGTAGAGTCCGTGATAGGGGAGAGTGTAAATGGGCTGTGGGAGGAGATTAAATGGGTGGGTAGAGTCCGTGATAGGGGAGAGTGTACATGGGCTGTGGGAGGAGATTAAATGGGTGGGTAGTGTCCGTGATAGGGGAGAGTGTGCATGGGCTGTGGGAGGAGATTAAATGGGTGGGTAGTGTCTGTGATAGGGGAGAGTGTGCATGGGTTGTGGGAGGGGATTAAATGGGTGGGTAGTGTCTGTGATAGGGGAGAGTGTACATGGGCTGTGGGAGGAGATTAAATGGGTGGGTAGAGTCTGTGATAGGGGAGAGTGTACATGGGCTGTGGGAGGAGATTAAATGGGTGGGTAGAGTCCGTGATAGGGTAGAGTGTGCATGGGCTGTGGGAGGAGATTAAATGGGTGGGTAGAGTCAATGATAGGGGAGAGTGTGCATGGGTTGTGGGAGGAGATTAAATGGGTGGGTAGAGTCCGTGATAGGGGAGAGTGTACATGTGCTGTGGGAGGAGATTAAATGGGTGGGTAGAGTCCGTGATAGGGGAGAGTGTACATGTGCTGTGGGAGGAGAGTAAATGGGTGGGTAGAGTCCGTGATAGGGGAGAGTGTGGGCTGTGGGAGGAGATTAAATGTGTGGGTAGTGTCCGTGGTAGGAGAGAGTGTACATGGACTGTGGGAGGAGATTAAATGGGTGGGTAGAGTCTATGAGAGGGGACCGCTAACACAACAAGAATTTGCAAAATGGGACAAACACCCAATTGAGAACTTACATGCAGAATTCTGTAAAAGTATCCTCCGAACTCAAAGGAAAACCATAAACAATGCATGCAGGGCAGAACTAGGCCAATATCCATTAATAATTTCTATCCAAAAAAGAGCCACCAAATTTTGGAAACACCTAAAAGTGTGCAACCCCCACTGGTATCATTACAAAGCCCTGAAATGCCAAGAGAGGATCATAAAGAAGAATACCCTCAAGCAACTAGTCCTGGGACTCAGTGAAGTAGCTACTAACACTACTAACAATAACCAGTCCCAGGACAGTGACATCGTAGCAAAGAGAATTCGACCCAACACAATTGTCACGAAGCAAAAGGAAAAATATCTGTCATATTGGGCAGAAACAACAAAAACCCAAAACAAACTCAATTGCTACTTGGCCCTAAACAGACAATACACCATGGCTGAATACCTGACCACGGTAAAGGATAACAAACTGAGAAAAACCTTGACAATGTACAGACTTAGTGAACATAGCCTGGCCATCGAAAAAGGCAGACACAGGCAGACCCGGCTGCCAAGAGAGGACAGGATATGCTCTCACTGTAGTCAGGGAGTGGTGGAGACAGAGACACACTTCCTCACAGCTTGTGGAAAATATCAGGATATCAGGGAGAATTTCTACCCAAAGTTCACAAACATATGCCCTGAATTCAGAAATTTGAATGACGACCAAAAACTCCCATACCTACTAGGGGAACAGAGAAATTGTGTAACCCTAGCGACACACTATGTTACAGCTTGCCATAAACAGAGGGACAACATTAAATCTAAGAAAAGAGTATATACAAATTATATGAATGCATATTTATACACTCAGGGATATATCTGTTTATACACTGTATGAATAGATCTGCGTTTATGTGTTCAACAATAAATGTTTTTCGATGCTTTGGCAACATAAGATGTACCTTGTCATGCCAATAAAGCGATTTGAATTGAAATTGAATTGAATTAAATTGAGTGCACATGGGCTGTGGGAGGAGATTAAATGGGTGGGTAGAGTCGATGATAGGGGAGAGTGTACATGGGCTGTGGGAGGAGATTAAATGGGTGGTTAAGTCCAAGATAGGGGAGAGTGCTAATGGGCTGTGGGAGGAGAGTAAATGGGTGGGTAGAGTCCATGATAGGGGAGAGTGTACATGGGCTGTAGGAGGAGATTAAATGTGTGGGTAGAGTCCATGATAGGATAGAGAGTGTACATGTACATGGGCTGTGGGAGGAGATTAAATGGGTGGATAGAGCCCATGATAGGGGAGAGTGTACATGGGCTGTGGGAGGAGATTAAATGGGTGGGTAGAGTCCATGATAGGGGAGAGTGTACATGGGCTGTGGGAGGAGATTCAATGGGTGGGTAGAGTCCATGCTAGGGGAGAGTATACATGGGCTGTGGGAGGAGATTAAATGGGTGGATGGAGTCCATGATAGGGGAGAGTGTACATGGAGTGTGGGAGGAGATTAAATGGGTGGGTAGAGTCCGTGATAGGGGAGAGTGTGGGCTGTGGGAGGAGATTAAATGTGTGGGTAGAGTCCGCGATAGGGGAGAGTGTACATGGACTGTGGGAGGAAATTAAATGGGTGGGTAGAGTCCATGATAGGATATGAGTGTACATGGGCTGTGTGAGCAGATTAAATGGGTGGGTAGAGTCCATGATAGGGGAGAGTGTACATGGGCTGTGGGAGGAGATTAAATGGGTGGGTAGAGTCTATGACAGAGGAGAGTGTACATGGGCTGTGGGAGGAGATTAAATGGGTGGGTAGAGTCCATGATAGGTGAGAGTGTACATGGGCTGTGGGAGGAGATTAAATGAGTGGGTAGAGTCCATGATAGTGGAGAGTGTACATGGGTTGTGGTAGGAGATTCAATGGGTGGGTAGAGTCCATGATAGGGGAGAGTATACATGGGCTGTGGGAGGAGATTAAATGGATGGATGGAGTCCATGATAGGGGAGAGTGTACATGGACTGTTGGAGGAGATTAAATGGATGGGTAGAGTCCATGATAGGGGAGAGTGTGGGCTGTGGGAGGAGATTAAATGTGTGGGTAGTGTCCGTGATAGGGGAGAGTGTACATGGACTGTGGGAGGAGATTAAATGGGTGGGTAGAGTCCATGATAGGGTAGAGTGTACATGGGCTGTGGGAGGCGATTAAATGGGTGGGTAGAGTCTATGAGAGGGGAGAGTGGACATGGGCTGTTGGAGGAGATTAAATGGGTGGGTAGAGTCTATGAGAGGGAAGAGTGTACATGGACTGTGGGAGGAGATTAAGTGGGTGGGTAGAGTCCATGATAGGGTAGAGTGTACATGGGCTGTGTGAGGAGATTAAATGGGTGGGTTGTGTCTATGATAGGGGAGAGTGTACATGGGCTGTGGGAGGAGATTAAATGGGTGGGTAGAGTCTATGACTGCACATAGGTGGGCTTAAAAATCAGTTCTACGGGAAATTTTCACCTGGCTGTGAATGAACTGAAAGAGAAAGCAAGAAGGGCTTTCTATGCCATTAAAAAATCAATCCAAATAGAAATTCCAATCAGCATTTGGCTCAAAATTTTTTAATCAGTAATTGAACCAATTGCACTCTATGGCAGTGAGTTGTGGGGACCACTAACACAACAAGAATTCGCAAAATGGGATAAACACCCCATTGAGATCCTACATGCAGAATTCTGTAAAAGTATCCTCCGAACCCAAAGAAAAACCGTAAACAATGCATGCAGGGCAGAACTAGGCCAATATCCGTTAATAATTACTATCCAAAAAAGAGCCACCAAATTTTGGAAACAGCTAAAAATGAGTAACCCCCACTGCTATCATTCCGAAGCCCTTAAATGCCAATAGAGGACCATAAAGAAGAATACCCTCATTCAACTAGTACTGGGACTCAATGAAGTAACTACTAACACTACTAACAATAACCAGCCCCAGGACAGTGACATCGTAGCACAGAGAACTCGACCCAACACAATTGTCACTAAGCAAAAGGAAAAATATCTGTCATATTGGGCAGAAACAACAAAAACCCAAAACAAACTCAATTGCTACTTGGCCCTAAACAGACAATACAACATGGCTGAATACCTGACCATGGTAAAGGATAGCAAACTGAGAAAAACCTTGACAATGTACAGACTTAGCGAACATAGCCTGGCGATCGAAAAAGGCAGACACAGGCAGACCCGGCTGCCAAGAGAGGACAGGATATGCTATCACTGCAGTCAGGGAGTGGTGGAGACAGAGATGCACTTCCTCACAGCTTGTGGAAAATATCAGGATATCAGGGAGAATTTCTACCAAAAATTCTCACAAATATGCCCTGATTTCAGAAATCTGAATGACAACCAAAAACTCCCATACCTACTAGGGCAACAGAGAAATTGTGTAACCTTAGCGGTAAACTATGTTACAGCTTGCTATAAACAGAGGGACAACCATTAAATCTGAAAAAAAGAATATATACAAATTATATGAATGTATATTTATACACTCAGGGATATATCTGTTTATACACTGTATGGATAGATCTGCGTTTATGTGTTCAACCATAAATGTTTTTCGATGCTTTGGCAACATAAGATGTACCTTGTCATGCCAATAAAGCGATTTGAATTGAATTGAATTGAATTGAGTGTACATGGGCTGTGGGAGGAGATTAAATGGGTGGGTAGAGTCCATGATAGGGGAGTGTGTACATGGGCTGTGGGAGGAGATTAAATGGGTGGTTAAGTCCATGATAGGGGAGAGTGTCCATGGGGTGTGAGAGGAGATTAAATGGGTGGGTAGAGTCCATGATAGGGGAGAGTGTACATGGGCTGTGGGAGGAGATTAAATGTGTGGGTAGTGTCCATGATAGGGGAGAGTGTACATGGGCTGTGGGAGGAGATTAAATGGGTGGATGGAGTCCATGATAGGGGAGAGTGTACATGGACTGTGAGAGGACATTAAATGGGTGGGTAGAGTCCGTGATAGGGGAGAGTGTGGGCTGTGGGAGGAGATTAAATGTGTGGGTAGTGTCCGTGATAGGGGAGAGTGTACATGGACTGTGGGAGGAGATTAAATGGGTGGGTAGAGTCCATGATAGGGGAGAGTGTACATGGGCTGTGGGAGGAGAATAAATGGGTGGATAGAGTCCATGATCGGGGAGAGTTTACATGGGCTGTGGGAGGAGATTAAATGGGTGGGTAGAGTCTGTGATAGGGGAGAGTGTACATGGGCTGTGGGAGGAGATTAAATGGGTGGGTAGAGTCCATGATAGGGTAAAGTGTACATGGACTGTGGGAGGAGATTAAGTGGCTGGGTAGAGTCCGTGATAGGGGAGAGTGTACATGGACTGCGGGAGGAGATTAAATGGGTGGGTAGAGTCCATGATAGGGTAAAGTGTACATGGACTGTGGGAGGAGATTAAGTGGCTGGGTAGAGTCCATGATAGGGTAGAGTGTACATGGACTGTGGGAGGAGATTAAATGGGTGGGTAGAGTCTGTGATAGGGGAGAGTGTACATGGACTGCGGGAGGAGATTAAATGGGTGGGTAGAGTCCATGATAGGGTAAAGTGTACATGGACTGTGGGAGGAGATTAAATGGGTGGGTAGATCCCATGATAGGGTAGAGTGTACATGGACTGCGGGAGGAGATTAAATGGGTGGGTAGATCCCATGATAGGGAAGAGTGTATATGGACTCTGGGAGGAGATTAAATGGGTGGGTAGAGTCCATGATAGGGGAGAGTGTACATGGACTGTGGGAGGAGATTAAATGGGTGGGTCGAGCCCATGATAGGGTAGAGTGTATATTATGTCCGTGTGTAATTGAGACACGGACTGCAGGAGTTGGTTATAACAGGTCTTTACTGAGTGGAGACAAACTGGAACCAACTATGCAAAGTTACTACACAGGCTTATATACAGGGGTGGTCACTACTGGTACTGCAGTATACAGGGGCTGCAGAATATAGTTCCTTCTGCAAAGTACATACACTACAATTCCTCCCCTTTTAGCTAAACAGTGCATAACATTCGATTAATAATTAAATAACATATTTACAATTACAGTTGCCATATACATTATCTGAAGTTAAGCAATTATAAGTTCAGTCTTTGAGGAGGCTTCCTGATTCTGTCCGGATAACGCCTCTTTGGGGTGTCAGGTTCTTCTGGCAGAGTTGATTCGGAATCAACGTCGTTGTTGGGTTCGTCTGCTTCCAATATTCCTGATTCTGAGGTAGATGCAATTGGTACTTCGGTTTCATCACCAGGTGTATCGGATCGTGGTGTGGAATTGACGTTTTCCAATGACTCTAGAATCTGGTCAGCATGGCATCTTACAATGCTCACTCCAACGTCCACGGTATACATTAGAGGTCCTTGCCGTGTACAGATCGTGCCTGGCTGCCATTTCTCTGTGCGGTAGTCTCGGGCCAAAACTGGTTGACCTATCTTAAAACTCCTGGTCGGCCTTTCATTCATATTCTGAAACTGCCTGTTCTCCACATCTCTTCTGATGTTTGGCTTAACCAAATCCAAGCGGCATCGTAGTCTTCGATTGAAGACCATCATGGCTGGAGTTTGGTCGGTAACCGCATGTGTCGCATTCCGGTAGGCAAACAAGAAGTTATCCACCTTGTGTTGTAGGGGTATGTCTTCATTACACAGGCAGCACAGGCGGCTTCTAGCCAAGTGCTCAGTTGTGCCGTGCATTCACTGGCTGGTGTCATGCGGACACAGACCAGGGCCACACGGGCACTAACTGCTGCCACCCTCGCTGGATTGGCCAGGCATCGCCAGGGCACTCGCCGCGCCGCAGCAGCCCAGCAGTCTGTGCTTCAGCAGATTGCTGCGCATGCTGCAGTGCTGGCCTGTGCGAGTGCCAATGTATCAGGCGACCAGGGAGTACCTGTGATCTGTCAGGTTGGTAGCATTCCTGCAGCCGAAACTGTCACTCCTCCATTGCAGCTGCCACCAGCCGCTGGACAGACTGCTGCCGCCCAAGCAGAGTTGGAGCAGTCAGCAGCTGGCCCCTCCAGTCCCAGAGCTGGTCCAGGCCGACCCCCAAGGGCATCTGCCATCTCACCATCTGACCCTCAGCAGCCTTCACCCAGCCTTGCTGCAGCCACTGGGGTCCCATTGAGGAGGAGCTGCAGGGCGGGCAGGGGCCAGTCATGGATGCGAAACGCATCACCCTTGCGGGGGAAAAAGTAGAAGGTGTGGCCAAATGTTTTGTTTCACTTGTAAAGGCTGATACTGGTGTCTTTGTTTTACTTGTAAAGGCCGAGACTGGTCTATTTGTTTTTTTGGAAAGGCCGAGACTGGTCTATTTGTTTTTTTGGAAAGGCCGAGATTGGTCTATTTGTGTTTTTTGGTGGGGGCTTCTCTCCATTAGTTTGTTATGTGGGAAGGGCACAGAGGTATCAAAGTAATAAATTTTCTGAAATTGCACTGTCCATGCTTTCTTTTGGAAGTCCTGGTTGCCCTGCTCGGCTGCGGGCTTGTGGAGCGGCGACATTCATCTTGTGCCATCCATTCCCTGAGAGGGGGCCTAGAACCGATGTGCAATAAGCCGCCGACGGGTGGCCCTTGCACTTTCTGCCTCCCTCCTGTGCTGGTCCTCCTCCTCCTCTGGTGGTCCTCCAATGTCTGGTGGCAGTGGCTGAGTCCTGCAGATAGCCAGGTTGTGCAGCATGCAGCACATGACAACAAAATGGGAGACTCGCTCAGGCGAGTACTGTAGGGCTCCTCCAGAACGATCCAGACAGCAGAACCGTTGCTTCAGGACGCCGATTGTTTGCTCAATGATGTTCCTGGTTGCTTGATGGCTGTCATTGTATCCCTCTTCAGCAGGGGTGCGGGGCGCACGGAGCGGGGTCATCAGCCAGGTGCACAAAGGATAGCCTTTGTCCCCGAGAAGCCATCCGCGTGGGTGAGGCTGGGCCTGGAACATGTCTGCCACAGAAGTCTGGCGCAGGATGAAGGCATCGTGGCTGCTGCCTGGAAAGCGGGCATTGACAGCTAGGGTGAGCTGCCTGTGGTCACACACCAACTGCACGTTGAGCGAATGGTAGCCCTTCCGGTTGCGGTAATCCTCGGCATTCTCTAGAGGTGCCCGCAAAGCCACATGTGTGCAGTCAATGGCGCCCTGCACCATGGGGAAGCCCGCTAATGCTGCAAAGCCCATTGCACGCTGTTGCTGCTTGTCAACGGTCATGGAGAAGGAGATGAACTGACATCTCCTTCTGAAAAGGCCATTGGTCACCTGGCGGATGCAGCAATGTACCGCAAACTGGGAGATGTTGGAAATGTCCCCAGTAGTGGATTGGAAGGAGCCGGTGGCATAGAAGTTGAGAGACACTGTCACCTTCACTGCCACCGACAGAGACGTCCTGTTCCTCAGCTGTGGCTGCAGATCTCCGCGAAGCAGGTGGCAGATCTCAGTGACCACCGCCCTTCTGAATCGCAGCCTCCGAACACACTGCTCGTCAGACATGTTCAGATATGAGAACTGCTGGCAGTATACCCTGGGTGGGTAAGGCCTCCTTTGCCGACGCCTGTTGCCCCTTCTCCATCTGGCCATGACTGGCACTCTCTCACGGCGTCTCTGAGCCCTTTGAATGCAATGGAGAAGCCCAACGTTTCCACCCATTGCAGCCCCCATTATATGTTTCCAATCAATGCTATGGCTCTGAAGTTAAAGACAAGTGCAAAGCTGTGGCCTGAAGCCACAAGTACCTGTGCGAGTGTTGAGCCAAACCAGAAAGCTCTCTACCTTTGTCTCTCTCCAAAGATCCGTCTCTCACAAAGAAGGAGTGTTGCAAAATGGCTGCCATTTCTACTGCAGGAGGAGTGCCCTTTAATTAGCGCCCCCCGCGCCCCGCAGCGACTGGGAACCGTTCCCCTCTACCAGTCGCTAGGGGCGCCAGGCGCACAATAGGCCGGCGCCACTGAATTTCTGGTTTGGGGCGCACAAAGGGCGTTGCACCATGAAATGACGTCAGGATCGGCGCGCGCAGCTGAGCGCGCGCAAAGGCTTGGCGCCGCCGCTAAATCTTAACTGAAGTTGGCGAGAGGCGCAGATCGCGCTGCGCCCGGGCGCTAGCCGCTTAGCACCCCACATCTCCTCCTCCTAAGGCGCTAGAGGCTGGCGCAAACAACTGAATTTCTAGGCCTGTCTCTTTAAAAAAGGATTCCTGATGCAGAGACTCCCTCTAAAAAAGGTGTCCCTGATGAAGAGAATCATTCTTTAAACAGGGGTCCCTGACGGAGAGATCCCTCTTTAATAGGGGTCCCTGACAGAGAGTCTCCTTCTTTAAAAGGGGTCACCGACAGGGAGACTCCCTCTTTTATAGTTGTCCCTGATGGAGAGACTTCAATTTAAAAGGGGTCACTGAGGAGAGGCACCATCTTTAAAAGGGGTCCCCGACAGAGAGACTCCCTCTTTAATAGGTGTCCCTGATGGAGAGAATCATTTTTAAAACGGGTCCCTGGCTCAGAGACTCCCTCTTTAACAGGGGCCACTGATGGTGAGACTCCCTCTTTAACAGGGCTCCCTGACGGAGAGATTCCCTCTGTAAAATTGGACCAACGCGGAGAGACGCCAGCATTAAAAGGGGTCACTTACAGAGAGACTCCCTCTTTAAAAATCAGTTTGTGTGGAGCTAAGGGATCAGCAAAGGGCGGAAAATATTGATGGGAGCAGTGTGTAGGCCACCAAAGAGGAGTGGTAATGTGGAGCACAGTAAAAATCTAGAAATTAGAAGTGCATGTAACAAGGACAATACTGTAATCATGGAGGACTTTAACCTACATAATGACTCGCCAAATCAACTTGCCACTAATGGTGTGGAGGACAAATTCTTGGAATGTATGCGAGATGGTTCCCTGGATCAATATGTGGAGGAACCAACCAGAGAACAGGCTATTCTGGATTTGCTAATGTGTAGTTAGAACGGGCTAATCAATAATCTTGTGGTGAAGGGGCCTTTAGGGACAAGTGATCATAATATGATTGATTTTTACTTTATGATTGAGAGTGATGTATTCCAGCCTGAAACTATGTTCTTAAACCTAAACTGTGGAATCTACAAGTGTATGAGGGACAACTTGGCCATGGTAGACTGGGAGACTACACTAAAAGGTATGAATGTGGACATACTGGCTAACATTCAAGGAAATAATGCATAGTTTGCACCGAACATATATTCCTCTAGGGCATAAATACCCAAAAGGAAAATAGATCAAACCATGGCTAACAAAAGAAATTAAAGCTAGTATTAAGTCAAAGGAGGAAGATTGTAAAGTTGCCAGAAATAACGGTCAGCCTGAGGATTGGGATATTTTTAGAAATCAGCAAAGGGCGACCAGGAAATTGATAGAGAAATGGAAAATGGAATATGAGCAAAAACTAGCGAAACATATAGGCCTAGAAATTCAGTCTGGCCACTTTTGGGGCGGTAAAGTCGGGCAGTCGCTAAAGTTAGCGCCCGCCGGAAAGTGTAGGCCACTTCGCCGAAATTCAGTAGATTTGGCCAAGAGTTTGGGCGAGCGCTGAAACTGGCGTTGCACTGCTATCTTCAGGCGCTAAGCCGGCAATTCGGACTGATAACGCCGAGGCCGGGCGCAGTGCAGGTGAGGTCATGTTTTGATTGACAGCAGACACCCTGACGCCGGCCAGCTCTTAAAGGGGGAAGGGTCGACTTTGACTGCTGCCACGCCCTGCATAGTGGAGCCCTGCAGCTAGGCCTCAACACTGCTGGTGGACCCAAATAGCGCCTGAAGCCATGGAGAAGGCCCGTGAACGAGCGCAGCGCTTCTCCCAGCATGCTTTGAGGGTGCTGGTTAATGGTTTGGAAAAGAAAAGAGAGATCTTGTGCCCGGACAGTGGCAAGAAGGCTCCCAGGAGGCAGTACAGGAGAGCCTGGAAGAAAATCGCCCACAGGGTGTCATCCACCAGCGATGTCCCCAGGACTGGTGACCAATGCCGCAAGAAGTACAATGACCTCACTCGGATGGTGAAGGTGAGTACCCTTTCCAGTGTCCTCCTCATCCTTGCATGTGCACCTCACATTATGGGCAAAGGGACCTCAAAGGCTTAATGGGCAGCCCTCCTCCCGCAGCTATGGCACTGGCATGACCATCAATAGCACTTTCTGCACTTAACACACTGGCCAAGCTATTCGACCATGGGAGGCAGTGCACACAGCAACAGGGCACCACACTGGCCAAGCTATTCGACCATGGGAGGCAGTGCACACAGCAACAGGGCACCACACTGGCCAAGCTATTCGACCATGGGAGGCAGTGCACACAGCAACAGGGCACCACACTGGCCAAGCTATTCGACCATGGGAGGCAGTGCACACAGCAACAGGGCACCACACTGTACTTAGAGGCCGTCCTTTCTCTTGCAGGCCAAGCTGGCGCGGAATTTGAGGAGCCAGTCCGCCACCGGGGGAGGCCGTCCCCAGTACCAGGCGCTCAGTGAGCTGGAGGAGAGCGTGGCTCGACTCATGCGTGGCCGGGTGACTGGCCCTGTTGCCATTGGAGATGCGGACCCTGTACTGGGACCCACTGGTAAGGACATGACCTCTCTCGTTGCCCTTGCGCTTCAGATCTACATCCTTTCCCACTGTCCGACCAATGCGCATAATGCCACCACTCATGCCTCCCTCGCTGACGCCCTGTCCTCACTCTAAAGCTTCTCTTGTGCCTTCCTGCTTTCAGCTGGTGAGGAGGAGGTGGTCCCTGAAGCTCAGAGTGCCAGGCCCTTGGAGGAGGAGGATGACGAGGACCAGGAGGAAGGCGGCACATCGGGGGAACCCTCATCCGCGCCAGGGGATGGCAATGGAGGGGAGACGTCTGGCCTGGAGGAGAGGCAGGGGGAAGTGTTGCAGGGGGGTGTAGCTCCTGGGCCCAGTGGTGTCGAGGCACGCGGGAAGGGTCGGGCAGCACGGCGGCCTTCTCCCCAGAGGGGGGAAGTGTTGCAGGGGAGGGCAGTTCCTGGGCCCAGTGGGGTCGAGGCACGCGGGAAGGGTCGGGCAGCTCGGCGGCCTTCTCCCCAGAGGGAGAGTCCACCCTCCAGTCCGGAGACGGTCCTCGCCCAGGAGGTGCGCCTCCTTGATGAGATGTCCGCGGCGTCGGAGCGGCGCCACAAGGAGTTCATGGGGGTTGTGGGACAGTTGCCTCAGGCCATTGAGTCCCTGGCTCATAGTGTGGTCGCTTTCAGGGAATCACAGGCCAGGGGGGTCGAGCAACTCGCGGCAGCACACGACAGGGGTGTCCAGCAACTCGCGGCAGCGCAGGACAGGGGTGTCCAACAACTCACGGCAGCGCAGGACGCGAGTCGCGAGTCCATGAGTGGTGCCGTCCAGACACTGGCAGATCTGATGCCAGGGCAGTTCGGGCACTCACTTCTGCCACACTCGCTGTGGCGCGGAGGCATCGCCAGGGCACCCGCCGCCCTGCTACAGCACAGCGGTCTGGCCTCCACCAGATTGCTGCGCTTGCTGCACTGCCAGCCCGGCCGAGTGCCAGTGTCTCTGGCGAACAGCGCGTGCCTGGCATCAGCCAGCTTGCCCCCATTGGTGCAGCCGACACTGCCACTCCCCCAGCCAAGGTGCGACGAGCTGCTGCTGAGACTGATACTGGCCAGCCACAGCTGCAGCAGTCAGCAGCCGGCCCCTCCCGGGCCGGGCCTCGTCTAGGCCGACCCCCAAGGGCATCTGCCGTCACGCATTGTGGCCCTCATGAGCCTTCCCCCAGCCTTGCCACACCCACAGGGCCCAGGTTGAGGCAGAGCAGCAGGTCGGGCAGGGGCCGGAGAAGCCTGCATAAGGACTCGCCCTCTCGGCACACCCAGTAGAGTGTGGTGATAGCGGTTTTTTTTATATGGGGGTGTTTGTGTTCTGGGGGGGGCTTATTTTGGTAAGGCCGAAGATGAAGGCATTTTTTGTTTTTATGGGGGTGTTTGTGTTGTGGAGGGGGGGGCTTATTTTTGTAAGGCCGATGATGAAGGCCAATTGGATGGGCAAGTTTTGTTAGTCCTCCCCAGGTTGTGGGAGTGACAGATGTTTTTGACTGTTTTTTGGGGGTCTCGTCTGTTTTTCTGTTTCATGTGGGAAGGGCCCTGAGTTTGTAAAATAAAGCTTTTTATTTATTCAGCATGTCCAGGTATCATGTTTCAAGTGGTTGTTGCGTTAACCGGCTGAGGGCTTGCGGAGCGGCTGCATTCAGGTGCGTTCATTGCCACAGGCCATTCCCTGACAGGGGGCCTAGAAGTGTCGTTCAATAAGCCGCCGGCGGACGGCCCTTGGACCTTGTGGCTCCCTCCTGGGCTGGTACTGCTCCTCCTCCTCCTCCTCCTCCTCATGGTCCTCCTGCTCGTCCTCCTGAGGTGGTGGTGCAACGTCAGGGGGCAGTGCCTGAGTCCTGCGGATAGCCAGGTTGTGCAGCATGCAGCACACGACGACGAACTGGGAGACTCTATCCGGCGAATACTGTAGAGATCCGCCGGAACGATCCAGGCAGCGGAACCATTGCTTGAGGACGCCAATCGTTTGCTCTATGATGTTCCTTGTGGCTTGATGGCTTTCGTTGTATGCCTCCTCCGCTGGGGTCCTGGGCGCGCGGAGCGGGGTCATGAGCCATGTACACAAAGGGTAGCCCTTGTCCCCAATAAGCCATCCCCTTGGTGGAGGCTGTGCCTCGAACATGTCAGCCACAGTAGTCTGGCGCAGGATAAATGCATCGTGGCTGCTTCCTGGAAAGCGGGCATTGACAGCTAGGATGCGCTGCCTGTGGTCACACACCAGCTGTACATTGAGGGAATGGTAGCCCTTCCGGTTGCGGTAATCCTCGGCATTGTCGATAGGTGCCCGCATAGCCACATGTGTGCAGTCAATGGCGCCCTGCACCATGGGGAAGTCCGCAATCCTGCCAAATCCGACTGCACGCTGCTCCTGCCTCTCTAGGGTCATGGGGAAGGAGATGAATTGGTGTCTCCTCGCGAAAAGCGCATCGGTGACCTGCCGGATGCAGCGATGCGCGGCGAACTGGGAGATGTTCACTATGTCCCCAGCAGTGGCTTGGAAGGAGCCGCTTGCATAAAAGTTCAGAGCCACCATGACCTTCACTTCCACCGAGAGAGACGTCCTGCACATCAGCTGTGGACGCAGATCTCTGTGAAGCAGCTGGCAGATCTCTGCAACCACCTCCCTTCTGAAGCGCAGCCTCTTAACACAATGCGCCGCAGTCATGGTGAGATAGGACACCTGCTGCCGGTATTGCCTGAGTGGGTAAGGCCTACGTTGCCGACGCCTGATGGCCCCTCTGCGTCTAGGCATGGCTGGCCCTCTCACACAGCGTCTGCGAGCCCTTCGCACATAATGCTGCAACTGAGGGTTGGAACCCCATACAGCCCCCATAATAAACTTGCAAACAGTGAAATCACAATGATTCAAATGTCAAAGCTCTGGCCAGAAGCCAAAAATACCTCTCCTATGTTGTCCCAAATCAGTAAGCTCTGTTCCTTGGTCTCTGTCCAGAAATCCAAAGCAGTAAAGTCATTGCAGCAAAATGGCTGGGCTTTATAGGTCAGTGTAAGTGCCCTTTAATTTGCGCTCCCCGAGGCCCACAGGGCCTCTGTTGCGTTCCACTTCACAGTTCTTAACAGCGCCACGCCCACATTGGGCGGGCGCCACTGAATTTCCGGTTTGGGGCGCACAAACAGCGTTGCACGACGAAATGACGTCATAAGCTGCGCGCGCAGCTGAGCGGGCGCAAACACTTTGCGCCGGCGCTAAATGTCTACTGAATTTGGGCGTAGGCGCAGATCGGCCTGCGCCCGGGCACTAAGTGCCTAGCGCTGGAAATATACCCCTCTTATGGCGTTAACGGCTGCCGAACGCAACTGAATTTCTAGGCCATAAAAACAGATTGCAAAAGCTTCGATAGGTATGTGAAAAGGAAAACACTGGTGAAGGTAAAAGTAGGTCCTTCACAGTCAGAGATGGGAGAATTTATAATGGGGAATGAGGAAATGGCAAGAGACATTAAGTAAATACTTTGTTTCTGTCTTCACGGAGGAAGACACAAGAAACCTCCCAGAAATACGAGAAAACCAAGGGTTTGGCGAGAATGAGGAAAATATTGAATTTTTTATAAGTTAAAGAAACAGCACTAGCAAGATTAGTGGGACTAAAATGCGACAAATCCCAAGGACCGGATGACCTACATGCTACGATTTTGAAAGAGGTGGCCATTGGTATAGTGGACGCATTGGTTGTCATCTTCCAAAATTCTATAGATTCTGGAACGGATCGTGCAGATTGTTGGATAGCAAATGTAACCCCGTTATTTAAGAAAGCAGGAACCGAGAAAACAGGGAAATACAGACCTTTTAGCCTCACATCAGTAGTTGGGAAAATGCTGTATTCAATTATAAAGGATGTAATAACTGGGCACTTAGAAACTAATAGTAAGATTAGGCAGAGTCAACATGGATTATTGTAAGGGAAATCCTGTTTGACAATCTTATTGGAGTTATTTCAGAATGTACCTAGTGGAGTAGACAAAGGGGAACTGGTAGATGTGGTGTATCTGGATTTTGAGAAGGCCTTCGATAAGGTCCCGCACAAGAGGTTGATGAACAAAATTAGGGCACATGGAATTGGGGCTATTACACTAGCATGGATTGAGAATTGGTAAACTAAGAGAAAACAAATTGTAGGGAGAAACGGGTCTTTTACAGGATGGCAGACAGAGACTAGTGGGATATCGCTAGGATCGGTGCTTGGGCCCCAGCTTTCCACAATCTATATCAATGATCTGGATGAGGGGAATACATGTAACATTTCCAAATTTGCTGATAGATTCCATGGATGGCGGGACTGTCGTATGAGAAGAGATTGAGTAAACTAGGCCTGTATTCTCTTGAGTTCAGAAGAATGAGAGGGGATCTCATTGAAGCATATAAAATTATTACAGGGCTTGATAGGGTGGATGCTGGGGGATTGTTTCCCTTGGCTGGGGTGTTTGAACCAGGAGCAACAGCCTCAGGATAAACGATAGGCCATTCAAAACAGATATGAGCAGAAATTTATTCACACAGAAGGTGGTGAATCTTTGGAATTCTCTACCCCAGAGGGCTGTGGAGGCTCAGTCATTGGGTCCATTCAAAACAGATGTCGATAGATTTCTGACTTTTCAGGGCATCATGGGATATGGAGATAGGGCCGGTGAATGGAGTTGAGACAGAAGATCAGCCATGATCTCCTTGAATGGCGGAGCAGGCTTGAAGGTCCGAATAGCCTACTCCAGCTCCGATTTCTTTTGTTCATATATTCAAATAAAGGGCCCCTGATGGAGAGTCTTCCTCTTTTAAAGGTGTCTCTGATGGAGAGGCGCCACCTTTAAATGCGTTCTCTGAGGATATACTTCCTATTTAAATGTAGTCCCCGACAGAGAGATCCCTCTTTAATAGGGGTCTCTGACAGAGAGTCTCCCTCCATAAAAGGGATCCCTGATGGAGTGAATCCAGCTTTAAAGGAGTCCCTTACAGAGAGACTTCGGCCTAGAAATTCAGTGGGTTGCGCCAGCTGCTAACGCCATAAAAGGGCTATATTTCCGGCGCTAGACACTTAGCGCCTGAACGCAGTCCGATCTGCGCCGACGCCCAAATTCAGTTGACATTTAGCGCCGGCGCAAAGTGTTTGCGCCCGCTCAGGTGCGCTCGCAGCTTATGACGTCATATCGTCGCGCAACGCTGTTTGTGCGCCCCAAACCGGAAATTCAGTGGCGCCCGCCCAATATGGGCGTGGCGCTGCTAAGAACTGTGAGGTGGAACGCAAAGGAGGCCCTGTGGGCCTCGGGGAGCGCAAATTAAAGGGCACTTACACTGACCTATAAAGCCCAGCCATTTTGCTGCAATGACTTTACTGCTTTGGATTTCTGGACAGAGACCAAGGGACAGAGGTTACTGATTTGGGACAACATAGGAGAGGTATTTTTGGCTTCTGGCCAGTGCTTTGACATTTGATTCATTGTGATTTATCTGTTCTCAACTTTATTATGGGGGCTGTATGGGGGGCCAACCCTCAGTTGCAGCATTATGTGCGAAGGGCTCGCAGACGCTGTGAGAGAGGGCCAGCCATGCCTAGACGCAGAGGGGCCATCAGGCGTCGGCAACGTAGGCCTTACCCACTCAGGCAATACCGGCAGCAGGTGTCCTATCTCACCATGACTGCGGCGCATTGTGTGAAGAGGCTGCGCTTCAGAAGGGAGGTGGTTGCAGAGATCTGCCAGCTGCTTCACACAGATCTGCGTCCACAGCTGATGTGCAGGACCTCTCTGTCGGTGGAAGTGAAGGTCACGGTGGCTCTGAACTTTTATGCAAGCGGCTCCTTCCAAGCCGCTGCTGCGGACATAGCGAACATCTCCCAGTTCGCCGCGCATCGCTGCATCCGGCAGGTCACCGATGCACTTTACGCGAGGAGACACCAATTCATCTCCTTCCCCATGACCCGACAGAGGGAGGAGCAGCGTGCAGTCGGATTTGGCAGGATCACGGGCTTCCCCATGGTGCAGGGCGCCATTGACTGCACGCATGTGGCTATGCAGGCACCTGTCCACAATGCCGAGGATTACCGCAACCAGAAGGGCTACCATTCCCTAAATGTACAGCTGGTGTGTGACCACAGGCAGCGCGTCCTAGCTGTCAATGCCCGCTTCCCAGGAAGCAGCCACGATGCATTTATCCTGCGCCAGACTACTGTGGCTGACATGTTCGAGGCACAGCCTCCACCAAGGGGATGGCTTATCGGGGACAAGGGCTACCCTTTGTGTACATGGCTCATGACCCCGCTCCGCGCGCCCAGGACCCCAGCGGAGGAGGCATACAACGAAAGCCATCAAGCCACAAGGAACATCATCGAGCAAACGATAGGCGTCCTCAAGCAACGGTTCCGCTGCCTGGATCGTTCCGGCGGATCTCTACAGTATTCGCCGTATAGAGTCTCCCAGTTCGTCGTCGTGTGCTGCATGCTGCACAACCTGGCTATCCGCAGGACTCAGGCACTGCCACCTGACATTGCACCACCACCTCAGGAGGACGAGCAGGAGGAGGAGGAGGAGGAGGAGGAGGAGGACCAGCCCAGGAGGGAGCGACAAGGGCCAAGGGCCGTCCGCCGGGGGCTTATTGATCGACACTTCTAGGCCCCCTGTCAGGAAATGGCCTGTGGCAATGAACGCACCTGAGGCAGCCGCTCCGCAAGCCCTCAGCCGGTTAACACAACAGCCACTTCAAACATGACACCTGGACATGCTGAATAAATCAAAAGCTTTATTTCACAAACTCAGGGCCCTTCCCACATGAAACAGAAAAACAGACAAGACCCCCAAAAAACAGTCAAAAACATCTGTCACTCCCAAAACCTGGGGAGGACTAACAAAACTTGCCCATCCAAAAGGCCTTCAACAGCGGCCTTACAAAAATAAGCCCCCCCCCACAACAGAGACACCCCCATGAAAACAAAAAATGCCTTGATCCTCGGCCTTAACAAAATAATGCCCCCCACAACACAAGCCCCCCAATATAAAAGAAACCGCTCTCACCACACTCTAATGGGTGTGCCGAGAGGGCGAGTCCTTAGACAGGCTTCTCCGGCCCCTGGCCGACCTGCTGCTCCGCCTCAACCTGGGCCCTGCGGGTGTGGCGAGGCTGGGGGAAGGCTCATGAGGGCCACAAAGCGTGTCAGCAGATGCCCTTGGGGGTCGGCCTAGACGAGGCCTGGCCCGGGAGGGGCCGGCTGCTGACTGCTGCAGCTGTGGTTGGGCAGCATCAGTCTTAGCAGCAGGTCGTCGCACCTTGGCTGGGGGAGTGGCAGTGTCGGCAGCACCATTGGGGGCAAGCTGGCTGATGGCAGGTGCGCGCTGCTCGCCAGAGACACTGGCACTCGGCCGGGCTGGCAGTGTAGCAAGCGCTGCAATCTGGGGGAGGCCAGACCGCTGTGCTGCAGCAGGGCGGCGGGTGCCATGGCGATGCCTCCGTGCCACAGCGAGTGTGGCAGAAGTGAGTGCCCGAACTGCCCTGGTATGTGCCCGCATCAGCTCTGCCAGTGTGTGGACGGCACCACTCATCTCGCGAGTCGCGTCCTGCGCTGCCGCCAGTTGCTGCACACCCGTGTCCTGCGCTGCCGCGAGTTGCTGCACACCCCTGTCCTGCGCTGCCGCCAGTTGCTGGACACCCCTGTCGTGCGCTGCCGTGAGTTGTTCGAACCCCCTGGCCTGTGATTCCCCGAAAGCCACCACACTCTGAGCCAGGGACTCAATGGTGTGAGGCATCTGTTCGACCACCCCCATGAACTCTTGGTGGCGCCGCTCAGACGCCACCGACATCTCATCGAGGACGCGCACCTCCTGGGCAAGGACCGTGTCCGGACTGGAGGGCGGACTCTCCCTCCGGGGAGAAGGCCGCCGAGCTGGCCGACCCTTCCCGCGTGCGTCGACCCCACTTGGGCCAGGTTCTGCCCTCCCCTCCAATACCTCCCCCCTCTGGGGAGAAGGCTGGCGTGCTGCCGGACCCTTCCCGCGTGCGTCCACCCTACTGGGACCAGCTTCGGCCCTCCCCTCCAACACCTCCCCCCTCTGGGGAGAAGGCTGGCGTGCTGCCGGAGCCTTCCCGCGTGCGTCCACCCTACTGGGACCAGCTTCGGCCCTCCCCTCCAACACCTCCCCCTGGCTCTCCTGCAGGCCAGACGTCTCCCCTCCATTGCCATCCCCTGGCGCGGAGGAGGGTTCCCCCGATGTGCCGCCTTCCTCCTGGTCCTCGACGTCCTCCTCCTCCAAGGGCCTGGCTCTCTGCTCTTCAGGGACCACCTCCTCCTCACCAGCTGAAAGCAGGAAGGCACAAGAGTAGCTTTAGAGTGAGGACAGGCCGTCAGCGAGGGAGGCCTGAGTGGTGCATTATGCGCATTTGTCGGTCAGTGGGAAAGGATGTAGATCTGAAGCGCGAGGGCAACGAGAGAGGTGCAACCGGTCATGTCCTTACCAGTGGGTACCAGTACAGGGTCCGCCTCGCCGATCGCGACAGGGCCAGTCACCCGGCCACGCATGAGTCGTGCCACGCTCTCCTCCAGATCAGTGAGCGCCTGGTACTCGGGACGGCCTCCAGCAGTGACAGCCTGGCTCCTTACATTGCTCGCCAGCTTGGCCTGCAAGAGAAAGGACGGCCTCTAAGTACAGTGTGGTGCCCTGTTGCTGGGTGCACTGCCTCCCATGGTGGAATAGCTTGGCCAGTGTGGTGCCCTGTCGCTGGGTGCACTGCCTCCCATGGTGGAATAGCTTGGCCAGTGTGGTGCCCTGTTGCTGTGTGCACTGCCTCCCATGGTCGAATAGCTTGGCCAGTGTGGTGGCCTGTTGCTGTGTGCACTGCCTCCCATGGTCGAATAGCTTGGCCAGTGTGTTAAGTGCAGAAAGTGCTATTGATGATCATGCCAGTGCCATTGCTGCGGGAGGAGGGCTGGCCATTAGGCATTTGAGGTCCCTTTGCCCATAATGTGAGGTGCACATGCAAGGATGAGGGGGACACTGGAAAGGGTACTCACCTTCACCATCCGAGTGAGGTCGTTGAACTTCTTGCGGCATTGGTCCGCACTCCTGGGGACATCACAGGTGGATGACACCCTGCGGGCGATTTTGCCCCAGGCTCTCCTGTACTGGCTCCTGGGAGCCTTCCTGCCACTGTCCGGGCACAGGATCTCTCTTCTCTTCTCCACACCATGAATGAGCACACTCAGAGCATGCTCTGAAAAGCGCTGCGCTCGCTCACGGGCCCTCTCCATTGCTCCAGGCGCTATTTTGGCCCACCAGTAGTGCTGAGGCCTAGCTGCAGGGCTCCAGTATGCAGGGCGTGGCAGCAGTCAAAGTTGACCCTTCCCCCTTTAAGAGCTGGCCGGCGTCAGGGTGTCTGCTGTCAATCAAAACATGACCGCACCTGCACTGCGCCCGGCTTCGGCGTTATTAGGCCGCATCGCCGGCTTAGCGCCAGAACACAGCATTTCAACGCCGGTTTCAGCGCTCGGCCAAACTTAAGGCCAACTCTACTGAATTTCGGCGATGTGGCCTACACTTTCCGGTGGCCGCTAACTTTAGCGAGCGCCCGACTTTAGCGCCCCAAAAGTGTCCAGACTGAATTTCTAGGCCTTCATGTTTAAACAGGGTCCCTGACAGAGAGGCTCCATCTTTTAAAGAATTCCGCTACGGAAAGGCTACCTCTTTAAAAGGGATCCCTGATGGAGTGAATCCAGCTTTAAAGGAGCCCCTTACAGAGAGACTTCGGCCTAGAAATTCCCTTGGGTTTGCGCCCATTTAGGGGCGCAAGAGTGGGTTGCGCCGGAAGTTGCGTCGCCGCTGAAATTAGGTGGGCCTTTAAATCGGCGTAAGCCGGTAGTGCTGCACCGGCACCGATGACATCATCGGTGTGCGCAGCGCCCCGGTACTGCCCGAAACCACGCCGATCCCCATCTTCAGTAGCGGCCGCCTCTTCCCTGGCGGCCGCTAACAACGTTTTGAAAACCTGGCCGTGCTGCAGCCTTAGAGGCGCTATTTAAAGCGGAGGTGCGGCCGGCCGCTTTTTCGGCGGCCGCCTGCCCGCACCTCCTTCCCCGGCCTCCTCCACCCCCCCCCGCGGCATTGCCGGCTGGTTTCCGTGGAGCCCGGCACTTCGCCGTTGTGCCGGGCTCTTTTGCCGGCACTTTCAACGGGGCTCCGGCCGTTGCAGGCACCTCCCCCTTAAGAGAAGGGGGAGGCCTGCAGTACAGCAGCCTGCCGCTCCGCATCGGGTGGCGTAGCGGGACCGGGAGCGCTGAAATTCACTTTCAGCGCCCCAAGCGGGGCGGGCACACCCTGTACCAGCGCCCGCTTCCGCTTTGGGGCGCTGAAAGTGAATTTGGGGCGGGCACAACTGGCTCGGCGGCGGGCGCTAAATTTCCGGCGCAAACGTGCTGGCGGGGCGTCACCGAATTTATAGGCCGGAGCCTCTCTGTCAGGGACCCCGTTTAAACATGAAGGCCTATAAATTCGGTGACGCCCCGCCAGCACGTTTGCGCCGGAAATTTAGCGCCCGCCGCCGAGCCAGTTGTGCCCGCCCCAAATTCACTTTCAGCGCCCCAAAGCGGAAGCGGGCGCTGGTACAGGGTGTGCCCGCCCCGCTTGGGGCGCTGAAAGTGAATTTCAGCGCTCCCGGTCCCGCTACGCCACCCGATGCGGAGCGGCAGGCTGCTGTACTGCAGGCCTCCCCCTTCTCTTAAGGGGGAGGTGCCTGCAACGGCCGGAGCCCCGTTGAAAGTGCCGGCAAAAGAGCCCGGCACAACGGCAAAGTGCTGGGCTCCACGGAAACCAGCCGGCAATGCCGCGGGGGGGGGGGGGTGGAGGAGGCCGGGGAAGGAGGTGCGGGCAGGTGGCCGCCGAAAAAGCGGCCGGCCGCACCTCCGCTTTAAATAGCGCCTCTAAGGCTGCAGCACGGCCAGGTTTTCATAACGTTGTTAGCGGCCGCCAGGGAAGAGGCGGCCGCTACTGAAGATGGGGATCGGCGTTGTTTCGGGCGGTACCGGGGCGCTGCGCACACCGATGACGTCATCGGTGCCGGCGCAGCGCTACCGGCTTACGCCGATTTAAAGGCCCACCTAATTTCAGCGGCGACGCAACTTCCGGCGCAACCCACTCTTGCGCCCCTAAATGTGCGCAAACCCAAGGGAATTTCTAGGCCTCCATCTTTTAAAGAATTCCGCTACGGAGGGGCTACCTCTTTAAAAGGGGTCCCTGAGGGACAAAATCACTGCTTAAAAGGGGTACCTTATGGAGAGACACCTCTTTTAAAGGGGTTCCGAACAGAGAGGTTCCTTCATTAAAAGGGACCCCTGACGGAGAGACTCTCTCTTTAAATGGGGTCCCTGGTGGAAAGACTCCCTCTTTAATAGGGGAGCTTGATGGAGAGACTCCCTGAGGAGACACTCCCTCTTTAAAAGGTGTCCCTGATGGTTAGACTTCCTCTTTAAGCAGGGTCCCTGATGGAGAGATTCCCTCTTGAATAAGGGTCCCTGATTGAGAGACTGCCTCATTAAAAGGGGACCCTGATGAAGACCCCCTCTTTATAACGTATCCCTGATGGAGACACCGCCTCAATAAAAGGGATCCCTGACGGAGAGACTCCCTCTTTAAAGGGGGTCCCTGATGGAGAGACTCCCTCTTTTAAAAGGGTCCCTGATGGAGATACACCCACTTTAAACAGTGTCCCTGATGGAGAGATTCCCTCTTTACAAGTGGTCCCTGATGGAGAGACTCCATCTTTAAAAGGCGTCCTGATGTAGAGACTCCCTCTTTAAAATGGGCCAGTGGCGGGAGCGGTGAGAGAAGTGGTTCGGTGAGTATTTAAACACACTTTCCCAGGCGTTTTTTCACAGGCCATTGTCGGGAGAGGTGAGAGTGGAGAGTCAGTGTGTACTTAAACACACTATCGCAGGCTTTTTTTCACAGGCTATTGTCGGGAGTGGTCAGAGCGGAGAGACAGTGAGTATCTAAACTCATTTTCGCGGGCGTTTTTCACAGGCCATTGTCGGGAGCGGTGAGAGCGGAGACTCTGAGTATTTAAACTCACTTTCGCGGGCTCTTTTTCAGAGGTTTACCAATCTCGCAGACCAGCAGCAGCGTTCCAGAGCCAGGTCACGATTCAAAATGTGACGCAGGCAGGAGGAAGCGGCTGACTGGGTGAGTACCTATAATACTTTAAAGTTTACAGTAAAGGGTCATAGGTTATAATGTTTAGAGTGTCTTAATTCTGTGTTCATAGTTTCTAACATCTCTGTTGTGTAGTGGGGAGTACTAGGAAACAAGGGCCATTGAGTATATCATTTAATTCTAGTATAATTGTTGGTATTGATTTAATTTAAAATAATTAAAGGGTAAGTAATGGCAGCAAAGCTCAGCCCCGTGACATGCTCCTCTTGCACTATGTGGCAATTCAGGGGCACTTCCTGTGTCCCTGACGACCATGTGTGCGGGAAGAGTATCCAGCTGCACCTACTGGCAGACCACATTGCGGCACTGGAGATGCGAATGGATACACACGCGATGCTGAGGACATCATGCATATCATGTTTAATCAGATGGTCACACCGCAGGTAAAGGCTGCACAGGCAGGAAGTGAATTAATGACCGCCAGTTGAATAGTAGGCACAGGCAGGTAGTGCAGGGGTCCCCTGTGGCCATCCCCCTCTCAAACAGATATACCACTTTGGATATTGTTGGGGAGGATGGCTTATCGGGGAAGGCAGCAGCAACCAAATTACTGGCACCATGGGTGGTTCTGCTGCACGGGACGGGAGGAAAAAGAGAGCGAGAGCTATAATGATTTGGGATTCTATTGTAAGGGTAATCGATAGCCGTTTCTGCGGCCACAAACGTGACTCCAGGATGGTATGTTGCCTCCCTGGTGCAAGGGTCAATGATGTCTTGGAGCGGCTCCAGGGCATTCTGGAGGAGAAGGGTGAACAGCCAGTTGTTGTTGTGCATATAGGTACCAACGGTATAGGTAAAAACGGGATGAGGTCCTAAAAGCTGAATATAGGGAGTTAGGAGGTAAATTAAAAAATAGGGCCTCAAAGATAATAATATCAGAATTGCTACCAGTGCCAAGTGCTAGTCAGAGTAGAAAGAGAAGGATATTTCAGATGAATACTTGGCTAGAGGAATGCAGCAAGGGGGAGGGATTCCAACTCCTGGGACATTGGTACCGGTTCTGGGGGAGGTGGGACCAGTACATACTGGATGGTTTGCACCTGGGCAGGACCGGGACCGATGTCCTAGGGGGAATGTTTGCTGAGGCTCTTGGGGAGGGATTAAACTAAAATGGCAGGGGTTTGGGAAACTGTGCAGGGAGACAGAGGAAAGGGAAGCAAGGATTGAAGCAAAAGACAGGAAAGAGAAAAGCAAAAGTGGAAGTCAGAGCAATCAAGGGTGTAAATCAAACATGGCCACAGTAATCAATAATTTTAAAAGGTCTGAGAGTGTTAAAAAAATCAAGCCTGAAGGCTTTGTGTCTTAATGAGAGGAGAATTTGTAATATGGCGGACGAATTAGCTGTGCAAGTAGATGTAAACGGATATGATATAATTGGGATAACGGAGACATGGCTCCAGGGTTACCAAGGCTGGGAATTCAACATCCAGGGTTATGCAATATTCAGGAAGGACAGGCAAAAAGGAAAAGATGGTGGGGTAGCATTGCTGGTTAAAGAAGAGATTAACACAATAGAAAGGAGGGATATTAGCTCTGATGATGTGGAATCTGTATGGGTAGAGCAGAGAAATTCCAAGGGGCAGAAAACGTTAGTAGGAGCTGTATACAGACCACCAAACAGTAATGCTGAGGTTGGGGATGGCATTAAATGGGAAATTAGAGACACATGCAATAAGCACACAGCAGTTATCATGGGTGACTTTAATCTAAATATAGATTGGGCTAAACAATTTAGTAACAATAAAGTGGAGGTGGAATTCCTAGAGTGTGTACGGGATCGTTTCCTGGACCAATATGTCGAGGAACCAACTAGAGATCAGGCAATCTTAGACTGGGTATTATGTAACGAGAAAGGATTAATTGTTGTCCGAGGCCCCTCGGTGTGGAGCGATCATAATATGATTGAATTCTTCATTAAGGTGGAGAGTGAAGTATTTGTCTCAGAGACTAGGGTCCTGCATGTAAATAAAGGAAACTACGATGGTATGAGGTGCGAGTTGGCTAGGATTGTTTGGGGAACGTTACTTAAAGGGTTAACGGTGGATAGGCAATGGCAAACATTTAATGATCGCATGGATAAACTACAGATTTTGCTCATCCCTGTTTGAAATAAAAATATTAAAATGGTGACACAACCGTGGCTAACAAGGGAAATTAGGGATAGCATAAGATCCAAGGAGAGGACTAATCAATTGGTCAGAAAGAGCAACCAGCCTGAGGATTGGGTGCAGCTTACGATTCAGCAAAGGTGGACAAAGGGATTACTTAAGAGGGGGAAAATACAGTATCAGAGTAAGTTCTCAGCGAACATAAAAACTGACTGTAAAAGCTTCTATAGATATGTGAAGATAAAAAGATTGGAGAAGTCAAGAGTAGGTCCCTTGCAGTCAGAATCAGGGGAATTTATAATGGGGAACAAAGTTATGGCAGAACAATTAATTACATACTTTGGTTCTGTCTTCACAAAGGAGGAGACAAATAACCTACCAGAGATGTCGGGGAACATAGGGTCTAATGAGAGGGAGGAATTGAATGAAACAAGTATTTGTAGGGAAATGGATTTAGGGAAATTGACGGGATTGAAGGCCAATAAGTCCCCAGGACTGATAATCTGCATCCAAGGGTAATTAAGGAAGTGGCCCTAGAAATAGTAGATGCATTGCTGGTCATCTTCCAAAATTATATAGACTCTGAAACAGTTCCCATGGACGGGAGGATAGCTAATCTATCCCCACTCTTTAAAAACGGTGGAAGAGAGAAAATGGGGAATTCTAGACCGGTAAGCCTGACATCGGTAGTGGGGAAAATGCTAGAGTCCATTATAAAAGATGTAATAGCAGAGCACTTGGAAAATACTGACAGGATCGGACAAAGTCAACATGGATTTGCAAAAGTTAAAGCATGCTTGAATAATCTACAGCAAGTTTTTGAGGATGTAACTGGTAGAATAGATAAGGGTGAGCCAGTGGTGTGGTGTATTTGGACTTTCAGAAGGCTTTCAGTAAGCTCCTGCATAAGAGATTAGCGTGCAAAGTTCATGCACACGGGATTGGGGATAAGATACTGTGTTGGTTCGAGAACGGTTTGGCAGATAGGAAGCAAAGTGTTGGAGAAACTGATCTTCTTCCGAGTGGCTGGCAGTGACGAGTGGGGCATCGTAGTGATCGCTGCTAGGACTCCAACTAATCACAATATATATAAATGATCTAGGCGAGCGAATACTAGATGTAATATCTCCAATTTTGCAGATGACACAAAGCTGAGTGGGTGTGTGTGCTGTGAGGAGGATGTAGAGAAACTCCAGTATGGTTTGGGCAGGTTAGGTGATTGGTAGATGCATAGCAAATGCAGTATAATGTGGATAAATACGAGGTTATCCACTTCGGTTGCAAAAACAGGAAGACAGATGACTATCTGAACGGCAATAGATTGGGAAATGGGGAAGTGCAACGAGACCTGGGTGTCCTTGTGCACCTGTCGCTGAAGGTAAGCATGCAGATGCAGCAGGCTGTTAACAAGGCAAATGGAATGTTGGCCTTCATAGCGAGGTGATTCCAGTGCAGGAGCGAGGATGTCTTGCTGCAGTTGTACAGGGCTTTGGTGAGACCACACCTTGAGTATTGTGTGCAGTTTTGATCAACCTATCTGAGGCAGCATGTTCTTGCCATGGAGAAAGTGCAGCGAAGATTCACCAGACTGATACCTGGGCTGGCAGGAATGACTTATGAGGAGAGAATGGGTCGATTAGACTTATATTCGCTGGAGTTTAGAAGAATGAGAGGTGATCTCATTGAAACATAAAGTTCTAACAGGACTAGACAGACTAGATGCAGGAAGGATGTTCCTGATGGCAGGGTTTCAAGAACCAGGGGTCACAGTCTAAGGATAAGGGATGAGCCAGTTAGGACAGAGATGAGGAGAAATTTCTTCGCCCAGAGAGTGGTGAACCTGTGGAATTCCCTTCCACACAAGACAGTTGAAGCCAATTCATTAAATATATTCAAGAAGGAGTTAGATATATTTCTTAATGCTAAAAGGATGAAGGGGTATGTGGAGAAATCAGGGACAGGGTACTGAATTTGAATGTTCAGCCATGATCTCGTTGAATGGCGGAACAGGCTCGAGGGGCCGAATGGCCTACTCCTGCTCCTATCTTCTATATTTCTATGTTTCACATCGTAGGAAGGATATATTTACCCTGGAGGTAGTGCAGCGTAGATTTACCAGAATGATATCTGGAATCCAAAGGTTAAGTTACATGGGGAGATTACACACACAAGTTTTATATACCCTGGAATTTACAAGGTTAAGGGGTGACTTGTTCGATGTTTTCAAGATATTAAGGGGATCTGATAGGATAGATGGAGAGAAATTCCAGGGATTACAATCCTGGTTTGTGTAATCTCTCCTCGTATTTTAACCCTGGGAGTCCAAGTGTCATTCTGGTACATCTACGCTGGTTGTCAGCGGGAGGGGAGTCTAGAGGTAGGGGACATAGCCTAAAGGTTGGATCCAGATCTTCAAGTAATGAAGTTAGGAAACACTTCAACACGCAAAGGGTGGTAGAAGTTTGGAGCTCTCTTCCACAAACTGCAATTGATGCTAGGTCAATTGTTAATGTTACGTCCGAGATTGGTAGATTTTTGCAAACCAAAGTTATTAAGGGATATGGAGCAAAGGCCCATAGTTCTCAATTGGGATACCGATCAGCCATGACCTCATTGAATGACAGAAAAGGCTCGATGGGTCTGAACTGCCTCCTCCTGCTCCTATCTTCATCAAATCAACCTCTTAATCTTCGATATTGCAGAGACTACAAGCCTAGTTGAGGTAATTGGACCACGATCGACGTCAAGGTGAGGAAGTTGAAGATACATTTCGATCTAGGGGCATATCGTACCATCTCAAGGCTGGTCAGAAATTTGAGATAATCACAGATAAAGTCGGCAGGATTGTAGTGAGGGTCACAATGGAGGCCGACAGCAGCAAAGAATTCCAGGATTTAGGATGAAGCTCCATAGTACGCAATCTAAAAGATAAGGAAAATCAGAAATTACTGGGAGCCTCTTATCTAACTAGTCCTGTACCTGCCCTGCGAGCGCCCGATGCTGGCACTGGGCATAACATCAGCAGCCGTGCAGGTTACAACATCCCAAGTGTACATCCAAGTACTTTTTAAATGTGGTTATGGTTCCTGCCTCTACCACCCTATCAGGCAGTGAGTTCCAGACCCCTACAACCGTCTGGGTGAAGGCATTACCTCTCAAATTCCCTCTAACCCTTCCACCAATTCCTTTAAATCAGTGCCCCCAGGTTCTGACCGCTGTGCTGAGGGATATAGGTCCCTTCCATCCACTTTATCTAGGCTCCTTATGAGTTTATACACCTCAATAAGGTCTCGCCTCAACCTCCTCTGTTTAACAGAAAACAAACCCAGCCGATCCAGTCTTTCCTCATAGCTAAGATTCTCTACTCACGGCAACATCCTTGTAAATCTCTTCCATGCCCTCTCTAGTGCAATCACATCTGTCCTGTAATGTGGTGACCAGAACAGCACGCAGTACTCTAGCTGAGGCCTAACTAGTGTTTCATACAGTTGAAGGATATCCCCCCCTGCTATTTTATTCTATGCCACGGCTAATAAAGGCAAGCATTCCGTATCCCTTCTCAAGCACCTTATCTACCTGGCCTGCTACCTTCAGGAATCTGTGGACATGCACTCCAAGGTTCCATTGTTCCTCTGCACTACTCAGTGTCCTACCATTTAAAGTGTATTGCCTTTCCTTGTTAGCCCTCCCCAACTAGATTACCTCACACATCCCCGGATTGAATTCCAATTGCCAATGTTCTGCTCACCTGACCAATTTATTGATATGTTCCTACAGTCTACAGCTTCCTTCTTCAGTTTCAAGCGTACAGCTGATTTTAGTATCATCAGCAAACTTCTTAACCATAACCCTTATATTCAAGTCTAGACCATTGATATATACCACAAAAAGCAAGGGACCCAGTACTGAGCCCTGCAGAACCCCACTGGAAACAGCCTTCCAGTCACAACAACACCCATCAACCATTACAACCTACCTCGTGCCTCCGACTCAGCTTCGAATTCAAATTGACATTTTGCACTGGATCCTATGGCCTTTTAACTTTGTGACCAGTCAGCCATGTGGAAGCTTATCAAAAGCCATATGCACTATATCAAACGCACTACCCTCATCTACCCTCCTTGTTACCACCTCAAAAAATTCAATCAAGTTTGTCAGATACGACCATCCCTTAATAACTCCCTGTAGACTATTCTTGATTAATCGGTGGCATTCTAAATGAAGATGTTTCCTGTCCTTCAGAATTCTTTCCAAGAACTTTCCCACCACCGAGGTTAGGTGACTGACCTATAATTACTCGGTCTATCCTTTTCTCTCTTTTTAAACAAGGGTACCACATTAGCAGTCCTCCAGTCCTCCGGCACCACAACTGAAGCCAGAGTGGATTAGAAAATGATGGTCAGGGACTCTGCAATTTCCTCTTTTGTTTCGCTTAACAGCCTGGAATGCATTTCATCTGGGCCTGAGGATTTATACACTTTTAAAGCTGCTAAACCCCTTAATATCTCCTCTCTCAGTATATTTATTTTATCTAACATTTCACACTCCTCCTCCGTGATAGCAATGTCTGCATCGCCACTCTCCGTTGTGAAAACAGACGCAAACTAATCATTAAGAAACCTACCGACACCTCCCGCCTCCACAGAATGAGTACCCTGTTGATCTCTAATAGGCGCTATACTTTCTTTAGTTATCCTCTTACTCTTAATATATTTATAAAACACCTTTGGGTTATCCTTGATTTGTCTTGCCAAGAATTTCTCATGCTCTCCCTTTGCTTTCCTAACATCTTTTTTCATTGCACCCCTGCACTTTCTGTACTCCGCTAAAGATCCTGCAGTATTTAGCTCGCGGTTTCTGTCAAACGACTCCCTTTTTTTCTTTACCCTGCATATTAAATGCACATATTTGTTCTGAACTGTCCGGATCTCCTCCTTGAATGCCTCCCACTGCTCCGTGTGTGGGAAAGGATTCATTCGGCCATCCAGCCTGCTGACACACCAGCGGGTTCACACTGGGAGAGGCCGTTCACCTGCTCTGTTTGTGGGAAGGGGTGAATTTCTTCATCCAGCCTGCTGACACACCAGCGGGTTCACACTGGGAGAGGCCGTTCACCTGCTCTGTTTGTGGGAAGGGGTGAATTTCTTCATCCAGCCTCCTGAGCACGGATGCGGGTTCTGAAACTGCCCTCAGTTTTTAACATTTTGTCAACTGTCCCGCCTCCAGACCCGTCTCCTCAGGGCTGGGAAAATGTAGATTTTTGTCTTTGCCACCTGGGTATTTAGAACCACCTGGCTGGAGCTCAGAAAGGTCAATGTGGGGGGAAGGATCATATGGTGAGAACAGATCATCAGCCTGGACACAATATTTCAAGGTCACACTGAGTGGGGCAAACGGCACTTTGGACTTTGTCGTTTTCCTTCTCTGACAGCAAAGTCCCCACGCAGGTTAATCATTAATGTGTCCCAGACACTCTGGCCTAGAAATTCAGTTGGCTGCGCCAGCCGTTAGCGCCTTAGGAGGAGTAGATCTCGAGCGCTAGGCGCTTAGCGCCCGGGCGCAGCGCGACCTCGCCCCAACTTCAGTAGACATTTAGCGCCGGCGCAAAGTCTTTGCGCGCGTCATTTCCTCGTGCAACGCCCTTTGTGCGCCCCAAACCGGAACTTCAGTCGCGCCGGCCCATTGAGCGCCGGGCGCCCCTAACGACTGTGGAGTGGAACGGTGCACAGCCGAAGCGGGCCGCGGGGAGCGCAAATTAAAGGGCACTTACCCTGCACTATAAAGTGCAGCCATTTTGCAGCAATCACTCTTGTGCAACGGATTTTTTGAAAAAAAACAAGGAAGGGAGCTTACTGCTTTGGCCCAACACTAGGACAGGTATTTTTGGCTTCAGGCCAGAGCTTTGCAATTCGCCTTCACTGATATCTCATTGTTTGCCAGCATATTATGGTGGCTGCATGGGGTGCCAATGCTGAGTTTCAGGATTATGTCGGAAGGGCTCGCAGACGCTGTGTGAGAGGGGCAGCCCTGGCTAGACGCAGAGGGGGCAACAGGCGTCGGCAACATGGGCCTTACCCACTCAGGCAATACCGCCAGCAGGTCTCGTATCTCAACATGACTGGCGCGCAATGTGTTAGGAGGCTGCGATTCAGAAGGGAGGTGGTTGCAGAGATCTGCCAGCTGCTTCACAGAGATCTGCGTCCACAGCTGAGGTGCAGGACGTCTCTGTCGGTGGAAGTGAAGGTGACGGTGGCTCTGAACTTCTATGCCACCGGCTCCTTCCAATCAGCTGCTGGGGACATTGCTAACATATCCCAGTTCGCCGTGCATTGCTGCATCCACCAGGTCACCAATGCCCTTTTCAGAAGGAGACGCCAATTCATCTCCTTCCCCATGACCCTGGAGAGGCAGCAGCAGCGTGCAGTGGGATTTGCAAGAATTGCGGACTTCCCCATGGTGCAGGGCGCCATTGACTGCACGCATGTGGCTTTGCGGGCACCTCTGGACCATCCCGAGGATTACCGCAACCGGAAGGGCTACCATTCCCTCAACGTACAGCTGGTGTGTGACCACAGGCAGTGCATCCTAGCTGTCAATGCCCGCTTTCCAGGCAGCAGCCACGATGCCTTTATCCTGCGACAGACTACTGTGGCTGACATCTTCCAGGCACAGCCTCACCCAAGAGGATGGCTTATCGGGGACAAAGGCTATCCTTTGTGTACCTGGCTCATGACCCCGCTCCGCGCGCCCACGACCCCTGCTGAAGAGGCATACAACGAGAGCCATCAAGCGACCAGGAACCTCATCGAACAAACAATCGGCGTCCTGAAGCAACGGTTCCGCTGTCTGGATCGCTCCGGGGGAGCCCTCCAGTATTCGCAGGAGCGAGTCTCCCAATTCGTCGTCGTTTGCTGCATGCTGCGCAACCTGGCTATCCGCAGGACTCAGGCACTGCCACCTCACGTTGGACCACCACCTCAGGAGGAGGAGCAGGAGGAGCATGAGGAGGAGGAGGACGAGGAGTACCAGCCCAGGAGGGAGGCAGAAGGTCCAAGGGCCGCCCGTCGGTGGCTTATTGAACGTCACTTCTAGGCCCCCTGTCAGGGAATGGCTTGTGCCAATGATAGAACATGATTGCAGCCGCTCCGCAAGCCCTCAGCCGGTTAAGGCAACAAACACTTCAAAGATCAAACATGGACAATGTGAATAAATAAAATGGTTTATTGTACAAACTCAGGGCCCTTCCCACATGAAAACCAAGAACACACGAAACCCCCAAAAAACACTCACACACATGACTCACTCCCACAACCTGGGGAGGATTAACAAAAGATGTGAACAAAAATGGCCTCATCCTCGGCCTTCAAAAAACAACCATTCCAAAAAACACAACATTTGGACACACCCTCTACTTTGTGTCCCGCGAGGGCGATGCCTTCTGCAAACTTTGCCGGCCCCTGGACGCCCTGCTGCTCCTCCTCAAAGTGAGGCCAGTGGCTGCTGCAAGGCTGGGGGAAGGCTCCTGAGGGGCACATGTCGTGACGGCAGATGCCCTTGGGGGTCGGCCTAGACGAGGTCTGGCCCTCGAGGGGCCGGCTGGTGAATGCTGCAGCTGTGGCTGGCCAGCATCAGTCGCTGCAGCAGCTCGTGGCAGCTCCACTGGGGGAGTGGCAGTGGCAGCTGGAGGAATGGGGGCAAGCTGGCGGATGGCAGGCGCTCGCTGGTTGCCTGAGACACTGGCACTCGCCCAGGCCAGCACTGCAGCATGCGCAGCAATCTGCCGAGGGACCGACCGCTGTGCTGCTGCAGCGCGCCGGGTGTCCTGGCGATGCCGGGCTGACACAGCGAGTGTGGCAGCAGTGAGTGCCCGTGTTGCCCTGTTCTGTGACCGCATCAGAGCAGCCAGTGACTGCACGGCACCACTGATCACCTGGCCAGTCGCTGCCAGAGAGGCCCCGAATTCGGTGACACTCCGAGACAGGGACTCGATGGCCTCAGGCATCCGTCCCACTACCCCCATGAGCTCCGTGTGCCGGTGCTCCGAGTCCGCGGACATGTCCTCGAGGCGGCGCATCTCCTCGGCGTTGACCGTCTCCGGACTGGAGGCCGGACTCTCCCTCTGGGGAGAAGGCCGCCGAACTGGCCGACCCTTCCTGCGTTGCTGGACGCCGCTGGGCCCAGCAATTGGACTCCCCTCCGACCCTTCCCCCCTCTGGGGAGAAGGCCGCTGAGCTTCCACCCCCCTCCCGCGTTTCTGCAGGCCGCTGGTCCCAGGAGCTACACTCCCCTCCGACACTTCCCCCACGCTCCCCTCCAGGGAAGACGTCTCCCCTACAGTGGCATGGCTTGCCACGGCTGAGGGGTCCCCTGATGGGCCGCCTTCCTCTTGCTCCTCCTCCTCCTCCTCTTCTGAGGGGCTGTCACTGGCAACTTCAGGGACCTCCTCCTCACCATCTGAAAGCAGGAAGGCACAAGAGTAGCTTTAGAGTGAGGAGAGGGCGTCAGCGAGGGATGCATGAGTGGTGGCATTCAGCGCATTGGTCGGACAGTGGCAAAGGATGTAGATCTGATGCGCAAGTGGGACGAGAGAGGTCCAAAAGGTGATGTCCTTACCATTGGTGCCCAGAACAGGGTCGGCATCTCCAGATGCAACGGGGCCAATCACCCGGGCACCCATGATGCGCTCCACGCGCTGTTGCAGCTCGGTGAGCGGCTGGATCTGGGGTCCGCCTCCCCCGGTCACAGTCCGGCTCCTCTTATTATTGGCCAGCTTGGCCTGCAAGAGAAAGGACGGCCTCTAAGTACAGTGTGTAGCCCTGATCTTGTGTGCACTGCCTCCCATGGTGGAATAGCCTGGCCAGTGTGTAGCCCTGATCTTGTGTGCACTGCCTCCCATGGTGGAATAGCCTGGCCAGTGTGTAGCCCTGATCTTGTGTGCACTGCCTCCCATGGTCGAATAGCCTGGCCAGTGTGTTAAGTGCACAATGTGCAATTGATGCTCATGACTGTCCCATAGCTGCTGCATGAGGGCTGGCCATTAGGGCTTTCAGGTCCCTTTGCCCATAATGTGAGGTGCACATGCAAGGATGAGGAGGACACTGGAAAGGGTACTCACTAGGGTTGCAAAATTCTGGGAATTTTTAAAAGAGGAAACTTTCCATGGGAATTTTTGGGAATTTATGGGAATTTTGGGAATTTATGGGAATTTTGAGTTTTTTTGCACACTGATGGTTTTTGTCTCTGACCCTTATATTATCTTTGTCATCAAAATAGACATACTGTTCCATACAAATAAAAACAGGCTTTCAAAACTTTATTTAGGTTATAATTTTGAACTTTATTGAACCCCCACAAAAAAGACCCATCTAAAATAAAATAAAAAGAGCGTCAGCTTATTTAGCCTGTAATTTGTCCTTATTTTGTCCCTTTGAGTCTTCTACTCATGAGTCTTCTGAGTCTTGTACTCCTCATTGCTCCTCCTGATTCTCTGACTCTGGCTCTGACGTGTCCATTTCCTCCTCTGTGTCAGTGTCTAGCTGTGTGGTGGACACTTCTGTATCTGGCTCAATAAGTTGTAGGTTCGCCCGGATAGCCACCGCAATAAGTTGTAGGTTCGCCCGGATAGCCACCAGTTTCTCCACTCTCTTGTTAGTCAGCCTGTTGCGCACCTTTGTATGCGTATTCCCAAAAAGTGACCAGTTTCGTTCAGAGGCCGCTGATGAAGGTGGGATTTGGAGTATCACCGATGCAATAGGTGACAGGGCCTCAGATGCACAAAGTCCCTTCCACCAGGTATGTGCACTGATATGCTTGCATGATTCCCATATCCCATCCCCATTCCAAAGACCTTGCTTGGTAGAGAACTTTGCCAGACTTCCCAGAACTTTGCCCACATCCAGAGTGAGATGGTGTGAGAGGGTAGAAATCACACTAAGCGCTGTTGATCTGTTCTCCAGAAAGTATTGGTCTCCCAACATGCTTTGGGTGCAGCATGAATCGGCTTGACACAAAATTCTTGACGCGTCTGTATGAATTGAACAATTGCCTTCTCCTCTGCTTTGAGCAGCAGGGATGTGGGTAGGGCAATGCTGATTTGTTCTTTTAAATCAGTAAAAAGCCTGAGAACATCTGACAAGACAGCGTCATCTCCTTCAATCTGAGCAATTGCAGATGCTACTGGTGAGAGTAGTTTAAGGCTGCTAACCACTCTCTCCCAAAACACATCATCCAGCAGTATTTTCTTGATGGTGGTTTCCATATCCCTAGACTGGGATATTGCCATTACTTGCAGTGACTCCTTACCCTCCAGAAGGCTGTTGTACATTATGACAACACCACCCCATCTAGTGTTGTTGGGCAGCTTCAGTGTGGTGTTCTTGTGCTTTGTCATTTGCTTGGAGTTGTAGGTTGCTGCAACTACCTGTTTTCCCCTGACATACTTAACAACTTGCTTGGCTCTCTTGTACAGTGCTTCCATGGTTCTCAAACCCATGATGTCCTTGAGGAGCAGGTTAACCCCATGAGCTGCGCACCCAATAGACGTAATATGAGTGAAGTTGTTGCATTTGGATAAATGCTGCTGCATCTTTGTGGCATTCTTTACATATGGCTTTCTACAGTGTTTGCACATGTACACAGTCTTTCCATCTTTAATGCCTGGGGTAAAATGCTTCCACACATCCGACGGTAAACGTGGCATTGTTCTATGCAGAGAAATAAAAGGCATTCATCTCTGTGTCGAACTGCGGTCGATCAGCACGATTGCAACAGGGTGAGTACATTTTTGCTGATGCTCCATGTGATGGAAGCATGACCTGTACACACACGACGCTACATCACCAATAGTGTATTATTTTGTATATTTTAAATTGAAGGACAAGTAACTGGTTTATTTGGTATAAAGTCTGATTTACTTACTGCATCATCACAACATCAGCAGAAAACAAAATGACTTCCCTCAGGACCCCTAACCTGGATCTTAAAAAAACTATAGCATTCTTACAGATGCCTGCAGGCCAATCACAATTCGATATGCAAATATTACAAATAGAGGGAGCTAATCGCTCATCCACTCATCCAACCAATCAGGACACATTTGTTCATAGTCACACACAAAACTTATAATTATTAAAACA
This sequence comes from Somniosus microcephalus, assembly GCF_052327205.1. Classification (NCBI taxonomy): domain Eukaryota; kingdom Metazoa; phylum Chordata; class Chondrichthyes; order Squaliformes; family Somniosidae; genus Somniosus; species Somniosus microcephalus. The sequence goes on from NC_140998.1 coordinate 232,016,574, forward strand.
AGCCAAGTAAGAAGATAAACATATATTGATTAAGAAATTCCTTAATAATTAAGATTCCATCTCTGTTAGTAATTTTAAGAGAGGACCTATGGAAAAAAAAGAAAGAAATACAAAAAAACCAATATTATGCTAGCATGTGCTTTTTTGGGCAAAATTCCCCAAATTCCCAAGCTAAACTTCCCGTGGAAAATTTCCGGAAATTTACCGGAAATTTACCAGAAACTTTCCACCCCTTTGCAACCCTAGTACTCACCCTGACAATCCTGGCGAGGTCATTGAGCTTTTTGTGGCATTGTACAGCGCTCCTGGGGACCTCACTGTTGGATGTCACCCTGGTGGCGACATGCTTCCAGGCTTCCTGGTAGACGCGGGCCGGCGGCTTCCTCCCATTGTCTGGGAACAAAATATGGCGTCTCTTCTCCACAGCGCTAACCAGCACCCTCAGATCATGCTCTGAGAAGCGCTGAGCTCGTTCACGGGCCTTCTCCATACTTTGAGGCGCTATTTGGGTCCAGCAGCAGTGTTCAGGCCTAGCTGGAGGGCTCCAGTGTCCAGGGCGTGGCAGCAGACCAAGTCGACCCTTCCCCCTTAAGAGCTGGCCGGCGCCAGGGTGTCTGCTATCAATCAAGAAATGGCCGCACCTGCGCTGCGCCCGGCCTCGGCGGTATCGCTCAGCACCTCCGGCTTAGCGCCTAAAGAGAGCCGTGCATCGCCAGTTTTAGCGCTCAAGCAAACTCTTAAGGCGAAGCTAATGAATATCGGCGAAGTGGCCTCGAATTTGCGCCGGCCGCAAACTTTAGCGGCCGCCCGACTTTACCGCCCCAAAAGTGGCTATAATGAATTTCTAGGCCCATATATGGACACTGGCCAACCCAACCTTTGATGAGAAAAGGGTTAAAACCTCGATACTCAAATAACAACTTTACACAGACTTACTGCGAGAACAAAGGAACAGACTTAAGAAAACGTCATCTGTGTCCGACAGGTTCCAGAGATCATATAAATATATTCAAGAAGGAGTTAGATATATTTCTTAAGGCTAAAGTGATCAAGGGATATGGGGAGAAGGCAGGGACAGGGTACTGAATTTAAATGATCAGCCATGATCTCATTGAATGGCGGAGCAGGCTCGAGGGGCCGAATGGCTGACTCCTGCTCCGATCTTCTATGTTTCTATGAGACCAAGGGCTGTGAGCTACTCATTAAAACTATCGCCTAATGTTAAGTATATTACGCTGTAAGCTTAATAAATCTTGATCTATTGCTCAAACATACTAACTGCTGCCTATTGGTGTCTTGTCCAAGAACTCTGAGAGATCATTAAGATCTTACAATTGGTACCCCAGATGGGACAAGACAAAGTGGCGAGTATTGTGTAATAGATCGGACCTCAAAAGTAGCTTCCTGATCAGCTGCTACCCTTGAGGAGGGATAAACCCCGCAGGGAGTGGGGAGTGCCCGAGAATTGCGCGCCGATAGTTATTGATGTTAGAGGTCTGTTAGGAAAATCACCAAATGGCTAGTAAAATTTTTATTAATGCATATCAGAGTAAATTAGACAGAGGCGCCTGTGCGGAGGAAGTCCAGGTATTATTGATGGAACGTTTAACCAAAGGAGACCGAGTCCCGTTGAAGAAGTGATAAACTTGATTCAGGAACGTGTGAATCAGAAAAAACACAACGAGTTAAGAGAGAAACTTCTTCTTCTTCTTAGGCAGTCCCTCGGAACCGAGGATGATTTGCTTCCACATTAAAAATGACAGGGTACTGCAGGGATTTTATTGAAGACTATGCAGCCACGGCAGCCCCTTTGCTTAGACTCCTTAGGAAAGGAGTAGGATGGTGTTGGGATGAGAGTTGTAAGGAGGCATTTACTCACCTAAAGGAAAATTTACAAACTGCACCCGCACCAGGAGCAATAAACAGGAACAAAGATTTTGATCTGGAGGTAGCAGCTACTGGGGATAGTTTGAGTGCAGTGTTGCTCCAAGAACGACATGACAAGTTGAGGCCAGTGGCTTATGCCTCCCGAGTCCTGACAGATGTGGAGAGGGGTTACTCCAACTGTGAAAGACACCTTTTGGCGAGCTATTGGTCCGTCAAACGTTTCCAATTATTTACGGGGTCATCTTTAATAACCTTACTGACATGTCATACCCCGACACAGATGCTATTGGACGGGAGGATAAAAGATGGGACAGTGAGTAGCAGTCGTATTGCCCACTGGACATTGCTTCTCTCCCAGATGAACCTGAGGGTGGAAAGATTGGCGGAACCTAAGCTGGCCTTGAACATGATTTATCCAGGGACGAATCATGTGTGCACTATAGAAGGGGTATGGGATGTAAACGTGGGATTCCGGGCCGGGCAACATCCGACAGGGAGAGATATATATGTGGGTGGGTCCAGCTCGGTGACAAATGGAGAGTGTAGGACAGGGTGTGGGATTTATGACCCAGGGGCTGGGAATAGAGAAAGCCATCAAACTCCCCAGCACACTGAGCGCAGAGCAGGCCGAGCTGGCGGCTGTAGCTTATGTGGTCAGGCATCCCGAGGAATTCCCAACCCCCTACACAATATGCTCAGACCTGTTCACGTGCAATTCTTGCACTGAGTATCTGGCAATATGGGCTAGACGAGAATTCAAGTCCGCCGACGGGAAACCGTCAGTAATCGCCCCACTGCTGAACACAATCCTGGGCGTTACGGGCAATAAAGGGGAGCATTACATTGAAAAAGTAAAGGCGCACTCAAAAGCCGAGTCTAAATGGAAAGGTAACCAGAAGGCCGACGAGTTGGCAAAAAAGGGGCCAGGGAGGGAGTACTTTGGGACCCGTACCGATCTGGACAGATCGCGGCCATAAGGGATATGGAGGGCCCACAGGAGGTGAAGTTGCCCCCAGGCCTGACCCAGGTTCAAGCACAAGATGCGGTTTTAAAAACCGTGATTAAGAAAAGGGTAGAAGGGGAACCAATTGATGGTCCTTTTGGAGCAGCAGATATAGTGGTCAAAGAGGGGATGTTGTTTAAAGGGGAAAGGTGGATCGTGCCCACACAGTACCAGGAGGAATTTATACAGCTAGCTCACGGGGGTCCGGGAGCTGGACAGCCAGGGCCGGAAAATACCTGGAAGAAAGTGGAGGAGGTGGGTTGGTGGCCTCATCTCAGGGAAGAGGTGAAGGAGTATTGCAGTGAGTGCCTAGTGTGCGCTGCGAATAATCTAGAACCCCACCGTAGAAAGGCACCGTTGGGACAGATTAGGAGGGTAGAGGGACCATGGCATTCATAGAAACATAGAAACATTGAAGATAGGAGCAGGAGTCGGCCATTCGGCCCCTCGAGCCTACTCCGCCATTCAATGAGATCATGCCTGATCATCCAAATTCAGTACCCTGTCCCTGCCTTCTCCCCATATCACTTGATCCCTTTAGCCTTAAGAAATATATTTAACTCCTTCTTGAATATATTTAATGAATTGGCCTCAACTGCCTTGTGTGGCAGAGAATTCCACAGGTTCACCACTCTCTGGATGAAGAAATTCCACCTCATCTCTGTCCTAAATGGCTTACCCCTTATCTTTAGACTGTGACCCCTGGTTCTGAACTCCCCGACCATCGGGAACATCCTTCCTGCATCTAGTCTGTCTAATCCTGTTAGAATTTTATAAGTTTCAATGAGATCCCCTCTCATTCTTCTAAACTCCAGCGAGTACAAGCCCAATCGACCCAATCTCTCCTCATACGTCATTCCTGCCATCCCAGGTATCAGCCGAGTGAATCTTCGCTGCACTCCTTCCATGGCAAGAACATCCTTCCTCAGATAAGGATCCTTAGATCCTCTATTCTATACAAATAGACTTCATTGGGCCCCTGCCCACCACAAAAGCAGACAACAAGTATTGTCTGGTGTTGGTGGATGTTTTCTCTAAGTGGGTTGAGGCCTTCCCTTGTCGAACAGCCACAGCGTTAAACACGGCTAAGATCCTAGTAAGGGATGTATTCTCCCGATGGGGATTGCCCCAGGTGGTGGAATCAGATCAGGGGAGCCATTTCACAGGACAAGTCTTGCAGACCACCCTGAAACTTTTAGGGATACAGGGAAAATGGCATGTGGCCCACAACCCCCAATCATCGGGAATAGTGGAAAGGATGAACCGGACCTTAAAGGAAAGGCTTAGGAAGGAGATAGGGGGGTACCCAAAGAAATGGGACGAGGTCCTGCCTCTAGTTCTCATGAATATCCGGGCCAGCCTCTCCAAAAGCACAGGGCACTCTCCGTATGAGCTGATGACCGGTAGGGCGGTGAGGACCCCGACTCACGTGTTGGTACCGGTCCTGACCGAAGCCCAAATGAGGGAGGTCAACCGGGACAGGTTCGTAAAAGACCTGCATGAGACCTTGAGGAAAGTACAATGGGAGAGATTGTGTAGAATGGGCCGATACTCTCTGGAGTTTAGAAGAATGAGAAGTGATCTCATTAAAACATACAAGATTCTGAGGGGGATTGACAGGGTAGATGCTGAGAGGTTGTTTCCCCTGGCTGGAGTGTCTAGAACTAGGGGACATAGTCTCAGGATAAGGGGTCGGCCATTTAAGAGCGAGATGAGGAGGAATTTCTTCACTCAGCGGGTGGTGAATCTTTGGAATTCTCTGCCCCAGGGGGCTGTGGATGCTGAGTCTTTGAGTATATTCAAGGCTGAGGTCGATAGATTTTTGGACTCTAGGGGAATCAAGGGATATGGAGATCATGCGGGAAAGTGGAGTTGAGGTCGATGATCAGCCATGATCTTATTGAATGGCGGAGCAGGCTCGAGGGGCCGTATGGCCGACTCCTGCTCCTAATTCTTATGTTCTTATACCATTCGGGAATCATGTTTGTGGTTGCAGAAATGCCTGTCTATGCTGCTAACTATGGAATCCCCTATGACTACTGCATTTCTGCTCTTTCTTTTTCCCCTGTGTGCAGTCAAATCTCTCGTGGTGCCAGGGGTTTAATTCCTACTGCATTCTTCCAAGGAGTCGTCACCCTCCCTGGTATTCAAAACTGAAAACCGGTTAGCGAGTGCCACTGGCTTGGGGGATTCCTGCGCTACCTGAGTCTTCCTCCTACCCTGTCTGGTGATCACCCACTCCCTCACCTCCTGCACCTTCTGTGGCAGTAGGGTGACCCACTTCCAGGAAACTCTCGAACTCCCTGATGCACTGCAGTGACTCCAGCCGCTCCTCAAGCTCCGAATCTCACAGCGTGAGCTCGAGCAACTGGCAGAGCTTCGTGCACACCGTGATCCTGCTCTTGCATCACTGTCCAAACCCCCGGGTTAGGGAGAGGATAGCTCAGCCAGGGTCGCTGCTCTGATTACTATCCAGTGCCCCCATCGGAAAGGTGCATGTGTGATAGCATGGGCTTGGGTTTCGCTGTAAAAATTCCAATGGTTCAATAACCTGTGATCTTCACTGTTTAGACTCTCGCATTAAGAATGGCCGCATGAGTGAAGGATCGGAGAGGGCCCAGTCATCGTGGAACAATACCGACCCCCCGCCAGAGCCAGCACATTCAGGAGAGGGGAAGTGAAGGCTACAGGCACCGCCTCACGCTGGGTACAGGCACCGCCTCACGCTGGGTACAGGCACCGCCTCGTGCTGGGTTTAGGCACCGCCTCGTGCTGGGTACAGGCACCGCCCCACGCTGGGTACAGGCACCGTCTCGTGCTGGGTATAGGCACCGCCTCGCACTGGGTACAGGCACCACCCCGTGCTGGGTACAGACACCGCCCCATGCTGGGTACAGGCACCGCCCTGCGCTGGGTACAGGCACCGCCTCACGCTGGGTACAGGCACCGCCTCGCTCTGGGTACACGCACCGCCCTGTGCTGGGTACAGGCACCGCCCCACGCTGGGTACAGGCACCGTCTCGCGCTGGGTATAGGCACCGCCCCATGCTGGGTACAGGCACCGCCCTGTGCTGGGTACAGGCACCGTCTCGCGCTGGGTACAGGCACCGCCTCACGCTGGGTACAGGCACCGCCTCACGCTGGGTACAGGCACCGCCTCGTGCTGGGTATAGGCACCGCCTCGTGCTGGGTACAGGCACCGCCCCACGCTGGGTACAGGCACCGCCTCGCTCTGGGTACACGCACCGCCCTGTGCTGGGTACAGGCACCGCCCCACGCTGGGTACAGGCACCGTCTCGCGCTGGGTATAGGCACCGCCTCGCACTGGGTACAGGCACCGCCCCGTGCTGGATACAGACACCGTCTCGCGCTGGGTATAGGCACCGCCTCGCACTGGGTACAGGCACCGCCCCGTGCTGGGTACAGACACCGCCCCATGCTGGGTACAGGCACCGCCCTGCGCTGGGTACAGGCACCGCCTCACGCTGGGTACAGGCACCGCCTCGCTCTGGGTACACGCACCGCCCTGTGCTGGGTACAGGCACCGCCTCGCGCTGGGTACAGGCACTGCCCCGCACTGCATACAGGCACTGCCCTGCGCTGGGTACAGGCACCGCCCCGCGCTGGATACAGGCACCGCCCTGCACTGGGTACAGGCACTGCCCCGCGCTGGGTACAGGCACCGCCTTGCGCTGGGTAGAGGCTCTGTCTCTCACTGGTTACAGGCTCCACCTCGCGCTGGGTACAGGCACCGCCCCGCGCTGGGTACAGTCTCCGTCTCTCACTGGGTACAGGCTCCGCCTCGCACTGGGTACAGGCACCGCCCCGCGCTGGGTACAGGCTCCGCCTCGCTCTGGGTACAGGAACCGCCTCGCGTTGGTTACAGGCACCGCACTGCGTGGGGTACAGGCACCGCCCCACGCTGGGTACAGGCACCGCCTAGCGCTGGGTACAGGCACCGCCCCGCACTGGGTACAGGCACTGCCCCATGCTAGGTACAGGCATTGGCCCACATTGGGTACAGGCACCGCCCTGCGCTGGGTACAGGCACCGCCTCGCGCTGGGTACAGGCACCGCCCCATGCTGGGTACAGGAACCGCCTTGCGCTGGGTATAGGCTGTGCCTCGCATTGGGTACAGGCACTGCCCAACGCTGGGTACAGGCACCGCCCTGCGCTGGGTACAGGCACCGCCTTGCACTGGGCACAGGCACCGCCCCATGCTGGGTACAGGCACCACCTTGCGCTGGGTACAGGCTGTGCCTCGCATTGGGTACAGGCACCGCCTCACACTGGGTACAGGCACTGCCCCATGCTGGGTACAGGCACCGCCCTGTGTTGGGTACAGGCACCGCACTGCGGTGTGTACAGGCACCGCCTCATGCTGGGTACAGGCACCGCTCCGCGCTGGGTACAGGCACCACCCTGCGCTGGGTACAGGCACCGCCCTGCGCTGGGTACAGGCACCGCCCCATGCTGGGTACAGGCACCACCTTGCGCTGGGTACAGGCACCGCCTCGCTCTGGGTGCAGGCACCACCCTGCGCTGGGTACAGGCACCGCCCCGTGCTGGGTACATGCACCACCCTGCACTGGGTACAGGCACCGCCTCGCGCTGGGTACAGGCACCGCCTCGCGCTGGGTACAGGCATTGCCTCGTGCTGGGTACAGGCACCGCCTAGTGCTGGGTACAGGCACCGCCCCACACTGGGTACAGGCACTGCCTCGCGCTGGGTACAGGCACCGCCCCGTGCTGGGTACAGGCACCGCCTCGCGATGGGTACAGGCACCGCCCCGCGCTGGGTACAGGCACCGCCCCACGCTGGGTACAGGCATTGGCCCACATTGGGTACAGGCACCGCCCAGTGCTGGGTACAGGCACCGCCTCGCGCTGGGTACAGGCACCGCCCCGCACTGGGTACAGGCTGTGCCTCGCGTTGGGTACAGGCACCATAAGCACTGATTCACGAGGAACATTTTGTCCTAATTGATCAGATCTGGTTTGGTCCAATCAGGTCACATTCAAACATGGCCTGTCCATTCGAGCAGGCCAGGACATGTAAATCTTGATTGGGGCAGAGGGGTGGAAGAGGAAAGACCCAACCCAGGAACTTTGGGCCGTGGAGCGGCCCTTAGCACTATTACTAGCTGGAGTATAACACGTGGGAGGTATCAGCGCTGTGTTACAATGCACTTGGCTTAATACAGACCACTCCCATTACATGAGGTTCCATGATTCCCCTCTGAATACTTACTTCCTTCACAGGCCCTTTATCAGCACTTTACAGCAAAGAGCTGGGCACCTGTTCTAGGGTAGGAGACCAACATAACTCGAGACAGCCTGCCATTTTACAGATCTGTGAGGTTTCCCTTGGCTGTCAGGTGGTACTTCTTAGAGGTGGACGGAAGTACTGAGTGGGGTGCCCTAGGGCTCAGTGCTGGGATTATTACTGTCTCTAACTTGCGTCAATGGCTTGGATGCAGAAACTCAATGTAAACTCGGTGCACGGTGGCATAGTGGTTAGCACTGTTGCCTCACAGCACCAGGGACCCAGGTTCAAATCCGGCCTCGGGCGACTGTCTGTGTGGAGTTTGCACATTCTCCCCGTGTTTGCGTGGGTTTCCTCCGGGTGCTCCGGTTTCCTCCCACAGTCCAAAGATGTGCGGGTTAGGTTGATTGGCTATGATAAATTGACCCTTAGTGTTAGGGGGATTAAATACGTGGGGTTACGGGGATAGGGTGGGATATGTGTTGGTGTAGGGGTTACGGGGATTGGGTGGGATATGTGTCGGTGCAGGCTCGATGGGCCGAAATGGCCTCTATCTGCACTGTGGGGTTTCTGTGATTCTGTGAAACTGGTCGAATTTGATGATGATATCAAACTAGGAGGAGCTCGGGAGTTGGAGGGGGCAGCTCTGAAATGATAGAATGAGGTGGACATAATTTGCAAGTGTGCAGAACAACGGAAGGTGGAATTTACAGCGTAAGTTACAGTAAACAGGAAGGAAAAGTAGATAAAACACATACTTCATGAATGGTATTAAAACAGATAAGGATGATGCTGAACTAGCCCTAGGAGTCTCCGTCGAATGGACAGCCAACATGTCCAACCAATGCAGAGGAACAGTGAACAAAGCCCGTAATATGTTAAACAGCATCGTTAGAACAGTAGAATAAAAGTCAGAGGGGATAACGGTCACACTGTACAGGGTCTCTGGTCAGACAGCTCCTTGAGCACTGTGTCCAGTTCTGGTCAGACCCACCTTGGGCACTGTGTCCAGTTCTGGTCAGACTGCACTTTGAGCACTGTGTCCAGTTCTGGTCAGACAGCTCCTTGAGCACTGTGTCCAGTTCCAGTCAGACCCACCTTGAGCACTGTGTCCAGTTCAGGTCAGTCCCACCTTGAGCACTGTGTCCAGTTCTGGTCAGACCCACCTTGAGCACTGTGTCCAGTTCTGGTCAGACCCACCTCGAGCACTGTGTCCAGTTCTGGTCAGACCCACCTTGAGCACTGGGTCCAGTTCTGGTCAGACCCACCTTGAGCACTGTGTCCAGTTCTGGTCAGACAGCTCCTTGAGCACTGTGTCCAGTTCTGGTTAGTCCCACCTTGAGCACTGTGTCCAGTTCTGGTCAGTCCAACCTTGAGCACTGTGTCCAGTTCTGGTCAGACCCACCTTGAGCACTGTGTCCAGTTCTGGTCAGACCCACCTTGAGCACTGTCTCCAGTTCTGGTCAGTCCCACATTGAGCACTGTGTCCAGTTCCGGTCAGTCCCACCTTGATCACTGTGTCCAGTTCTGGTCAGACCCACCTTGAGCACTGTGTCCAGTTCTGGTCAGATCCACCTTGATCACTGTGTCCAGTTCTGGTCAGTCCCACCTTGAGCACTGTGTCCAGTTCTGGTCAGTCCCACCTTGAGCACTGTGTCCAGTTCTGGTCAGACCCACCGTGAGCACTGTGTCCAGTTCTGGTCAGTCCCACCTTGAGCACTGTGTCCAGTTCTGGTCAGTCCCACCTTGATCACTGTGTCCAGTTCTGGTTAGACCCACCTTGATCACTGTGTCCAGTTCCGGTCAGTCCCACCTTGATCACTGTGTCCAGTTCTGGTCAGACCCACCTTGAGCACTGTGTCCAGTTCTGGTCAGACCCACCTTGATCACTGTGTCCAGTTCTGGTCAGTCCCACCTTGAGCACTGTGTCCAGTTCTGGTCAGTCCCACCGTGAGCACTGTGTCCAGTTCTGGTCAGTCCCACCTTGATCACTGTGTCCAGTTCTGGTTAGACCCACTTTGATCACTGTGTCCAGTTCTGGTTAGACCCACCTTGATCACTGTGTCCAGTTCTGGTCAGTCCCACCTTGATCACTGTGTCCAGTTCTGATTAGACCCACCTTGATCACTGTGTCCAGTTCTGGTTAGACCCACCTTGAGCACTGTGTCCAGTTCTGGTCAGTCCCACCTTGAGCACTGTGTCCAGTTCTGGTCCGTCCCACCTTGGGCACTGTGTCCAGTTCTGGTCAGACCCACCTTGAGCACTTTGCCCAGTTCAGGTCAGTCCCACCGTGAGCACTGTGCCCAGTTCTGGTCAGACCCACCTTGAGCACTATGTCCAGTTCTGGTCAGACCCACCTTAAGCACTGTGTCCAGTTCTGGTCAGACCCACCTTGAGCACTGTGTCCAGTACTGGTCAGACCCACCTTGAGCACTGTGTCCAGTTCTGGTCAGACCCACCTTGAGCACTGTGTCCAGTTCTGGTCAGACCCACCGTGAGCACTGTGTCCAGTTCTGGTCAGTCCCACCTTGAGCACTGTGTCCAGTTCTGGTCAGACCCACCTTGAGCACTGTGTCCAGTTCTGGTCAGACCCACCTTGATCACTGTGTCCAGTTCTGGTCAGTCCCACCTTGAGCTCTGTGTCCAGTTCTGGTCAGTCCCACCTTGAGCACTGTGTCCAGTTCTGGTTAGACCCACCTTGAGCACTGTGTCCAGCTCTGGTCAGACCCACCTTGAGCACTGTGTCCAGTTCTGGTCAGTCCCACCTTGAGCACTGTGTCCAGTTCTGGTCAGTCCCACCTTGAGCACTGTCTCCAGTTCTGGTCAGTCCCACCTTGAGCACTGTGTCCAGTTCTGGTCAATCCCACCTTGATCACTGTGTCCAGTTCTCGTCAGACCCACCTTGAGCACTGTGTCCAGTTCTGGTCAGAACCACCGTGAGCACTGTGTCCAGTTCTGGTCAGTCCCACCTTGAGCACTGTGTCCAGTTCTGGTCAGACCCACCTTGAGCACTGTGTCCAGTTCTGGTCAGACCCATCTTGAGCACTGAGTCCAGTTCCGGTCAGTCCCACCTTGACCACTGTGTCCAGTTCCGGTCAGTCCCACCTTGATCACTGTGTCCAGTTCTGGTCAGTCCCACCTTGAGCACTATGTCCAGTTCTGGTCAGACCCACCTTGAGCACTGTGTCCAGTTCCGGTCAGTCCCACCTTGATCATTGTGTCCAGTTCCGGTCAGTCCCACCTTGATCACTGTGTCCAGTTCTGGTCAGTCCCACCTTGAGCACTGTGTCCAGTTCTGGTCAGTCCCACCTTGATCACTGTGTCCAGTTCTCGTCAGATCCACCTTGAGCACTGTGTCCAGTTCCGGTCAGTCCCACCTTGATCACTGTGTCCAGTTCTGGTCAGACCCACTTTGAGCACTGTGTCCAGTTCTGGTCAGTCCCACCTTGAGCACTGTGTCCAGTTCTGGTCAGACCCACCTTGAGCACTGTGTCCAGTTCTGGTCAGACCCACCTTGAGCACTGTGTCCAGTTCTGGTCAGACCCACCATGAGCACTTTGTCCAGTTCTGGTCAGTCCCACCTTGAGCACGGTGTCCAGTTCTGGTCAGACCCACCTTGATCACTGTGTCCAGTTCTGGTCAGTCCCACCTTGAGCACTGTGTCCAGTTCTGGTCAGTCCCACCTTGAGCACTGTGTCCAGTTCTGGTCAGACCCACCTTGATCACTGTGTCCAGTTCCGGTCAGTCCCACCTTGATCACTGTGTCCAGTTCTGGTCAGACCCACCTTGAGCACTGTGTCCGGTTCTGGTCAGACCCACCTTGATCACTGTGTCCAGTTCTGGTCAGACCCACCTTGAGCACTGTGTCCGGTTCTGGTCAGTCCCACCTTGAGCACTGTGTCCAGTTCTGATCAGTCCCACCGTGAGCACTGTGTCCAGTTCTGGTCAGTCCCACCTTGATCACTGTGTCCAGTTCTGGTTAGACCCACCTTGATCACTGTGTCCAGTTCTGGTTAGACCCACCTTGATCACTGTGTCCAGTTCTGGTCAGTCCCACCTTGATCACTGTGTCCAGTTCTGGTTAGACCCACCTTGATCACTGTGTCCAGTTCTTGTTAGACCCACCTTGAGCACTGTGTCCAGTTCTGGTCAGTCCCACCTTGAGCACTGTGTCCAGTTCTGGTCAGTCCCACCTTGGGCACTGTGTCCGGTTCTGGTCAGACCCACCTTGAGCACTTTGCCCAGTTCAGGTCAGTCCCACCGTGAGCACTGTGTCCAGTTCTGGTCAGACCCACCTTGAGCACTGTGTCCAGTTCTGGTCAGACCCACCTTGAGCACTGTGTCCAGTTCTGGTCAGACCCACCTTGAGCACTGTGTCCAGTTCTGGTCAGACCCACCTTGAGCACTGTGTCCAGTTCTGGTCAGACCCACCGTGAGCACTGTGTCCAGTTCTGGTCAGTCCCACCTTGAGCACTGTGTCCAGTTCTGGTCAGACCCACCTTGAGCACTGTGTCCAGTTCTGGTCAGACCCACCTTGATCACTGTGTCCAGTTCTGGTCAGTCCCACCTTGAGCACTGTGTCCAGTTCTGGTGAGTCCCACCTTGAGCACTGTGTCCAGTTCTGGTTAGACCCACCTTGAGCACTGTGTCCAGTTCTGGTCAGACCCACCTTGAGCACTGTGTCCAGTTCTGGTCAGTCCCACCTTGAGCACTGTGTCCAGTTCTGGTCAGTCCCACCTTGAGCACTGTCTCCAGTTCTGGTCAGTCCCACCTTGAGCACTGTGTCCAGTTCTGGTCAATCCCACCTTGATCACTGTCCAGTTCTGGTCAGACCCACCTTGAGCACTGTGTCCAATTCTGGTCAGACCCACCTTGAGCACTGTGTCCAGTTCCGGTCAGTCCCACCTTGATCACTGTGTCCAGTTCTGGTCAGTCCCACCTTGAGCACTATGTCCAGTTCTGGTCAGACCCACCTTGAGCACTGTGTCCAGTTCCGGTCAGTCCCACCTTGAGCACTGTGTCCAGTTCTGGTCAGTCCCACCTTGATCACTGTGTCCAGTTCTCGTCAGATCCACCTTGAGCACTGTGTCCAGTTCCGGTCAGTCCCACCTTGATCACTGTGTCCAGTTCTGGTCAGACCCACCTTGAGCACTGTCTCCAGTTCAGTTCAGTCCCACCTTGAGCACTGTGTCCAGTTCTGGTCAATCCCACCTTGAGCACTGTGTCCAGTTCTGGCCAGTCCCACCTTGAGCACTGTGTCCTGTTCTGGTCAGACCCACCTTGAGCACTGTGTCCAGTTCTGGTCAGTCCCACCTTGAACACTGTGTCCAGTTCTGGTCAGTCCCACCTTGAGCACTGTGTCCAGTTCTGGTCAGACCCACCTTGAGCACTGTGTCCAGTTCTGGTCAGACCCACCTTGAGCACTGGGTCCAGTTCTGGTCAGTCCCACCTTGAGCACTGTGTCCAGTTCTGGTCAGACCCACCTTGAGCACTGTGTCCAGTTCTGGTCAGACCCACCTTGAGCACTGTGTCCAGTTCTGTTCAGACCCACCTTGAGCACTGTGTCCAGTTCTGGTCAGACCCACCTTGAGCACTGTGTCCAGTTCTGGTCAGACCCACCTTGAGCACTGTGTCCAGTTCTGGTCAGTCCCACCTTGAGCACTGTGTCCAGTTCTGGTCAGACCCACCTTGAGCACTGTGTCCAGTTCTGGTCAGTCCCACCTTGAGCACTGTGTCCAGTTCTGGTCAGACCCACCTTGAGCACTGTGTCCAGTTCTGGTCAGACCCACCTTGAGCACTGTGCCCAGTTCTGGTCAGACCCACCTTGAGCACTGTGTCCAGTTCTGGTCAGACCCACCATGAGCACTGTGTCCAGTTCTGGTCAGACCCACCTTGAGCACTGTGTCCAGTTCTGGTCAGACCCACCATGAGCACTGTGTCCAGTTCTGGTCAGTCCCACCTTGAGCATGGTGTCCAGTTCTGGTCAGACCCACCTTGAGCACTGTGTCCAGTTCTGGTCAGACCCACCTTGAGCACTGTGTCCAGTTCTGGTCAGACCCACCTTGAGCACTGTCTCCAGTTCTGGTCAGTCCCGCATTGAGCAATGTGTCCAGTTCCGGTCAGTCCCACCTTGATCACTGTGTCCAGTTCTGGTCAGACCCACCTTGAGCACTGTGTCCAGTTCTGGTCAGATCCACCTTGATCACTGTGTCCAGTTCTGGTCAGTCCCACCTTGAGCACTGTGTCCAGTTCTGGTCAGTCCCACCTTGAGCACTGTGTCCAGTTCTGGTCAGACCCACCGTGAGCACTGTGTCCAGTTCTGGTCAGTCCCACCTTGAGCACTGTGTCCAGTTCTGGTCAGTCCCACCTTGATCACTGTGTCCAGTTCTGGTTAGACCCACCTTGATCACTGTGTCCAGTGCCGGTCAGTCCCACCTTGATCACTGTGTCCAGTTCTGGTCAGACCCACCTTGAGCACTGTGTCCAGTTCTGGTCAGAGCCACCTTGATCACTGTGTCCAGTTCTGGTCAGTCCCACCGTGAGCACTGTGTCCAGTTCTGGTCAGTCCCACCGTGAGCACTGTGTCCAGTTCTGGTCAGTCCCACCTTGATCACTGTGTCCAGTTCTGGTTAGACCCACTTTGATCACTGTGTCCAGTTCTGGTTAGACCCACCTTGATCACTGTGTCCAGTTCTGGTCAGTCCCACCTTGGTCACTGTGTCCAGTTCTGGTTAGACCCACCTTGATCACTGTGTCCAGTTCTGGTTAGACCCACCTTGAGCACTGTGTCCAGGTCTGGTCAGTCCCACCTTGAGCACTGTGTCCAGTTCTGGTCCGTCCCACCTTGGGCACTGTGTCCAGTTCTGGTCAGACCCACCTTGAGCACTTTGCCCAGTTCAGGTCAGTCCCACCGTGAGCACAGTGCCCAGTTCTGGTCAGACCCACCTTGAGCACTGTGTCCAGTTCTGGTCAGACCCACCTTAAGCACTGTGTCCAGTTCTGGTCAGACCCACCTTGAGCACTGTGTCCAGTACTGGTCAGACCCACCTTGAGCACTGTGTCCAGTTCTGGTCAGACCCACCTTGAGCACTGTGTCCAGTTCTGGTCAGACCCACCGTGAGCACTGTGTCCAGTTCTGGTCAGTCCCACCTTGAGCACTGTGTCCAGTTCTGGTCAGACCCACCGTGAGCACTGTGTCCAGTTCTGGTCAGACCCACCTTGAGCACTGTGTCCAGTTCTGGTCAGACCCACCTTGATCACTGTGTCCAGTTCTGGTCAGTCCCACCTTGAGCACTGTGTCCAGTTCTGGTCAGTCCCACCTTGAGCACTGTGTCCAGTTCTGGTTAGACCCACCTTGAGCACTGTGTCCAGCTCTGGTCAGACCCACCTTGAGCACTGTGTCCAGTTCTGGTCAGTCCCACCTTGAGCACTGTGTCCAGTTCTGGTCAGTCCCACCTTGAGCACTGTCTCCAGTTCTGGTCAGTCCCACCTTGAGCACTGTGTCCAGTTCTGGTCAATCCCACCTTGATCACTGTGTCCAGTTCTGGTCAGACCCACCTTGAGCACTGTGTCCAGTTCTGGTCAGACCCACCGTGAGCACTGTGTCCAGTTCCGGTCAGTCCCACCTTGATCACTGTGTCCAGTTCCGGTCAGTCCCACCTTGATCACTGTGTCCAGTTCTGGTCAGTCCCACCTTGAGCACTATGTCCAGTGCTGATCAGACCCACCTTGAGCACTGTGTCCAGTTCCGGTCAGTCCCACCTTGATCATTGTGTCCAGTTCCGGTCAGTCCCACCTTGATCACTGTGTCCAGTTCTGGTCAGTCCCACCTTGAGCACTGTGTCCAGTTCTGGTCAGTCCCACCTTGATCACTGTGTCCAGTTCTCGTCAGATCCAACTTGAGCACTGTGTCCAGTTCCGGTCAGTCCCACCTTGATCACTGTGTCCAGTTCTGGTCAGACCCACCTTGAGCACTGTGTCCAGTTCTGGTTAGACCCACCTTGAGCACTGTGTCCAGCTCTGGTCAGACCCACCTTGAGCACTGTGTCCAGGTCTGGTCAGTCCCACCTTGAGCTCTGTGTCCAGTTCTGGTCAATCCCACCTTGATCACTCTGTCCAGTTCTGGTCAGACCCACCTTGAGCACTGTGTCCAATTCTGGTCAGACCCACCTTGAGCACTGTGTCCAGTTCCGGTCAGTCCCACCTTGATCACTGTGTCCAGTTCTGGTCAGTCCCACCTTGAGCACTATGTCCAGTTCTGGTCAGACCCACCTTGAGCACTGTGTCCAGTTCTGGTCAGTCCCACCTTGAGCACTGTGTCCAGTTCTGGTCAGTCCCACCTTGATCACTGTGTCCAGTTCTCGTCAGATCCACCTTGAGCACTGTGTCCAGTTCCGGTCAGTCCCACCTTGATCACTGTGTCCAGTTCTGGTCAGACCCACCTTGAGCACTGTCTCCAGTTCAGTTCAGTCCCACCTTGAGCACTGTGTCCAGTTCTGGTCAATCCCACCTTGAGCACTGTGTCCAGTTCTGGCCAGTCCCACCTTGAGCACTGTGTCCTGTTCTGGTCAGACCCACCTTGAGCACTGTGTCCAGTTCTGGTCAGTCCCACCTTGAACACTGTGTCCAGTTCTGGTCAGTCCCACCTTGAGCACTGTGTCCAGTTCTGGTCAGACCCACCTTGAGCACTGTGTCCAGTTCTGGTCAGACCCACCTTGAGCACTGGGTCCAGTTCTGGTCAGTCCCACCTTGAGCACTGTGTCCAGTTCTGGTCAGACCCACCTTGAGCACTGTGTCCAGTTCTGGTCAGACCCACCTTGAGCACTGTGTCCAGTTCTGTTCAGACCCACCTTGAGCACTGTGTCCAGTTCTGGTCAGACCCACCTTGAGCACTGTGTCCAGTTCTGGTCAGACCCACCTTGAGCACTGTGTCCAGTTCTGGTCAGTCCCACCTTGAGCACTGTGTCCAGTTCTGGTCAGACCCACCTTGAGCACTGTGTCCAGTTCTGGTCAGTCCCAGCTTGAGCACTGTGTCCAGTTCTGGTCAGACCCACCTTGAGCACTGTGTCCAGTTCTGGTCAGACCCACCTTGAGCACTGTGCCCAGTTCTGGTCAGACCCACCTTGAGCACTGTGTCCCGTTCTGGTCAGACCCACCATGAGCACTGTGTCCAGTTCTGGTCAGACCCACCTTGAGCACTGTGTCCAGTTCTGGTCAGACCCACCATGAGCACTGTGTCCAGTTCTGGTCAGTCCCACCTTGAGCACGGTGTCCAGTTCTGGTCAGACCCACCTTGAGCACTGTGTCCAGTTCTGGTCAGACCCACCTTGAGCACTGTGTCCAGTTCTGGTCAGACCCACCTTGAGCACTGTCTCCAGTTCTGGTCAGTCCCACATTGAGCACTGTGTCCAGTTCCGGTCAGTCCCACCTTGATCACTGTGCCCAGTTCTGGTCAGACCCACCTTGAGCACTGTGTCCAGCTCTGGTCAGATCCACCTTGATCACTGTGTCCAGTTCTGGTCAGTCCCACCTTGAGCACTGTGTCCAGTTCTGGTCAGTCCCACCTTGAGCACTGTGTCCAGTTCTGGTCAGACCCACCGTGAGCACTGTGTCCAGTTCTGGTCAGTCCCACCTTGAGCACTGTGTCCAGTTCTGGTCAGTCCCACCTTGATCACTGTGTCCAGTTCTGGTTAGACCCACCTTGATCACTGTGTCCAGTGCCGGTCAGTCCCACCTTGATCACTGTGTCCAGTTCTTGTCAGACCCACCTTGAGCACTGTGTCCAGTTCTGGTCAGAGCCACCTTGATCACTGTGTCCAGTTCTGGTCAGTCCCACCTGGAGCACTGTGTCCAGTTCTGGTCAGATCCACCGTGAGCACTGTGTCCAGTTCTGGTCAGTCCCACCTTGATCACTGTGTCCAGTTCTGGTTAGACCCACTTTGATCACTGTGTCCAGTTCTGGTTAGACCCACCTTGATCACTGTGTCCAGTTCTGGTCAGTCCCACCTTGATCACTGTGTCCAGTTCTGGTTAGACCCACCTTGATCACTGTGTCCAGTTCTGGTTAGACACACCTTGAGCACTGTGTCCAGGTCTGGTCAGTCCCACCTTGAGCACTGTGTCCAGTTCTGGTCCGTCCCACCTTGGGCACTGTGTCCAGTTCTGGTCAGACCCACCTTGAGCACTTTGCCCAGTTCAGGTCAGTCCCACCGTGAGCACAGTGCCCAGTTCTGGTCAGACCCACCTTGAGCACTGTGTCCAGTTCTGGTCAGACCCACCTTAAGCACTGTGTCCAGTTCTGGTCAGACCCACCTTGAGCACTGTGTCCAGTACTGGTCAGACCCACCTTGAGCACTGTGTCCAGTTCTGGTCAGACCCACCTTGAGCACTGTGTCCAGTTCTGGTCAGACCCACCGTGAGCACTGTGTCCAGTTCTGGTCAGTCCCACCTTGAGCACTGTGTCCAGTTCTGGTCAGACCCACCTTGAGCACTGTGTCCAGTTCTGGTCAGACCCACCTTGATCACTGTGTCCAGTTCTGGTCAGTCCCACCTTGAGCACTGTGTCCAGTTCTGGTCAGTCCCACCTTGAGCACTGTGTCCAGTTCTGGTTAGACCCACCTTGAGCACTGTGTCCAGCTCTGGTCAGACCCACCTTGAGCACTGTGTCCAGTTCTGGTCAGTCCCACCTTGAGCACTGTGTCCAGTTCTGGTCAGTCCCACCTTGAGCACTGTCTCCAGTTCTGGTCAGTCCCACCTTGAGCACTGTGTCCAGTTCTGGTCAATCCCACCTTGATCACTGTGTCCAGTTCTGGTCAGACCCACCTTGATCACTGTGTCCAGTTCTGGTCAGTCCCACCTTGAGCACTGTGTCCAGTTCTGGTCAGTCCCACCTTGATCACTGTGTCCAGTTCTCGTCAGATCCAACTTGAGCACTGTGTCCAGTTCCGGTCAGTCCCACCTTGATCACTGTGTCCAGCTCTGGTCAGACCCACCTTGAGCATTGTGTCCAGTTCTGGTCAGTCCCACCTTGCGCACTGTGTCCAGTTCTGGTCAGACCCACCTTGAGCACTGTGTCCTGTTCTGGTCAGACCCACCATGAGCACTGTGTCCAGTTCTGGTCAGACCCACCTTGAGCACTGTGTCCAGTTCTGGTCAGACCCACCATGAGCACTGTGTCCAGTTCTGGTCAGTCCCACCTTGAGCACGGTGTCCAGTTCTGGTCAGACCCACCTTGAGCACTGTGTCCAGTTCTGGTCAAACCCACCTTGCGCACTGTGTCCAGTTCTGGTCAGACCCACCTTGAGCACTGTGTCCTGTTCTGGTCAGACCCACCTTGAGCACTGTGTCCAGTTCTGGTCAGACCCACCTTGATCACTGTGTCCAGTTCTGGTCAGACCCACCTTGAGCACTGTGTCCAGTTCTGGTCAGACCCACCTTGATCACTGTGTCCAGTTCTGGTCAGTCCCACCTTGATCACTGTGTCCAGTTCTGGTCAGTCCCACCTTGAGCACTGTGTCCAGTTCTGGTCAGTCCCACCGTGAGCACTGTGTCCAGTTCTGGTCAGTCCCACCTTGATCACTGTGTCCAGTTCTGGTTAGACCCACCTTGATCACTGTGTCCAGTTCTGGTTAGACCCACCTTGATCACTGTGTCCAGTTCTGATCAGTCCCACCTTGATCACTGTGTCCAGTTCTGGTTAGACCCACCTTGATCACTGTGTCCAGTTCTGGTTAGACCCACCTTGAGCACTGTGTCCAGTTCTGGTCAGTCCCACCTTGAGCACTGTGTCCAGTTCTGTTCAGTCCCACCTTGGGCACTGTGTCCGGTTCTGGTCAGACCCACCTTGAGCACTTTGCCCAGTTCAGGTCAGTCCCACCGTGAGCACTGTGTCCAGTTCTGGTCAGACCCACCTTGAGCACTGTGTCCAGTTCTGGTCAGACCCACCTTGAGCACTGTGTCCAGTTCTGGTCAGACCCACCTTGAGCACTGTGTCCAGTTCTGGTCAGACCCACCTTGAGCACTGTGTCTAGTTCTGGTCAGACCCACCGTGAGCACTGTGTCCAGTTCTGGTCAGTCCCACCTTGAGCACTGTGTCCAGTTCTGGTCAGTCCCACCTTGATCACTGTGTCCAGTTCTGGTTAGACCCACCTTGATCACTGTGTCCAGTTCCGGTCAGTCCCACCTTGATCACTGTGTCCAGTTCTGGTCAGACCCACCTTGAGCACTGTGTCCAGTTCTGGTCAGAGCCACCTTGATCACTGTGTCCAGTTCTGGTCAGAGCCACCTTGATCACTGTGTCCAGTTCTGGTCAGTCCCACCTTGATCACTGTGTCCAGTTCTGGTTAGAACCACTTTGATCACTGTGTCCAGTTCTGGTTAGACCCACCTTGATCACTGAGTCCAGTTCTGGTCAGTCCCACCTTGATCACTGTGTCCAGTTCTGGTTAGACCCACCTTGATCACTGTGTCCAGTTCTGGTTAGACCCACCTTGAGCACTGTGTCCAGTTCTGGTCAGTCCCACCTTGAGCACTGCGTCCAGTTCTGGTCCGTCCCACCTTGGGCACTGTGTCCAGTTCTGGTCAGACCCACCTTGAGCACTTTGCCCAGTTCAGGTCAGTCCCACCGTGAGCACTGTGCCCAGTTCTGGTCAGACCCACCTTGAGCACTGTGTCCAGTTCTGGTCAGACCCACCTTAAGCACTGTGTCCAGTTCTGGTCAGACCCACCTTGAGCACTGTGTCCAGTACTGGTCAGACCCACCTTGAGCACTGTGTCCAGTTCTGGTCAGACCCACCTTGAGCACTGTGTCCAGTTCTGGTCAGACCCACCGTGAGCACTGTGTCCAGTTCTGGTCAGTCCCACCTTGAGCACTGTGTCCAGTTCTGGTCAGACCCACCTTGAGCACTGTGTCCAGTTCTGGTCAGACCCACCTTGATCACTGTGTCCAGTTCTGGTCAGTCCCACCTTGAGCACTGTGTCCAGTTCTGGTCAGTCCCACCTTGAGCACTGTGTCCAGTTCTGGTTAGACCCACCTTGAGCACTGTGTCCAGCTCTGGTCAGACCCACCTTGAGCACTGTGTCCAGTTCTGGTCAGTCCCACCTTGAGCACTGTGTCCAGTTCTGGTCAGACCCACCTTGAGCACTGTCTCCAGTTCTGGTCAGTCCCACCTTGAGCACTGTGTCCAGTTCTGGTCAATCCCACCTTGATCACTGTGTCCAGTTCTGGTCAGACCCACCTTGAGCACTGTGTCCAGTTCTGGTCAGACCCACCGTGAGCACTGTGTCCAGTTCTGGTCAGTCCCACCTTGAGCACTGTGTCCAGTTCTGGTCAGACCCACCTTGAGCACTGTGTCCAGTTTTGGTCAGACCCATCTTGAGCACTGTGTCCAGTTCCGGTCAGTCCCACCTTGATCACTGTGTCCAGTTCCGGTCAGTCCCACCTTGATCACTGTGTCCAGTTCTGGTCAGTCCCACCTTGAGCACTATGTCCAGTTCTGGTCAGACTCACCTTGAGCACTGTGTCCAGTTCCGGTCAGTCCCACCTTGATCATTGTGTCCAGTTCCGGTCAGTCCCACCTTGATCACTGTATCCAGTTCTGGTCAGTCCCACCTTGAGCACTGTGTCCAGTTCTGGTCAGTCCCACCTTGATCACTGTGTCCAGTTCTCGTCAGATCCACCTTGAGCACTGTGTCCAGTTCCGGTCAGTCCCACCTTGATCACTGTGTCCAGTTCTGGTCAGACCCACCTTGAGCACTGTGTCCAGTTCTGGTCAGTACCACCTTGAGCACTGTGTCCAGTTCTGGTCAGACCCACCTTGAGCACTGTGTCCTGTTCTGGTCAGACCCACCATGAGCACTGTGTCCAGTTCTGGTCAGACCCACCTTGAGCACTGTGTCCAGTTCTGGTCAGACCCACCATGAGCACTGTGTCCAGTTCTGGTCAGTCCCACCTTGAGCACGGTGTCCAGTTCTGGTCAGACCCACCTTGAGCACTGTGTCCAGTTCTGGTCAGACCCACCTTGCGCACTGTGTCCAGTTCTGGTCAGACCCACCTTGAGCACTGTGTCCAGTTCTGGTCAGTCCCACCTTGAGCACTGTGTCCAGTTCTGGTCAGTCCCACCTTGAGCACTGTGTCCAGTTCTGGTCAGACCCACCTTGATCACTGTGTCCAGTTCTGGTCAGACCCACCGTGAGCACTGTGTCCAGTTCTGGTCAGTCCCACCTTGAGCACTGTGTCCAGTTCTGGTCAGCCCCACCTTGATCACTGTGTCCAGTTCTGGTTAGACCCACCTTGATCACTGTGTCCAGTTCCGGTCAGTCCCACCTTGATCACTGTGTCCAGTTCTGGTCAGACCCACCTTGAGCACTGTGTCCGGTTCTGGTCAGACCCACCTTGATCACTGTGTCCAGTTCTGGTCAGTCCCACCTTGAGCACTGTGTCCAGTTCTGGTCAGTCCCACCGTGAGCACTGTGTCCAGTTCTGGTCAATCCCACCTTGATCACTGTGTCCAGTTCTGGTTAGACCCACCTTGATCACTGTGTCCAGTTCTGGTTAGACCCACCTTGATCACTGTGTCCAGTTCTGGTCCGTCCCACCTTGATCACTGTGTCCAGTTCTGGTTAGACCCACCTTGATCACTGTGTCCAGTTCTGGTTAGACCCACCTTGAGCACTGTGTCCAGTTCTGGTCAGTCCCACCTTGAGCACTGTGTCCAGTTCTGGTCAGTCCCACCTTGGGCACTGTGTCCGGTTCTGGTCAGACCCACCTTGAGCACTTTGCCCAGTTCAGGTCAGTCCCACCGTGAGCACTGTGTCCAGTTCTGGTCAGACCCACCTTGAGCACTGTGTCCAGTTCTGGTCAGACCCACCTTGAGCACTGTGTCCAGTTCTGGTCAGACCCACCTTGAGCACTGTGTCCAGTTCTGGTCAGACCCACCTTGAGCACTGTGTCCAGTTCTGGTCAGACCCACCGTGAGCACTGTGTCCAGTTCTGGTCAGTCCCACCTTGAGCACTGTGTCCAGTTCTGGTCAGACCCACCTTGAGCACTGTGTCCAGTTCTGGTCAGACCCACCTTGATCACTGTGTCCAGTTCTGGTCAGTCCCACCTTGAGCACTGTGTCCAGTTCTGGTCAGTCCCACCTTGAGCACTGTGTCCAGTTCTGGTTAGACCCACCTTGAGCACTGTGTCCAGTTCTGGTCAGACCCACCTTGAGCACTGTGTCCAGTTCTGGTCAGTCCCACCTTGAGCACTGTGTCCAGTTCTGGTCAGTCCCACCTTGAGCACTGTCTCCAGTTCTGGTCAGTCCCACCTTGAGCACTGTGTCCAGTTCTGGTCAATCCCACCTTGATCACTCTGTCCAGTTCTGGTCAGACCCACCTTGAGCACTGTGTCCAGTTCTGGTCAGGCCCACCGTGAGCACTGTGTCCAGTTCTGGTCAGTCCCACCTTGAGCACTGTGTCCAGTTCTGGTCAGACCCACCTTGAGCACTGTGTCCAATTCTGGTCAGACCCACCTTGAGCACTGTGTCCAGTTCCGGTCAGTCCCACCTTGATCACTGTGTCCAGTTCTGGTCAGTCCCACCTTAAGCACTATGTCCAGTTCTGGTCAGACCCACCTTGAGCACTGTGTCCAGTTCCGGTCAGTCCCACCTTGATCACTGTGTCCAGTTCCGGTCAGTCCCACCTTGATCACTGTGTCCAGTTCTGGTCAGTCCCACCTTGAGCACTGTGTCCAGTTCTGGTCAGTCCCACCTTGATCACTGTGTCCAGTTCTCGTCAGATCCACCTTGAGCACTGTGTCCAGTTCCGGTCAGTCCCACCTTGATCACTGTGTCCAGTTCTGGTCAGACCCACCTTGAGCACTGTGTCCAGTTCTGGTCAGTCCCACCTTGAGCACTGTGTCCAGTTCCGGTCAGTCCCACCTTGAGCACTGTGTCCAGTTCTGGTCAGACCCACCTTGAGCACTGTGTCCAGTTCTGGTCAGTCCCACCTTGAGCACTGTGTCCAGTTCTGGTCAGTCCCACCTTGAGCACTGTGTCCAGTTCTGGTCAGTCCCACCTTGAGCACTGGGTCCAGTTCTGGTCAGTCCCACCTTGAGCACTGTGTCCAGTTCTGGTCAGTCCCACGTTGAGCACTGTGTCCAGTTCTGGTCAGTCCCACCTTGAGCACTGTGTCCAGTTCCGGTCAGTCCCACCTTGAGCACTGTGTCCAGTTCTGGTCAGTCCCACCTTGATCACTGTGTCCAGTTCTGCTCAGTCCCACCTTGAGCACTGTGTCCAGTTCTGGTCAGACCCACTTTGAGCACTGTGTCCAGTTCTGGTCAGACCCACCTTGAGCACTGTGTCCAGTACTGGTCAGTCACACCTTGAGCACTGTGTCCAGTTCTGGTCAGACCCTCCTTGAGCACTGTGTCCAGTTCTGGTCAGACCCACCTTGAGCACTGTGTCCAGTTCTGGTCAGTCCCACCTTGATCATTGTGTCCAGTTCTGGTCAGACCCACCTTGAGCACTGTGTCCAGTTCTGGTCAGACCCACCTTGAGCACTGTGTCCAGTTCTGGTCAGACCCACCTTGAGCACTGTGTCCAGTTCTGGTCAGTCCCACCTTGAGCACTGTGTCCAGTTCTGGTCAGACCCACCTTGATCACTGTGTCCAGTTCTGGTTAGACCCACCTTGATCACTGTGTCCAGTTCTGGTCAGACCCACCGTGAGCACTGTGTCCAGTTCTGGTCAGTCCCACCTTGAGCACTGTGTCCAGTTCTGGTCAGTCCCACCTTGATCACTGTGTCCAGTTCTGGTTGGACCCACCTTGATCACTGTGTCCAGTTCCGGTCAGTCCCACCTTGATCACTGTGTCCAGTTCTGGTCAGACCCACCTTGAGCACTGTGTCCAGTTCTGGTCAGACCCAACTTGATCACTGTGTCCAGTTCTGGTCAGTCCCACCTTGAGCACTGTGTCCAGTTCTGGTCAGTCCCACCGTGAGCACTGTGTCCAGTTCTGGTCAGTCCCACCTTGATCACTGTGTCCAGTTCTGGCTAGACCCACCTTGATCACTGTGTCCAGTTCTGGTTAGACCCACCTTGATCACTGTGTCCAGTTCTGGTCAGTCCCACCTTGATCACTGTGTCCAGTTCTGGTTAGACCCACCTTGATCACTGTGTCCAGTTCTGGTTAGACCCACCTTGAGCACTGTGTCCAGTTCTGGTCAGTCCCACCTTGAGCACTGTGTCCAGTTCTGGTCAGTCCCACCTTGGGCACTGTGTCCAGTTCTGGTCAGACCCACCTTGAGCACTTTGCCCAGTTCAGGTCAGTCCCACCGTGAGCACTGTGTCCAGTTCTGGTCAGACCCACCTTGAGCACTGTGTCCAGTTTTGGTCAGACCCACCTTGAGCACTGTGTCCAGTTCTGGTCAGACCCACCTTGAGCACTGTGTCCAGTTCTGGTCAGACCCACCTTGAGCACTGTGTCCAGTTCTGGTCAGACCCACCTTGAGCACTGTGTCCATTACTGGTCAGACCCACCGTGAGCACTGTGTCCAGTTCTGGTCAGTCCCACCTTGAGCACTGTGTCCAGTTCTGGTCAGACCCACCTTGAGCACTGTGTCCAGTTCTGGTCAGACCCACCTTGATCACTGTGTTCAGTTCTGGTCAGTCCCACCTTGAGCACTGTGTCCAGTTCTGGTCAGTCCCACCTTGAGCACTGTGTCCAGTTCTGGTTAGACCCACCTTGAGCACTGTGTCCAGTTCTGGTCAGACCCACCTTGAGCATTGTGTCCAGTTCTGGTCAGTCCCACCTTGAGCACTGTGTCCAGTTCTGGTCAGTCCCACCTTGAGCACTGTCTCCAGTTCTGGTCAGACCCACCTTGAGCACTGTGTCCAGTTCTGGTCAGACCCACCTTGAGCACTGTGTCCAGTTCTGGTCAGACCCACCTTGAGCACTGTGTCCAGTTCTGGTCAGACCCACCTTGAGCACTGTGTCCAGTTCTGGTCAGACCCACCTTGAGCACTGTGTCCAGTTCTGGTCAGACCCACCGTGAGCACTGTGTCCAGTTCTGGTCAGTCCCACCTTGAGCACTGTGTCCAGTTCTGGTCAGACCCACCTTGAGCACTGTGTCCAGTTCTGGTCAGCCCCACCTTGATCACTGTGTCCAGTTCTGGTCAGTCCCACCTTGAGCACTGTGTCCAGTTCTGGTCAGTCCCACCTTGAGCACTGTGTCCAGTTCTGGTTAGACCCACCTTGAGCACTGTGTCCAGTTCTGGTCAGACCCACCTTGAGCACTGTGTCCAGTTCTGGTCAGTCCCACCTTGAGCACTGTGTCCAGTTCTGGTCAGTCCCACCTTGAGCACTGTCTCCAGTTCTGGTCAGTCCCACCTTGAGCACTGTGTCCAGTTCTGGTCAATCCCACCTTGATCACTGTGTCCAGTTCTGGTCAGACCCACCTTGAGCACTGTGTCCAGCTCTGGTCAGACCCACCGTGAGCACTGTGTCCAGTTCTGGTCAGACCCACCTTGAGCACTGTGTCCAGTTCTGGTCAGACCCATCTTGAGAACTGTGTCCAGTTCTGGTCAGTCCCACCTTGAGCACTGTGTCCAGTTATGGTCAGACCCACCTTGAGCACTGTGTCCAGTTCCGGTCAGTCCCACCTTGATCATTGTGTCCAGTTCCGGTCAGTCCCACCTTGATCACTGTGTCCAGTTCTGGTCAGTCCCACCTTGAGCACTGTGTCCAGTTCTGGTCAGTCCCACCTTGATCACTGTGTTCAGTTCTCGTCAGATCCACCTTGAGCACTGTGTCCAGTTCCGGTCAGTCCCACCTTGATCACTGTGTCCAGTTCTGGTCAGACCCACCTTGAGCACTGTGTCCAGTTCTGGTCAGACCCACCTTGAGCACTGTGTCCAGTTCTGGTCAGACCCACCTTGAGCACTGTGTCCAGTTCTGGTCAGACCCACCGTGAGCACTGTGTCCAGTTCTGGTCAGTCCCACCTTGAGCACTGTGTCCAGTTCTGGTCAGACCCACCTTGAGCACTGTGTCCAGTTCTGGTCAGACCCACCTTGATCACTGTGTCCAGTTCTGGTCAGTCCCACCTTGAGCATTGTGTCCAGTTCTGGTCAGTCCCACCTTGAGCACTGTGTCCAGTTCTGGTTAGACCCACCTTGAGCACTGTGTCCAGTTCTGGTCAGACCCACCTTGAGCACTGTGTCCAGTTCTGGTCAGTCCCACCTTGAGCACTGTGTCCAGTTCTGGTCAGTCCCACCTTGAGCACTGTCTCCAGTTCTGGTCAGTCCCACCTTGAGCACTGTGTCCAGTTCTGGTCAATCCCACCTTGATCACTGTGTCCAGTTCTGGTCAGACCCACCTTGAGCACTGTGTCCAGTTCTGGTCAGACCCACCGTGAGCACTGTGTCCAGTTCTGGTCAGACCCACCTTGAGCACTGTGTCCAGTTCTGGTCAGACCCATCTTGAGCACTGTGTCCAGTTCCGGTCAGTCCCACCTTGATCACTGTGTCCAGTTCTGGTCAGTCCCACCTTGATCACTGTGTCCAGTTCTGGTCAGTCCCACCTTGAGCAATATGTCCAGTTATGGTCAGACCCACCTTGAGCACAGTGGCCAGTTCCGGTCAGTCCCACCTTGATCATTGTGTCCAGTTCCGGTCAGTCCCACCTTGATCACTGTGTCCAGTTCTGGTCAGTCCCACCTTGAGCACTGTGTCCAGTTCTGGTCAGTCCCACCTTGATCACTGTGTTCAGTTCTCGTCAGATCCACCTTGAGCACTGTGTCCAGTTCCGGTCAGTCCCACCTTGATCACTGTGTCCAGTTCTGGTCAGACCCACCTTGAGCACTGTGTCCAGTTCTGGTCAGTCCCACCTTGAGCACTGTGTCCAGTTCTGGTCAGACCCACCTTGAGCACAGTGTCCAGTTCTGGTCAGACCCACCATGAGCACTGTGTCCAGTTCTGGTCAGACCCACCTTGAGCACTGTGTCCAGTTCTGGTCAGACCCACCATGAGCACTGTGTCCAGTTCTGGTCACTCCCACCTTGAGCACGGTGTCCAGTTCTGGTCAGACCCACCTTGAGCGCTGTGTCCAGTTCTGGTCAGACCCACCTTGAGCACTGTGTCCAGTTCTGGTCAGACCCACCTTGATCACTGTGTCCAGTTCTGGTCAGTCCCACCTTGAGCACTGTGTCCAGTTCTGGTCAGTCCCACCTTGAGCACTGTGTCCAGTTCTGGTCAGACCCACCTTGATCACTGTGTCCAGTTCTGGTCAGACCCACCGTGAGCACTGTGTCCAGTTCTGGTCAGTCCCACCTTGAGCACTGTGTCCAGTTCTGGTCAGCCCCACCTTGATCACTGTGTCCAGTTCTGGTTAGACCCACCTTGATCACTGTGTCCAGTTCCGGTCAGTCCCACCTTGATCACTGTGTCCAGTTCTGGTCAGACCCACCTTGATCACTGTGTCCAGTTCTGATCAGTCCCACCTTGAGCACTGTGTCCAGTTCTGGTCAGTCCCACCGTGAGCACTGTGTCCAGTTCTGGTCAGTCCCACCTTGATCACTGTGTCCAGTTCTGGTTAGACCCACCTTGATCACTGTGTCCAGTTCTGGTTAGACCCACCTTGATCACTGTGTCCAGTTCTGGTCAGTCCCACCTTGATCACTGTGTCCAGTTCTGGTTAGACCCACCTTGATCACTGTGTCCAGTTCTGGTTAGACCCACCTTGAGCACTGTGTCCAGTTCTGGTCAGTCCCACCTTGAGCACTGTGTCCAGTTCTGGTCAGTCCCACCTTGGGCACTGTGTCCGGTTCTGGTCAGACCCACCTTGAGCACTTTGCCCAGTTCAGGTCAGTCCCACCGTGAGCACTGTGTCCAGTTCTGGTCAGACCCACCTTGAGCACCGTGTCCAGTTCTGGTCAGACCCACCTTGAGCACTGTGTCCAGTTCTGGTCAGACCCACCTTGAGCACTGTGTCCAGTTCTGGTCAGACCCACCTTGAGCACTGTGTCCAGTTCTGGTCAAACCCACCTTGAGCACTGTGTCCAGTTCTGGTCAGACCCACCGTGAGCACTGTGTCCAGTTCTGGTCAGTCCCACCTTGAGCACTGTGTCCAGTTCTGGTCAGACCCACCTTGAGCACTGTGTCCAGTTCTGGTCAGACCCACCTTGATCACTGTGTCCAGTTCTGGTCAGTCCCACCTTGAGCACTGTGTCCAGTTCTGGTCAGTCCCACCTTGAGCACTGTGTCCAGTTCTGGTTAGACCCACCTTGAGCACTGTGTCCAGTTTTGTTCAGACCCACTTTGAGCACTGTGTCCAGTTCTGGTCAGTCCCACCTTGAGCACTGTGTCCAGTTCTGGTCAGTCCCATCTTGAGCACTGTCTCCAGTTCTGGTCAGTCCCACCTTGAGCACTGTGTCCAGTTCTGGTCAATCCCACCTTGATCACTGTGTCCAGTTCTGGTCAGACCCACCTTGAGCATTGTGTCCAGTTCTGTTCAGACCCACCGTGAGCACTGTGTCCAGTTCTGGTCAGTCCCACCTTGAGCGCTGTGTCCAGTTCTGGTCAGACCCACATTGAGCACTGTGTCCAGTTCTGGTCAGACCCACCTTGAGCACTGTGTCCAGTTCCGGTCAGTCCCACCTTGATCACTGTGTCCAGTTCTGGTCAGTCCCACCTTGAGCACTATGTCCAGTTTTGGTCAGACCCACCTTGAGCACTGTGTCCAGTTCCGGTCAGTCCCACCTTGATCACTGTGTCCAGTTCCGGTCAGTCCCACCTTGATCGCTGTGTCCAGTTCTGGTCAGTCCCACCTTGAGCACTGTGTCCAGTTCTGGTCAGTCCCACCTTGATCACTGTGTCCAGTTCTCGTCAGTCCCTCCTTGATCATTGTGTCCAGTTCTGGTCAGTCCCACCTTGAGCACTGTGTCCAGTTCTGGTCAGACCCACCTTGAGCACTGTGTCCAGTTCTGGTCAGTCCCACCTTGAGCACTGTGTCCAGTTCTGGTCAGTCCCACCTTGAGCACTGTGTCCAGTTCTGGTCAGTCACACCTTGAGCACTGGGTCCAGTTCTGGTCAGTCCCACCTTGAGCACTGTGTCCAGTTCCGGTCAGTCCCACCTTGAGCACTGTGTCCAGTTCTGTTCAGTCCCACCTTGATCACTGTGTCCAGTTCTGGTCAGTCCCACCTTGAGCACTGTGTCCAGTTCTGGTCAGACCCACTTTGAGCACTGTGTCCAGTTCTGCTCAGACCCACCTTGAGCACTGTGTCCAGTTCTGGTCAGTCCCACCTTGAGCACTGTGTCCAGTTCTGGTCAGACCCACCTTGAGCACTGTGTCCAGTTCTGGTCAGACCCACCTTGAGCACTGTGTCCAGTTCTGGTCAGTCCCACCTTGATCACTGTGTCCAGTTCTGGTCAGACCCACCTTGAGCACGGTGTCCAGTTCTGGTCAGACACACCTTGAGCACTGTGTCCAGTTCTGGTCAGACCCACCTTGAGCACTGTGTCCAGTTCTGGTCAGACCCACCTTGAGCACTGTGTCCAGTTCTGGTCAGACCCACCTTGATCACTGTGTCCAGTTCTGGTCAGACCCACTTTGAGCACTGTGTCCAGTTCTGGTCAGTCCCACCTTGATCACTGTGTCCAGTTCTGGTCAGTCCCACCTTGAGCAATATGTCCAGTTATGGTCAGACCCACCTTGAGCACAGTGGCCAGTTCCGGTCAGTCCCACCTTGATCATTGTGTCCAGTTCCGGTCAGTCCCACCTTGATCACTGTGTCCAGTTCTGGTCAGTCCCACCTTGAGCACTGTGACCAGTTCTGGTCAGTCCCACCTTGATCACTGTGTTCAGTTCTCGTCAGATCCACCTTGAGCACTGTGTCCAGTTCCGGTCAGTCCCACCTTGATCACTGTGTCCAGTTCTGGTCAGACCCACCTTGAGCACTGTGTCCAGTTCTGGTCAGTCCCACCTTGAGCACTGTGTCCAGTTCTGGTCAGACCCACCTTGAGCACAGTGTCCAGTTCTGGTCAGACCCACCATGAGCACTGTGTCCAGTTCTGGTCAGACCCACCTTGAGCACTGTGTCCAGTTCTGGTCAGACCCACCATGAGCACTGTGTCCAGTTCTGGTCACTCCCACCTTGAGCACGGTGTCCAGTTCTGGTCAGACCCACCTTGAGCGCTGTGTCCAGTTCTGGTCAGACCCACCTTGAGCACTGTGTCCAGTTCTGGTCAGACCCACCTTGATCACTGTGTCCAGTTCTGGTCAGTCCCACCTTGAGCACTGTGTCCAGTTCTGGTCAGTCCCACCTTGAGCACTGTGTCCAGTTCTGGTCAGACCCACCTTGATCACTGTGTCCAGTTCTGGTCAGACCCACCGTGAGCACTGTGTCCAGTTCTGGTCAGTCCCACCTTGAGCACTGTGTCCAGTTCTGGTCAGCCCCACCTTGATCACTGTGTCCAGTTCTGGTTAGACCCACCTTGATCACTGTGTCCAGTTCCGGTCAGTCCCACCTTGATCACTGTGTCCAGTTCTGGTCAGACCCACCTTGATCACTGTGTCCAGTTCTGATCAGTCCCACCTTGAGCACTGTGTCCAGTTCTGGTCAGTCCCACCGTGAGCACTGTGTCCAGTTCTGGTCAGTCCCACCTTGATCACTGTGTCCAGTTCTGGTTAGACCCACCTTGATCACTGTGTCCAGTTCTGGTTAGACCCACCTTGATCACTGTGTCCAGTTCTGGTCAGTCCCACCTTGATCACTGTGTCCAGTTCTGGTTAGACCCACCTTGATCACTGTGTCCAGTTCTGGTTAGACCCACCTTGAGCACTGTGTCCAGTTCTGGTCAGTCCCACCTTGAGCACTGTGTCCAGTTCTGGTCAGTCCCACCTTGGGCACTGTGTCCGGTTCTGGTCAGACCCACCTTGAGCACTTTGCCCAGTTCAGGTCAGTCCCACCGTGAGCACTGTGTCCAGTTCTGGTCAGACCCACCTTGAGCACCGTGTCCAGTTCTGGTCAGACCCACCTTGAGCACTGTGTCCAGTTCTGGTCAGACCCACCTTGAGCACTGTGTCCAGTTCTGGTCAGACCCACCTTGAGCACTGTGTCCAGTTCTGGTCAAACCCACCTTGAGCACTGTGTCCAGTTCTGGTCAGACCCACCGTGAGCACTGTGTCCAGTTCTGGTCAGTCCCACCTTGAGCACTGTGTCCAGTTCTGGTCAGACCCACCTTGAGCACTGTGTCCAGTTCTGGTCAGACCCACCTTGATCACTGTGTCCAGTTCTGGTCAGTCCCACCTTGAGCACTGTGTCCAGTTCTGGTCAGTCCCACCTTGAGCACTGTGTCCAGTTCTGGTTAGACCCACCTTGAGCACTGTGTCCAGTTTTGTTCAGACCCACTTTGAGCACTGTGTCCAGTTCTGGTCAGTCCCACCTTGAGCACTGTGTCCAGTTCTGGTCAGTCCCATCTTGAGCACTGTCTCCAGTTCTGGTCAGTCCCACCTTGAGCACTGTGTCCAGTTCTGGTCAATCCCACCTTGATCACTGTGTCCAGTTCTGGTCAGACCCACCTTGAGCATTGTGTCCAGTTCTGTTCAGACCCACCGTGAGCACTGTGTCCAGTTCTGGTCAGTCCCACCTTGAGCGCTGTGTCCAGTTCTGGTCAGACCCACATTGAGCACTGTGTCCAGTTCTGGTCAGACCCACCTTGAGCACTGTGTCCAGTTCCGGTCAGTCCCACCTTGATCACTGTGTCCAGTTCTGGTCAGTCCCACCTTGAGCACTATGTCCAGTTTTGGTCAGACCCACCTTGAGCACTGTGTCCAGTTCCGGTCAGTCCCACCTTGATCACTGTGTCCAGTTCCGGTCAGTCCCACCTTGATCGCTGTGTCCAGTTCTGGTCAGTCCCACCTTGAGCACTGTGTCCAGTTCTGGTCAGTCCCACCTTGATCACTGTGTCCAGTTCTCGTCAGTCCCTCCTTGATCATTGTGTCCAGTTCTGGTCAGTCCCACCTTGAGCACTGTGTCCAGTTCTGGTCAGACCCACCTTGAGCACTGTGTCCAGTTCTGGTCAGTCCCACCTTGAGCACTGTGTCCAGTTCTGGTCAGTCCCACCTTGAGCACTGTGTCCAGTTCTGGTCAGTCACACCTTGAGCACTGGGTCCAGTTCTGGTCAGTCCCACCTTGAGCACTGTGTCCAGTTCCGGTCAGTCCCACCTTGAGCACTGTGTCCAGTTCTGTTCAGTCCCACCTTGATCACTGTGTCCAGTTCTGGTCAGTCCCACCTTGAGCACTGTGTCCAGTTCTGGTCAGACCCACTTTGAGCACTGTGTCCAGTTCTGCTCAGACCCACCTTGAGCACTGTGTCCAGTTCTGGTCAGTCCCACCTTGAGCACTGTGTCCAGTTCTGGTCAGACCCACCTTGAGCACTGTGTCCAGTTCTGGTCAGACCCACCTTGAGCACTGTGTCCAGTTCTGGTCAGTCCCACCTTGATCACTGTGTCCAGTTCTGGTCAGACCCACCTTGAGCACGGTGTCCAGTTCTGGTCAGACACACCTTGAGCACTGTGTCCAGTTCTGGTCAGACCCACCTTGAGCACTGTGTCCAGTTCTGGTCAGACCCACCTTGAGCACTGTGTCCAGTTCTGGTCAGACCCACCTTGATCACTGTGTCCAGTTCTGGTCAGACCCACTTTGAGCACTGTGTCCAGTTCTGGTCTGTCCCACCTTGAGCACTGTGTCCAGTTCTGGTCAGTCCCACCTTGAGCACTGTGTCCAGTTCTGGTCAGTCCCACCTTGAGCACTGGGTCCAGTTCTGGTCAGTCCCACCTTGAGCACTGTGTCCAGTTCTGGTCAGTCCCACCTTGAGCACTGTGTCCAGTTCCGGTCAGTCCCACCTTGAGCACTGTGTCCAGTTCTGGTCAGTCCCACCTTGATCACTGTGTCCAGTTCTGGTCAGTCCCACCTTGAGCACTGTGTCCAGTTCTGGTCAGACCCACCTTGAGCACTGTGTCCAGTTCTGGTCAGTCCCACCTTGAGCACTGTGTCCAGTTCTGGTCAGACCCACCTTGAGCACTGTGTCCAGTTCTGGTCAGACCCACCATGAGCACTGTGTGCAGTTCTGGTCAGACCCACCTTGAGCACTGTGTCCAGTTCTGGTCAGACCCACCATGAGCACTGTGTCCAGTTCTGGTCAGTCCCACCTTGAGCACGGTGTCCAGTTCTGGTCAGACCCACCTTGAGCACTGTGTCCAGTTCTGGTCAGACCCACCTTGAGCACTGTGTCCAGTTCTGGTCAGACCCACCCTGATCACTGTGTCCAGTTCTGGTCAGTCCCACCTTGAGCACTGTGTCCAGTTCTGGTCAGTCCCACCTTGAGCACTGTGTCCAGTTCTGGTCAGACCCACCTTGATCACTGTGTCCAGTTCTGGTCAGACCCACCGTGAGCACTGTGTCCAGTTCTGGTCAGTCCCACCTTGATCACTGTGTCCAGTTCTGGTCAGCCCCACCTTGATCACTGTGTCCAGTTCTGGTTAGACCCACCTTGATCACTGTGTCCAGTTCCGGTCAGTCCCACCTTGATCACTGTGTCCAGTTCTGGTCAGACCCACCTTGAGCACTGTGTCCAGTTCTGGTCAGACCCACCTTGATCACTGTGTCCAGTTCTGATCAGTCCCACATTGAGCACTGTGTCCAGTTCTGGTCAGTCCCACCGTGAGCACTGTGTCCAGTTCTGGTCAGTCCCACCTTGATCACTGTGTCCAGTTCTGGTTAGACCCACCTTGATCACTGTGTCCAGTTCTGGTTAGACCCACCTTGAGCACTGTGTCCAGTTCTGGTCAGTCCCACCTTGAGCACTGTGTCCAGTTCTGGTCAGTCCCACCTTGGGCACTGTGTCCGGTTCTGGTCAGACCCACCTTGAGCACTTTGCCCAGTTCAGGTCAGTCCCACCGTGAGCACTGTGTCCAGTTCTGGTCAGACCCACCTTGAGCACCGTGTCCAGTTCTGGTCAGACCCACCTTGAGCACTGTGTCCAGTTCTGGTCAGACCCACCTTGAGCACTGTGTCCAGTTCTGGTCTGACCCACCTTGAGCACTGTGTCCAGTTCTGGTCAAACCCACCTTGAGCACTGTGTCCAGTTCTGGTCAGACCCACCGTGAGCACTGTGTCCAGTTCTGGTCAGTCCCACCTTGAGCACTGTGTCCAGTTCTGGTCAGACCCTCCTTGAGCACTGTGTCCAGTTCTGGTCAGACCCACCTTGATCACTGTGTCCAGTTCTGGTCAGTCCCACCTTGAGCACTGTGTCCAGTTCTGGTCAGTCCCACCTTGAGCACTGTGTCCAGTTCTGGTTAGACCCACCTTGAGCACTGTGTCCAGTTTTGGTCAGACCCACCTTGAGCACTGTGTCCAGTTCTGGTCAGTCCCACCTTGAGCACTGTGTCCAGTTCTGGTCAGTCCCATCTTGAGCACTGTCTCCAGTTCTGGTCAGTCCCACCTTGAGCACTGTGTCCAGTTCTGGTCAATCCCACCTTGATCACTGTGTCCAGTTCTGGTCAGACACACCTTGAGCATTGTGTCCAGTTCTGGTCAGACCCACCGTGAGCACTGTGTCCAGTTCTGGTCAGTCCCACCTTTAGCACTGTGTCCAGTTCTGGTCAGACCCACCTTGAGCACAGTGTCCAGTTCTGGTCAGACCCACCTTGAGCACTGTGTCCAGTTCTGGTCAGTTCCACCTTGAGCACTGTGTCCAGTTCTGGTCAGTCCCACCTTGATCACTGTGTCCAGTTCTGGTCAGACCCACCTTGAGCACTGTGTCCAGTTCTGGTCAGACCCACCTTGAGCACTGTGTCCAGTTCTGTTCAGACGCACCTTGAGCACTGTGTCCAGTTCTGGTCAGTCCCACCTTGAGCACTGTGTCCAGTTCTGGTCAGTCCCACCTTGATCACTGTGTCCAGTTCTGGTTGGACCCACCTTGATCACTGTGTCCAGTTCCGGTCAGTCCCACCTTGATCACTGTGTCCAGTTCTGGTCAGTCCCACCTTGATCACTGTGTCCAGTTCTCGTCAGATCCACCTTGAGCACTGTGCCCAGTTCCGGTCAGTCCCACCTTGATCACTGTGTCCAGTTCTGGTCAGACCCACCTTGAGCACTGTGTCCAGTTCTGGTCAGTCACACCTTGAGCACTGTGTCCAGTTCCGGTCAGTCCCACCTTGAGCACTGTGTCCAGTTCTGGTCAGACCCACCTTGAGCACTGTGTCCAGTTCTGGTCAGTCCCACCTTGAGCACTGTGTCCAGTTCTGGTCAGTCCCACCTTGAGCACTGTGTCCAGTTCTGGTCTGTCCCACCTTGAGCACTGGGTCCAGTTCTGGTCAGTCCCACCTTGAGCACTGTGTCCAGTTCTGGTCAGTCCCACCTTGAGCACTGTGTCCAGTTCCGGTCAGTCCCACCTTGAGCACTGTGTCCAGTTCTGTTCAGTCCCACCTTGATCACTGTGTCCAGTTCTGGTCAGTCCCACCTTGAGCACTGTGTCCAGTTCTGGTCAGACCCACTTTGAGCACTGTGTCCAGTTCTGCTCAGACCCACCTTGAGCACTGTGTCCAGTTCTGGTCAGTCCCACCTTGAGCACTGTGTCCAGTTCTGGTCAGACCCACCTTGAGCACTGTGTCCAGTTCTGGTCAGACCCACCTTGAGCACTGTGTCCAGTTCTGGTCAGTCCCACCTTGATCACTGTGTCCAGTTCTGGTCAGACCCACCTTGAGCACGGTGTCCAGTTCTGGTCAGACCCACCTTGATCACTGTGTCCAGTTCTGGTCAGACCCACCTTGAGCACTGTGTCCAGTTCTGGTCAGTCCCACCTTGAGCACTGTGTCCAGTTCTGGTCAGTCCCACCTTGAGCACTGTGTCCAGTTCTGGTCAGTCCCACCTTGAGCACTGGGTCCAGTTCTGGTCAGTCCCACCTTGAGCACTGTGTCCAGTTCTGGTCAGTCCCACCTTGAGCACTGTGTCCAGTTCCGGTCAGTCCCACCTTGAGCACTGTGTCCAGTTCTGGTCAGTCCCACCTTGATCACTGTGTCCAGTTCTGGTCAGTCCCACCTTGAGCACTGTGTCCAGTTCTGGTCAGACCCACCTTGAGCACTGTGTCCAGTTCTGGTCAGTCCCACCTTGAGCACTGTGTCCAGTTCTGGTCAGACCCACCTTGAGCACTGTGTCCAGTTCTGGTCAGACCCACCATGAGCACTGTGTCCAGTTCTGGTCAGACCCACCTTGAGCACTGTGTCCAGTTCTGGTCAGACCCACCATGAGCACTGTGTCCAGTTCTGTTCAGTCCCACCTTGAGCACGGTGTCCAGTTCTGGTCAGACCCACCTTGAGCACTGTGTCCAGTTCTGGTCAGACCCACCTTGAGCACTGTGTCCAGTTCTGGTCAGACCCACCTTGAGCACTGTGCCCAGTTCTGGTCAGTCCCACATTGAGCACTGTGTCCAGTTCCGGTCAGTCCCACCTTGATCACTGTGTCCAGTTCTGGTCAGACCCACCTTGAGCACTGTGTCCAGTTCTGGTCAGACCCACCTTGATCACTGTGTCCAGTTCTGGTCAGACCCACCTTGAGCACTGTGTCCAGTTCTGGTCAGACCCACCTTGAGCACTGTGTCCAGTTCTGGTCAGACCCACCGTGAGCAATGTGTCCAGTTCTGGTCAGTCCCACCTTGAGCACTGTGTCCAGTTCTGGTCAGACCCACCTTGAGCACTGTGTCCAGTTCTGGTCAGACCCACCTTGATCACTGTGTCCAGTTCTGGTCAGACCCACCTTGAGCACTGTGTCCAGTTCTGGTCAGTCCCACCTTGAGCACTGTGTCCAGTTCTGGTCAGTCCCACCTTGATCACTGTGTCAAGTTCTGGTTAGACCCACCTTGATCACTGTGTCCAGTTCCGGTCAGTCCCACCTTGATCACTGTGTCCAGTTCTGGTCAGACCCACCTTGATCACTGTTTCCAGTTCTGGTCAGTCCCACCTTGAGCACTGTGTCCAGTTCTGGTCAGTCCCACCGTGAGCACTGTGTCCAGTTCTGGTCAGTCCCACCTTGATCACTGTGTCCAGTTCTGGTTAGACCCACCTTGATCACTGTGTCCAGTTCTGGTTAGACCCACCTTGATCACTGTGTCCAGTTCTGGTCAGTCCCACCTTGATCACTGTGTCCAGTTCTGGTTAGACCCACCTTGATCACTGTGTCCAGTTCTGGTTAGACCCACCTTGAGCACTGTGTCCAGTTCTGGTCAGTCCCACCTTGAGCACTGTGTCCAGTTCTGGTCAGTCCCACCTTGGGCACTGTGTCCGGTTCTGGTCAGACCCACCTTGAGCACTTTGCCCAGTTCAGGTCAGTCCCACCGTGAGCACTGTGTCCAGTTCTGGTCAGACCCACCTTGAGCAGTGTGTCCAGTTCTGGTCAGAACCACCTTGAGCACTGTGTCCAGTTCTGGTCAGACCCACCTTGAGCACTGTGTCCAGTTCTGGTCAGACCCACCTTGAGCACTGTGTCCAGCTCTGGTCAGACCCACCTTGAGCACTGTGTCCAGTTCTGGTCAGACCCACCTTGAGCACTGTGTCCAGTTCTGGTCAGACCCACCTTGAGCACTGTGTCCAGTTCTGGTCAGACCCACCGTGAGCACTGTGTCCAGTTCTGGTCAGTCCCACCTTGAGCACTGTGTCCAGTTCTGGTCAGACCCACCTTGAGCACTGTGTCCAGTTCTGGTCAGACCCACCTTGATCACTGTGTCCAGTTCTGGTCAGTCCCACCTTGATCACTGTGTCCAGTTCTGGTCAGTCCCACCTTGATCACTGTGTCCAGTTCTGTTTAGACCCACCTTGATCACTGTGTCCAGTTCTGGTTAGACCCACCTTGAGCACTGTGTCCAGTTCT
This sequence comes from Somniosus microcephalus, assembly GCF_052327205.1. Lineage (NCBI taxonomy): Eukaryota > Metazoa > Chordata > Chondrichthyes > Squaliformes > Somniosidae > Somniosus > Somniosus microcephalus. Next base: position 232,055,634 of record NC_140998.1, read on the forward strand.
GGTCAGTCCCACCTTGAGCACTGTGTCCAGTTCTGGTCAGTCCCACCTTGGGCACTGTGTCCGGTTCTCGTCAGACCCACCTTGAGCACTTTGCCCAGTTCAGGTCAGTCCCACCGTGAGCACTGTGTCCAGTTCTGGTCAGACCCACCTTGAGCACTGTGTCCAGTTCTGGTCAGACCCACCTTGAGCACTGTGTCCAGTTCTGGTCAGACCCACCTTGAGCACTGTGTCCAGTTCTGGTCAGACCCACCTTGAGCACTGTGTCCAGTTCTGGTCAGACCCACCTTGAGCACTGTGTCCAGCTCTGGTCAGACCCACCGTGAGCACTGTGTCCAGTTCTGGTCAGTCCCACCTTGAGCACTGTGTCCAGTTCTGGTCAGACCCACCTTGAGCACTGTGTCCAGTTCTGGTCAGACCCACCTTGATCACTGTGTCCAGTTCTGGTCAGTCCCACCTTGAGCACTGTGTCCAGTTCTGGTCAGTCCCACCTTGAGCACTGTGTCCAGTTCTGGTTAGACCCACCTTGAGCACTGTGTCCAGTTCTGGTCAGACCCACCTTGAGCACTGTGTCCAGTTCTGGTCAGTCCCACCTTGAGCACTGTGTCCAGTTCTGGTCAGTCCCACCTTGAGCACTGTCTCCAGTTCTGGTCAGTCCCACCTTGAGCATTGTGTACAGTTCTGGTCAATCCCACCTTGATCACTGTGTCCAGTTCTGGTCAGACCCACCTTGAGCACTGTGTCCAGTTCTGGTCAGACCCACCGTGAGCACTGTGTCCAGTTCTGGTCAGTCCCACCTTGAGCACTGTGTCCAGTTCTGGTCAGACCCACCTTGAGCACTGTGTCCAGTTCTGGTCAGACCCACCTTGAGCACTGTGTCCAGTTCCGGTCAGTCCCACCTTGATCACTGTGTCCAGTTCCGGTCAGTCCCACCTTGATCACTGTGTCCAGTTCTGGTCAGTCCCACCTTGAGCACTATGTCCAGTTCTGGTCAGACCCACGTTGAGCACTGTGTCCAGTTCCGGTCAGTCCCACCTTGATCACTGTGTCAAGTTCCGGTCAGTCCCACCTTGATCACTGTGTCCAGTTCTGGTCAGTCCCACCTTGAGCACTGTGTCCAGTTCTGGTCTGTCCCACCTTGATCACTGTGTCCAGTTCTCGTCAGATCCACCTTGAGCACTGTGTCCAATCCGGTCAGTCCCACCTTGATCACTGTGTCCAGTTCTGGTCAGACCCACCTTGAGCACTGTGTCAAGTTCTGGTCAGTCCCACCTTGAGCACTGTGTCCAGTTCCGGTCAGTCCCACCTTGAGCACTGTGTCCAGTTCTGGTCAGACTCACCTTGAGCACTGTGTCCAGTTCTGGTCAGTCCCACCTTGAGCACTGTGTCCAGTTCTGGTCAGTCCCACCTTGAGCACTGTGTAAAGTTCTGGTCCGTCCCACCTTGAGCACTGGGTCCAGTTCTGGTCAGTCCCACCTTGAGCACTGTGTCCAGTTCCGGTCAGTCCCAGCTTGAGCACTGTGTCCAGTTCTGGTCAGTCCCACCTTGATCACTGTGTCCAGTTCTGGTCAGTCCCACCTTGAGCACTCTGTCCAGTTCTGGTCAGACCCACTTTGAACACTGTGTCCAGTTCTGCTCAGACCCACCTTGAGCACTGTGTCCAGTTCTGGTCAGTCCCACCTTGAGCACTGTGTCCAGTTCTGGTCAGACCCACCTTGAGCACTGTATCCAGTTCTGGTCAGACCCACCTTGAGCACTGTGTCCAGTTCTGGTCAGTCCCACCTTGATCACTGTGTCCAGTTCTGGTCAGACCCACCTTGAGCACTGTGTCCAGTTCTGGTCAGACCCACCTTGAGCACTGTGTCCAGTTCTGGTCAGACCCACCTTGAGCACTGTGTCCAGTTGTGGTCAGACCCACCTTGAGCACTGTGTCCAGTTCTGGTCAGACCCACCTTGATCACTGTGTCCAGTTCTGGTCAGACCCACCTTGAGCACTGTGTCCAGTTCTGGTCAGTCCCACCTTGAGCACTGTGTCCAGTTCTGGTCAGTCCCACCTTGAGCACTGTGTCCAGTTCTGGTCAGTCCCACCTTGAGCACTGTGTCCAGTTCTGGTCAGTCCCACCGTGAGCACTGGGTCCAGTTCTGGTCAGTCCCACCTTGAGCACTGTGTCCAGTTCTGGTCAGTCACACCTTGAGCACTGTGTCCAGTTCCGGTCAGTCCCACCTTGAGCACTGTGTCCAGTTCTGGTCAGTCCCACCTTGATCACTGTGTCCAGTTCTGGTCAGTCCCACCTTGAGCACTGTGTCCAGTTCTGGTCAGACCGACTTTGAGCACTGTGTCCAGTTCTGGTCAGACCCACCTTGAGCACTGTGTCCAGTTCTGGTCAGTCCCACCTTGATCACTGTGTCCAGTTCTGGTCAGTCCCACCTTGAGCACTGTGTCCAGTTCTGGTCAGACCGACTTTGAGCACTGTGTCCAGTTCTGGTCAGACCCACCTTGAGCACTGTGTCCAGTTCTGGTCAGACCCACCTTGAGCACTGTGTCCAGTTCTGGTCAGACCCACCTTGAGCACTGTGTCCAGTTCTGGTCAGACCCACCTTGAGCACTGTATCCAGTTCTGGTCAGACCCACCTTGAGCACTGTGTCCAGTTCTGGTCAGACCCACCTTGAGCACTGTGTCCAGTTCTGGTCAGACCCACCTTGATCACTGTGTCCAGTTCTGGTCAGACCCACCTTGAGCACTTTGTCCAGTTCTGGTCAGTCCCACCTTGATCACTGTGTCCAGTTCTGGTCAGACCCACCTTGATCACTGTCTCCAGTTCTGGTTAGACCCACCTTGATCACTGTGTCCAGTTATGGTCAGACACACCTTGAGCACTGTGTCCAGGTCTGGTCAGTCCCACCTTGATCACTGTGTCCAGTTCTGGTCAGTCCCACCTTGAGCACTGTGTCCAGTTCTGGTCAGTCCCACCTTGATCACTGTGTCCAGTTCTGGTCAGTCCCACCTTGATCACTGTGTCCAGTTCTGTTTAGACCCACCTTGATCACTGTGTCCAGTTCCGGTCAGTCCCACCTTGATCACTGTGTCCAGTTCTGGTCAGACCCACCTTGAGCACTGTGTCCAGTTCTGGTCAGACCCACCTTGATCACTGTGTCCAGTTCTGGTCAGTCCCACCTTGAGCACTGTGTCCAGTTCTGGTCAGTCCCACCGTGAGCACTGTGTCCAGTTCTGGTCAGTCCCACCTTGATCACTGTGTCCAGTTCTGGTTCGACCCACCTTGATCACTGTGTCCAGTTCCGGTCAGTCCCACCTTGATCACTGTGTCCAGTTCTGGTCAGACCCACCTTGAGCACTGTGTCCAGTTCTGGTCAGACCCACCTTGATCACTGTGTCCAGTTCTGGTCAGTCCCACCTTGAGCACTGTGTCCAGTTCTGGTCAGTCCCACCGTGAGCACTGTGTCCAGTTCTGGTCAGTCCCACCTTGATCACTGTGTCCAGTTCTGGTTAGACCCACCTTGATCACTGTGTCCAGTTCTGGTTAGACCCACCTTGAGCACTGTGTCCAGTTCTGGTCAGACCCACCTTGAGCACTGTGTCCAGTTCTGGTCAGTCCCACCTTGAGCACTGTGTCCAGTTCTGGTCAGACCCACCTTGAGCACTGTGTCCAGTTCTGGTCAGACCCACCTTGAGCACTGTGTCCAGTTCTGGTCAGACCCACCTTGAGCACTGTGTCCAGTTCTGGTCAGACCCACCTTGATCACTGTGTCCAGTTCTGGTCAGACCCACCTTGAGCACTGTGTCCAGTTCTGGTCAGTCCCACCTTGAGCACTGTGTCCAGTTCTGGTCAGTCCCACCTTGAGCACTGTGTCCAGTTCTGGTCAGTCCCACCTTGAGCACTGGGTCCAGTTCTGGTCAGTCCCACCTTGAGCACTGTGTCCAGTTCTGGTCAGTCCCACCTTGAGCACTGTGTCCAGTTCCGGTCAGTCCCACCTTGAGCACTGTGTCCAGTTCTGGTCAGTCCCACCTTGATCACTGTGTCCAGTTCTGGTCAGTCCCACCTTGAGCACTGTGTCCAGTTCTGGTCAGACCCACTTTGAGCACTGTGTCCAGTTCTGGTCAGACCCACCTTGAGCACTGTGTCCAGTTCTGGTCAGTCCCACCTTGAGCACTGTGTCCAGTTCTGGTCAGACCCACCTTGAGCACTGTGTCCAGTTCTGGTCAGACCCACCTTGAGCACTGTGTCCAGTTCTGGTCAGTCCCACCTTGATCACTGTGTCCAGTTCTGGTCAGACCCACCTTGAGCACTGTGTCCAGTTCTGGTCAGACCCACCTTGAGCACTGTATCCAGTTCTGGTCAGACCCACCTTGAGCACTGTGTCCAGTTCTGGTCAGACCCACCTTGAGCACTGTGTCCAGTTCTGGTCAGACCCACCTTGATCACTGTGTCCAGTTCTGGTCAGACCCACCTTGAGCACTTTGTCCAGTTCTGGTCAGTCCCACCTTGATCACTGTGTCCAGTTCTGGTTAGACCCACCTTGATCACTGTGTCCAGTTATGGTCAGACACACCTTGAGCACTGTGTCCAGTTCTGGTCAGACCCACCTTGAGCACTGTGTCCAGGTCTGGTCAGTCCCACCTTGATCACTGTGCCCAGTTCTGGTCAGTCCCACCTTGAGCACTGTGTCCAGTTCTGGTCAGTCCCACCTTGAGCACTGTGTCCAGTTCTGGTCAGTCCCACCTTGATCACTGTGTCCAGTTCTGGTTAGACCCACCTTGATCACTGTGTCCAGTTCCGGTCAGTACCACCTTGATCACTGTGTCCAGTTCTGGTCAGACCCACCTTGAGCACTGTGTCCAGGTCTGGTGAGTCCCACCTTGATCACTGTGCCCAGTTCTGGTCAGTCCCACCTTGAGCACTGTGTCCAGTTCTGGTCAGTCCCACCTTGAGCACTGTGTCCGGTTCTGGTCAGTCGCACCTTGATCACTGTGTCCAGTTCTGGTTAGACCCACCTTGATCACTGTGTCCAGTTCCGGTCAGTCCCACCTTGATCACTGTGTCCAGTTCTGGTCAGACCCACCTTGAGCACTGTGTCCAGTTCTGGTCAGACCCACCTTGATCACTGTGTCCAGTTCTGGTCAGTCCCACCTTGAGCACTGTGTCCAGTTCTGGTCAGTCCCACTGTGAGCACTGTGTCCAGTTCTGGTCAGTCCCACCTTGATCACTGTGTCCAGTTCTGGTTAGACCCACCTTGATCACTGTGTCCAGTTCCGGTCAGTCCCACCTTGATCACTGTGTCCAGTTCTGGTCAGACCCACCTTGAGCACTGTGTCCAGTTCTGGTCAGACCCACCTTGATCACTGTGTCCAGTTCTGGTCAGTCCCACCTTGAGCAGTGTGTCCAGTTCTGGTCAGTCCCACCGTGAGCACTGTGTCCAGTTCTGGTCAGTCCCACCTTGATCACTGTGTCCAGTTCTGGTTAGACCCACCTTGATCACTGTGTCCAGTTCTGGTTAGACCCACCTTGAGCACTGTGTCCAGTTCTGGTCAGACCCACCTTGAGCACTGTGTCCAGTTCTGGTCAGACCCACCGTGAGCACTGTGTCCAGTTCTGGTCAGTCCCACCTTGAGCACTGTGTCCAGTTCTGGTCAGACCCACCTTGAGCACTGTGTCCAGTTCTGGTCAGACCCACCTTGATCACTGTGTCCAGTTCTGGTCAGTCCCACCTTGAGCACTGTGTCCAGTTCTGGTCAGACCCACCTTGAGCACTGTGTCCAGTTCTGGTCAGACCCACCATGAGCACTGTGTCCAGTTCTGGTCAGACCCACCTTGAGCACTGTGTCCAGTTCTGGTCAGACCCACCATGAGCACTGTGCCCAGTTCTGTTCAGTCCCACCTTGAGCACGGTGTCCAGTTCTGGTCAGACCCACCTTGAGCACTGTGTCCAGTTCTGGTCAGACCCACCTTGAGCACTGTGTCCAGTTCTGGTCAGACCCACCTTGAGCACTGTGCCCAGTTCTGGTCAGTCCCACATTGAGCACTGTGTCCAGTTCCGGTCAGTCCCACCTTGATCACTGTGTCCAGTTCTGGTCAGACCCACCTTGAGCACTGTGTCCAGTTCTGGTCAGACCCACCTTGATCACTGTGTCCAGTTCTGGTCAGTCCCACCTTGAGCACTGTGTCCAGTTCTGGTCAGTCCCACCTTGAGCACTGTGCCCAGTTCTGGTCAGTCCCACATTGAGCACTGTGTCCAGTTCCGGTCAGTCCCACCTTGATCACTGTGTCCAGTTCTGGTCAGTCCCACCTTGAGCACTGTGTCCAGTTCTGGTCAGACCCACCTTGAGCACTGTGTCCAGTTCTGGTCAGACCCACCTTGAGCACTGTGCCCAGTTCTGGTCAGTCCCACATTGAGCACTGTGTCCAGTTCCGGTCAGTCCCACCTTGATCACTGTGTCCAGTTCTGGTCAGACCCACCTTGAGCACTGTGTCCAGTTCTGGTCAGACCCACCTTGATCACTGTGTCCAGTTCTGGTCAGTCCCACCTTGAGCACTGTGTCCAGTTCTGGTCAGTCCCACCTTGAGCACTGTGTCCAGTTCTGGTCAGACCCACCTTGATCACTGTGTCCAGTTCTGGTCAGACCCACCGTGAGCACTGTGTCCAGTTCTGGTCAGTCCCACCTTGAGCACTGTGTCCAGTTCTGGTCAGTCCCACCTTGATCACTGTGTCCAGTTCTGGTTAGACCCACCTTGATCACTGTGTCCATTTCCGGTCAGTCCCACCTTGATCACTGTGTCCAGTTCTGGTCAGACCCACCTTGAGCACTGTGTCCAGTTCTGGTCAGACCCACCTTGATCACTGTGTCCAGTTCTGGTCAGTCCCACCTTGAGCACTGTGTCCAGTTCTGGTAAGACCCACCGTGAGCACTGTGTCCAGTTCTGGTCAGTCCCACCTTGAGCACTGTGTCCAGTTCTGGTCAGACCCACCTTGAGCACTGTGTCCAGTTCTGGTCAGACCCACCTTGATCACTGTGTCCAGTTCTGGTCAGTCCCACCTTGAGCACTGTGTCCAGTTCTGGTTAGACCCACCTTGAGCACTGTGTCCAGTTCTGGTCAGACCCACCTTGAGCACTGTGTCCAGTTCTGGTCAGTCCCACCTTGAGCACTGTGTCCAGTTCTGGTCAGTCCCACCTTGAGCACTGTCTCCAGTTCTGGTCAGTCCCACCTTGAGCATTGTGTACAGTTCTGGTCAATCCCACCTTGATCACTGTGTCCAGTTCTGGTCAGACCCACCTTGAGCACTGTGTCCAGTTCTGGTCAGACCCACCGTGAGCACTGTGTCCAGTTCTTTTCAGTCCCACCTTGAGCACTGTGTCCAGTTCTGGTCAGACCCACCTTGAGCACTGTGTCCAGTTCTGGTCAGACCCACCTTGAGCACTGTGTCCAGTTCTGGTCAGTCCCACCTTGATCACTGTGTCCAGTTCCGGTCAGTCCCACCTTGATCACTGTGTCCAGTTCTGGTCAGTCCCACCTTGAGCACTATGTCCAGTTCTGGTCAGACCCACGTTGAGCACTGTGTCCAGTTCCGGTCAGTCCCACCTTGATCACTGTGTCCAGTTCCGGTCAGTCCCACCTTGATCACTGTGTCCAGTTCTGGTCAGTCCCACCTTCAGCACTGTGTCCAGTTCTGGTCTGTCCCACCTTGATCACTGTGTCCAGTTCTCGTCAGATCCACCTTGAGCACTGTGTCCAGTTCCGGTCAGTCCCACCTTGATCACTGTGTCCAGTTCTGGTCAGACCCACCTTGAGCACTGTGTCCAGTTCTGGTCAGTCCCACCTTGAGCACTGTGTCCAGTTCCGGTCAGTCCCACCTTGAGCACTGTGTCCAGTTCTGGTCAGACCCACCTTGAGCACTGTGTCCAGTTCTGGTCAGTCCCACCTTGAGCACTGTGTCCAGTTCTGGTCAGTCCCACCTTGAGCACTGTGTCCAGTTCTGGTCCGTCCCACCTTGAGCACTGGGTCCAGTTCTGGTCAGTCCCACCTTGAGCACTGTGTCCAGTTCCGGTCAGTCCCAGCTTGAGCACTGTGTCCAGTTCTGGTCAGTCCCACCTTGATCACTGTGTCCAGTTCTGGTCAGTCCCACCTTGAGCACTCTGACCAGTTCTGGTCAGACCCACTTTGAACACTGTGTCCAGTTCTGCTCAGACCCACCTTGAGCACTGTGTCCAGTTCTGGTCAGTCCCACCTTGAGCACTGTGTCCAGTTCTGGTCAGACCCACCTTGAGCACTGTATCCAGTTCTGGTCAGACCCACCTTGAGCACTGTGTCCAGTTCTGGTCAGTCCCACCTTGATCACTGTGTCCAGTTCTGGTCAGACCCACCTTGAGCACTGTGTCCAGTTCTGGTCAGACCCACCTTGAGCACTGTGTCCAGTTCTGGTCAGACCCACCTTGAGCACTGTGTCCAGTTGTGGGCAGACCCACCTTGAGCACTGTGTCCAGTTCTGGTCAGACCCACCTTGATCACTGTGTCCAGTTCTGGTCAGACCCACCTTGAGCACTGTGTCCAGTTCTGGTCAGTCCCACCTTGAGCACTGTGTCCAGTTCTGGTCAGTCCCACCTTGAGCACTGTGTCCAGTTCTGGTCAGTCCCACCGTGAGCACTGGGTCCAGTTCTGGTCAGTCCCACCTTGAGCACTGTGTCCAGTTCTGGTCAGTCACACCTTGAGCACTGTGTCCAGTTCCGGTCAGTCCCACCTTGAGCACTGTGTCCAGTTCTGGTCAGTCCCACCTTGATCACTGTGTCCAGTTCTGGTCAGTCCCACCTTGAGCACTGTGTCCAGTTCTGGTCAGACCGACTTTGAGCACTGTGTCCAGTTCTGGTCAGACCCACCTTGAGCACTGTGTCCAGTTCTGGTCAGTCCCACCTTGAGCACTGTGTCCAGTTCTGGTCAGACCCACCTTGAGCACTGTGTCCAGTTCTGGTCAGACCCACCTTGAGCACTGTGTCCAGTTCTGGTCAGTCCCACCTTGATCACTGTGTCCAGTTCTGGTCAGACCCACCTTGAGCACTGTGTCCAGTTCTGGTCAGACCCACCTTGAGCACTGTATCCAGTTCTGGTCAGACCCACCTTGAGCACTGTGTCCAGTTCTGGTCAGTCCCACCTTGATCACTGTGTCCAGTTCTGGTCAGTCCCACCTTGATCACTGTGTCCAGTTCTGGTTAGACCCACCTTGATCACTGTGTCCAGTTCTGGTTAGACCCACCTTGAGCACTGTGTCCAGTTCTGGTCAGTCCCACATTGAGCACTGTGTCCAGTTCTGGTCAGTCCCACCTTGGGCACTGTGTCCGGTTCTGGTCAGACCCACCTTGAGCACTTTGCCCAGTTCAGGTCAGTCCCACCGTGAGCACTGTGTCCAGTTCTGGTCAGACCCACATTGAGCACTGTGTCCAGTTCTGGTGAGACCCACCTTGAGCACTGTGTCCAGTTCTGGTCAGACCCACCTTGAGCACTGTGTCCAGTTCTGGTCAGACCCACCTTGAGCACTGTGTCCAGTTCTGGTCAGACCCACCTTTAGCACTGTGTCCAGTTCTGGTCAGACCCACCGTGAGCACTGTGTCCAGTTCTGGTCAGTCCCACCTTGAGCACTGTGTCCAGTTCTGGTCAGACCCACCTTGAGCACTGTGTCCAGTTCTGGTCAGACCCACCTTGATCACTGTGTCCAGTTCTGGTCAGTCCCACCTTGAGCACTGTGTCCAGTTCTGGTCAGTCCCACCTTGAGCACTGTGTCCAGTTCTGGTTAGACCCACCTTGAGCACTGTGTCCAGTTCTGGTCAGACCCACCTTGAGCACTGTGTCCAGTTCTGGTCAGTCCCACCTTGAGCACTGTGTCCAGTTCTGGTCAGTCCCACCTTGAGCACTGTCTCCAGTTCTGGTCAGTCCCACCTTGAGCATTGTGTACAGTTCTGGTCAATCCCACCTTGATCACTGTGTCCAGTTCTGGTCAGACCCACCTTGAGCACTGTGTCCAGTTCTGGTCAGACCCACCGTGAGCACTGTGTCCAGTTCTGTTCAGTCCCACCTTGAGCACTGTGTCCAGTTCTGGTCAGACCCACCTTGAGCACTGTGTCCAGTTCTGGTCAGACCCACCTTGAGCACTGTGTCCAGTTCCGGTCAGTCCCACCTTGATCACTGTGTCCAGTTCCGGTCAGTCCCACCTTGATCACTGTGTCCAGTTCTGGTCAGTCCCACCTTGAGCACTATGTCCAGTTCTGGTCAGACCCACGTTGAGCACTGTGTCCAGTTCCGGTCAGTCCCACCTTGATCACTGTGTCCAGTTCCGGTCAGTCCCACCTTGATCACTGTGTCCAGTTCTGGTCAGTCCCACCTTGAGCACTGTGTCCAGTTCTGGTCTGTCCCACCTTGATCACTGTGTCCAGTTCTCGTCAGATCCACCTTGAGCACTGTGTCCAGTTCCGATCAGTCCCACCTTGATCACTGTGTCCAGTTCTGGTCAGACCCACCTTGAGCACTGTGTCCAGTTCTGGTCAGTCCCACCTTGAGCACTGTGTCCAGTTCCGGTCAGTCCCACCTTGAGCACTGTGTCCAGTTCTGGTCAGACCCACCTTGAGCACTGTGTCCAGTTCTGGTCAGTCCCACCTTGAGCACTGTGTCCAGTTCTGGTCAGTCCCACCTTGAGCACTGTGTCCAGTTCTGGTCCGTCCCACCTTGAGCACTGGGTCCAGTTCTGGTCAGTCCCACCTTGAGCACTGTGTCCAGTTCGGGTCAGTCCCACCTTGAGCACTGTGTCCAGTTCCGGTCAGTCCCACCTTGAGCACTGTGTCCAGTTCTGGTCAGTCCCACCTTGATCACTGTGTCCAGTTCTGGTCAGTCCCACCTTGAGCACTGTGTCCAGTTCTGGTCAGACCCACTTTGAGCATTGTGTGCAGTTCTGCTCAGACCCACCTTGAGCACTGTGTCCAGTTCTGGTCAGTCCCACCTTGAGCACTGTGTCCAGTTCTGGTCAGACCCACCTTGAGCACTGTGTCCAGTTCTGGTCAGACCCACCTTGAGCACTGTGTCCAGTTCTGGTCAGTCCCACCTTGAGCACTGTGTCCAGTTCTGGTCAGACCCACCTTGATCACTGTGTCCAGTTCTGGTCAGACCCACCTTGAGCACTGTGTCCAGTTCTGGTCAGTCCCACCTTGATCACTGTGTCCAGTTCTGGTCAGTCCCACCTTGAGCACTGTGTCCAGTTCTGGTCAGACCCACCTTGAGCACTGTGTCCAGTTCTGGTCAGACCCACCTTGAGCACTGGGTCCAGTTCTGGTCAGTCCCACCTTGAGCACTGTGTCCAGTTCTGGTCAGTCCCACCTTGAGCACTGTGTCCAGTTCCGGTCAGTCCCACCTTGAGCACTGTGTCCAGTTCTGGTCAGTCCCACCTTGATCACTGTGTCCAGTTCTGGTCAGTCCCACCTTGAGCATTGTGTCCAGTTCTGGTCAGACCCACATTGAGCACTGTGTCCAGTTCTGGTCAGACCCACCTTGAGCACTGTGTCCAGTTCTGGTCAGTCCCACCTTGAGCACTGTGTCCAGTTCTGGTCAGACCCACCTTGAGCACTGTGTCCAGTTCTGGTCAGACCCACCTTGAGCACTGTGTCCAGTTCTGGTCAGTCCCACCTTGATCACTGTGTCCAGTTCTGGTCAGACCCACCTTGAGCACTGTGTCCAGTTCTGGTCAGACCCACCTTGAGCACTGTGTCCAGTTCTGGTCAGACCCACCTTGATCACTGTGTCCAGTTCTGGTCAGACCCACCTTGAGCACTGTGTCCAGTTCTGGTCAGACCCACCATGATCACTGTGTCCAGTTCTGGTCAGACCCACCTTGAGCACTTTGTCCAGTTCTGGTCAGTCCCACCTTGATCACTGTGTCCAGTTCTGGTCAGACCCACCTTGATCCCTGTCTCCAGTTCTGGTTAGACCCACCTTGATCACTGTGTCCAGTTATGGTCAGACACACCTTGAGCACTGTGTCCAGTTCTGGTCAGACCCACCTTGAGCACTGTGTCCAGGTCTGGTCAGTCCCACCTTGATCACTGTGCCCAGTTCTGGTCAGTCCCACCATGAGCACTGTGTCCAGTTCTGTTCAGACCCACCTTGAGCACTGTGTCCAGTTCTGGTCAGACCCAGCTTGAGTACTGTGTCCAGTTCTGGTCAGTCCCACCTTGAGCACTGTCTCCAGTTCAGGTCAGTCCCACCTTGAGCACTGTGTCCAGTTCTGGTCAGTCCCACCTTGAGCACTGTGTCCAGTTCTGGTCAGTCCCACCTTGATCACTGTGTCCAGTTCTGGTCAGACCCACCTTGAGCACTGTGTCCAGTTCTGGTCAGTCCCACCTTGAGCACTCTCTCCAGTTCTGGTCAGTCCCACCTTGAGCACTGTCTCCAGTTCTGATAAGTCCCACCTTGAGCACTGTGTCCAGTTCCGGTCAGTCCCACCGTGAGCACTGTCTCCAGTTCTGGTAAGTCCCACCTTGAGCACTGTGTCCAGTTCTGGTCAGACCCACCTTGAGCACTGTGTCCAGTTCTGGTCAGACCCACCTTGAGCACTGTGTCCAGTTCCGGTCAGTCCCACCGTGACCACTGTGTCCAGTTCAGGTCAGTCCCACCTTGATCACTGTGTCCAGTTCTGGTCAGTCCCACCTTGAACACTGTGTCCAGTTCTGGTCAGTCCCACCTTGAGCACTGTGTCCAGTTCCGGTCAGACCCACCGTGAGCACTTTGTCCAGTTCTGGTCAGACCCACCGTGAGCACTGGGTCCAGTTCTGGTCAGTCCCACCTTGAGCACTGTGTCCAGTTCTGGTCAGTCGCACCTTGATCACTGTGTCCAGTTCTGGTCAGACCCACCTTGAGCACTGTGTCCAGTTCTGGTCAGTCCCACCTTGAGCACTCTCTCCAGTTCTGGTCAGTCCCACCTTGAGCACTGTCTCCAGTTCTGATAAGTCCCACCTTGAGCACTGTGTCCAGTTCCGGTCAGTCCCACCGTGAGCACTGTCTCCAGTTCTGGTAAGTCCCACCTTGAGCACTGTGTCCAGTTCTGGTCAGACCCACCTTGAGCACTGTGTCCAGTTCTGGTCAGACCCACCTTGAGCACTGTGTCCAGTTCCGGTCAGTCCCACCGTGACCACTGTGTCCAGTTCAGGTCAGTCCCACCTTGATCACTGTGTCCAGTTCTGGTCAGTCCCACCTTGAACACTGTGTCCAGTTCTGGTCAGTCCCACCTTGAGCACTGTGTCCAGTTCCGGTCAGACCCACCGTGAGCACTTTGTCCAGTTCTGGTCAGACCCACCGTGAGCACTGGGTCCAGTTCTGGTCAGTCCCACCTTGAGCACTGTGTCCAGTTCTGGTCAGTCGCACCTTGATCACTGTGTCCAGTTCTGGTCAGACCCACCTTGAGCACTGTGTCCAGTTCTGGTCAGTCCCACTTTGAGCACTGTGTCCACTTCTGGTCAGTCCCACCTTGATCACTGTTTCCAGTTCTGGTCAGTCCCACCTTGAGCACTGTGTCCAGTTCTGGTCAGTCCCACCTTGAGCCCTGTGTCCAGTTCTGGTCAGACCCACCTTGAGCACTGTGTCCAGTTCCGGTCAGTCCCACCTTGATCACTGTGTCCAGTTCTGGTCAGACCCACCTTGATCACTGTGTCCAGTTCCGGCCAGACCCACCTTGAGCACTGTGTCCAGTTCCGGTCAGTCCCACCTTGATCACTTTGTCCAGTTCTGGTCAGTCCCACCTTGAGCACTGTGTCCAGTTCTGGTCAGACCCACTTTGAGCACTGTGTCCAGTTCTGGTCAGACCCACCTTGAGCACTGTGTCCAGTTCGGGAGATAGAGTCATAGTCATAGAGTTTTACAGCACAGAAAGAGGCCCTTCGGCCCATCGTGTCCGCGCCGCCCATCCATCCCTGTCCTGTCTAATCCCATTTTCCAGCATTTGGTCCATAGCCTTGTATGCAATGGCATTTCAAGTGCTCATCCAAATGCTTCTTGAATGTTGTGAGGGTTCCTGCCTCTACCACCCTTTCAGGCAGTGAGTTCCAGATTCCAACCACCCTCTGGGTGAAAAAGTTCCTCCTCAAATCCCCTCTAAATCTCCTGCCCCTTACCCTGAATCTATGCCCCCTTGTTATAGACCCCCCTACTAAGGGGAAAAGTTCCTCTTTATCTACCCTATCTATGCCCCTCATCATTTTGTACACCTCAATCAGGTCCCCCCTCAGCCTTCTTTGCTCCAAGGAAAACAACCCCAGCCTGTTTAGTCTTTCTTCATAGCTGAGGCGCTCCATCCCAGGTAACATCCTGGTGAATCTTCTCTGCACCCTCTCCAAAGCAATCACATCCTTCCTATAGTGAGGCGACCAGAACTGCACACAGTACTCCAGCTGTGGCCTCACCAGCGTTTTGTACAGCTCCATCATAACCTCCCTGCTCTTATATTCTATGCCTCGGCTAATGAAGGCAAGTATCCCATATGCCTTTTTAACCACCTTATCTACCTGTTCCGCTGCCTTCAGAGATCTATGTACATGTACACCAAGGTCCCTCTGACCCTCTGTACTTCCTAGGGTCCTACCACTCATTGTGTATTCCCTTGCCTTATTTGTCCGTCCAAAATGCATCACCTCGCACTTTTCAGGGTTAAATTCCATTTGCCACTATTCTGCCCATCTGACCAACCCGTTTATATCGTCCTGTAGCCTGAGGCTTTCCTCCTCGCAATTTACCACCCCACCAATTTTCGTGTCATCTGCGAACTTACTGATCATACCTTTTACATTCTCATCCAAATCATTTATGTAGATCACAAACAACAAGGGACCCAGCACCGATCCCTGAGGTACCCCACTGGACACAGGCTTCCAGTCACAAAAGCATCCTTCGACCATCACCCTCTGCCTCCTGCCACTCAGCCAGTTTAGGATCCAACGCGCCAAGGCACCCTGGATCCCATGGGTTCTTACCTTCTTGACCAGTCTCCTATGCGGGACTTTGTCAAAAGCTTTACTGAAGTCCATATAAACCACATCCACAGCATTTCCCTCATCCACCCCCCTAGTCACCCCCTCGAAAAATTCAATCAGATTTGTCAGACATGATTTACCCTTGACAAAGCCATGCTGACTATCCCCGATTAATCCTTGCCTCTCCAAGTGGAGACTAATTTTGTCCCTCAGAATTTTTTCCAATAATTTCCCTACCACAGATGTTAGGCTCACTGGCCTGTAATTCCCTGGTTTATCCCTGCTACCCTTCTTGTATAATGGTACTACATTAGCTGTTCTCCAGTCCTCTGGTACATCCCCTGTGGCCAGAGAGGTTCTGAAAATTTGTGTCAGAGCCCCTGCAATCTCCTCCTTTGCCTCCCACAGCAGCCTGGGATACATCTCGTCCGGGCCTGGGGATTTATCCACTTTTTGGCCTGCTAAAACCGCTAGCGCCTCCTCCCTCTCGATGCTAATATGTTCAAGTATGTCACAGTCCCCTTGCCCGTTTACTATGTCTGCATCGTCTCTCTCCATAGTGAACACAGATGCAAAAAATTCATTTAAAACCCCGCCTACATCATCTGGCTCTACACACAGATTGCCACTTTGGTCCCTAATGGGCCCTACCCTTTCCCTGGTTATCCTCTTGCCCTTAATATACTTATAAAACATCTTAGGATTTTCCTTTATTTTGCTCGCCAGTGTTATTTCATGGCCCCTCCTCGCCCTCCTAATTTCTTTTTTAAGTATGCCCCTGCACTTTTTATACTCCTCTCGGGCTCCTTCCGTCTTTAGTCTTTTGTAACTGCCAAAAGCCCCCCTTTTATTTCTAATGCATTTTTGTATATCCCTTGTCATCCAAGGTTCCCTTTGCTTGTTGGTCCCACCCTTGACCTCTACAGGAACATGTTGGCATTGTACTCTCTCTATTTCCCTTCTGAAAGTCTCCCACTGTTTTGATGTGGATTTTCCTATAAGTAGCTGCTCCCAGCCCACTTTGGCCAGATCCTGCCTTATCATATTAAAATCGGCCCTCCCCCAATTTAGAACCCTTATTTCCGGGCCGTCTTTGTCTTTTTCCATGACCACCTTAAATCTCACCGAATTATGGTCACTATCGCCAAAATGCTCTCCTACTGACACTTCCACCACTTGCCCAGCTACATTCCCCAGAATTAGGTCCAGTATCGCCCCCTCTCTTGTAGGACTTTCTACATGTTGGCTCAAAAAGCTCTCCTGGATGCACTTTAAGAATTCTGCACCCTCTAAGCCTTTCACACTCTGACTATCCCAATTTATATTGGGGAAGTTGAAATCCCCCACTATTATTACCCTATTATTTTCGCACTTTTCTGAGATTTGCCTACATATCTGTTCCTCTATCTCCCCCTGACTGTTTGGGGGCCTATAGTACACTCCCAGCAAAGTGCTTGCCCCCTTGAGTCAGTCCCACCTTGAGCACTGTGTCCAGTTCTGGTCAGACCCACCTTGAGCACTGTGTCCAGTTCTGGTCAGAGGCACCTTGAGCACTGTGTCCAGTTCCGGTCAGTCCCACCTTGATCACTGTGTCCAGTTCTGGTCAGTCCCACCTTGAGCACTATGTCCAGTTCTGGTCAGACCCACCTTGAGCACTGTGTCCAGTTCCGGTCAGTCCCACCTTGATCACTGTGTCCAGTTCCGGTCAGTCCCACCTTGATCACTGTGTCCAGTTCTGGTCATTCCCACCTTGAGCACTGTGTCCAGTTCTGGTCAGTCCCACCTTGATCACTGTGTCCAGTTCTCGTCAGATCCACCTTGAGCACTGTGTCCAGTTCCGGTCAGTCCCACCTTGATCACTGTGTCCAGTTCTGGTCAGACCCACCTTGAGCACTGTGTCCAGTTCTGGTCAGTCCCACCTTGAGCACTGTGTCCAGTTCCGGTCAGTCCCACCTTGAGCACTGTGTCCAGTTCTGGTCAGACCCACCTTGAGCACTGTGTCCAGTTCTGGTCAGTCCCACCTTGAGCACTGTGTCCAGTTCTGGTCAGTCCCACCTTGAGCACTGTGTCCAGTTCTGGTCAGTCCCACCTTGAGCACTGGGTCCAGTTCTGGTCAGTCCCACCTTGAGCACTGTGTCCAGTTCTGGTCAGTCCCACCTTGAGCACTGTGTCCAGTTCCGGTCAGTCCCACCTTGAGCACTGTGTCCAGTTCTGTTCAGTCCCACCTTGATCACTGTGTCCAGTTCTGGTCAGTCCCACCTTGAGCACTGTGTCCAGTTCTGGTCAGACCCACTTTGAGCACTGTGTCCAGTTCTGCTCAGACCCACCTTGAGCACTGTGTCCAGTTCTGGTCAGTCCCACCTTGAGCACTGTGTCCAGTTCTGGTCAGTCCCACCTTGAGCACTGTGTCCAGTTCTGGACAGTCCCACCTTGAGGACTGGGTCCAGTTCTGGTCAGTCCCACCTTGAGCACTGTGTCCAGTTCTGGTCAGTCCCACCTTGAGCACTGTGTCCAGTTCCGGTCAGTCCCACCTTGAGCACTGTGTCCAGTTCTGGTCAGTCCCACCTTGATCACTGTGTCCAGTTCTGGTCAGTCCCACCTTGAGCACTGTGTCCAGTTCTGGTCAGACCCACTTTGAGCACTGTGTCCAGTTCTGGTCAGACCCACCTTGAGCACTGTGTCCAGTTCTGGTCAGTCCCACCTTGAGCACTGTGTCCAGTTCTGGTCAGACCCACCTTGAGCACTGTGTCCAGTTCTGGTCAGACCCACCTTGAGCACTGTGTCCAGTTCTGGTCAGTCCCACCTTGATCACTGTGTCCAGTTCTGGTCAGACCCACCTTGAGCACCGTGTCCAGGTCTGGTCAGACCCACCTTGAGCACTGTGTCCAGTTCTGGTCAGACCCACCTTGAGCACTGTGTCCAGTTCTGGTCAGACCCACCTTGATCACTGTGTCCAGTTCTGGTCAGACCCACCTTGATCACTGTGTCCAGTTCTGGTCAGACCCACCTTGAGCACTGTGTCCAGTTCTGGTCAGTCCCACCTTGAGCACTGTGTCCAGTTCTGGTCAGACCCACCTTGAGCACTGTGTCCAGTTCCGGTCAGTCCCACCTTGAGCACTGTGTCCAGTTCTGGTCAGTCCCACCTTGATCACTGTGTCCAGTTCTGGTCAGTCCCACCTTGAGCACTGTGTCCAGTTCTGGTCAGACCCACTTTGAGCACCGTGTCCAGGTCTGGTCAGACCCACCTTGAGCACTGTGTCCAGTTCTGGTCAGACCCACCTTGAGCACTGTGTCCAGTTCTGGTCAGACCCACCTTGAGCACTGTGTCCAGTTCTGGTCAGTCCCACCTTGAGCACTGTGTCCAGTTCTGGTCAGACCCACCTTGATCACTGTGTCCAGTTCTGGTCAGACCCACCTTGAGCACTGTGTCCAGTTCTGGTCAGACCCACCTTGATCACTGTGTCCAGTTCTGGTCAGTCCCACCTTGAGCAATGTGTCCAGTTCTGGTCAGTCCCACCGTGAGCACTGTGTCCAGTTCTGGTCAGTCCCACCTTGATCACTGTGTCCAGTTCTGGTTAGACCCACCTTGATCACTGTGTCCAGTTCTGGTTAGACCCACCTTGATCACTGTGTCCAGTTCTGGTCAGTCCCACCTTGATCACTGTGTCCAGTTCTGGTTAGACCCACCCTGATCACTGTGTCCAGTTCTGTTTAGACCCACCTTGAGCACTGTGTCCAGTTCTGGTCAGTCCCACCTTGAGCACTGTGTCCAGTTCTGGTCAGTCCCACCTTGGGCACTGTGTCCAGTTCTGGTCAGACCCACCTTGAGCACTTTGCCCAGTTCAGGTCAGTCCCACCGTGAGCACTGTGTCCAGTTCTGGTCAGACCCACCTTGAGCACTGTGTCCAGTTCTGGTCAGACCCACCTTGAGCACTGTGTCCAGTTCTGGTCAGACCAACCTTGAGCACTGTGTCCAGTTCTGGTCAGACCCACCTTGAGCACTGTGTCCAGTTCTGGTCAGACCCACCTTGAGCACTGTGTCCAGTTCTGGTCAGACCCACCGTGAGCACTGTGTCCAGTTCTGGTCAGTCCCACCTTGAGCACTGTGTCCAGTTCTGGTCAGACCCACCTTGAGCACTGTGTCCAGTTCTGGTCAGACCCACCTTGATCACTGTGTCCAGTTCTGGTCAGTCCCACCTTGAGCACTGTGTCCAGTTCTGGTCAGACCCACCTTGAGCACTGTGTCCAGTTCTGGTCAGACCCACCATGAGCACTGTGTCCAGTTCTGGTCAGACCCACCTTGAGCACTGTGTCCAGTTCTGGTCAGACCCACCATGAGCACTGTGTCCAGTTCTGTTCAGTCCCACCTTGAGCACGGTGTCCAGTTCTGGTCAGACCCACCTTGAGCACTGTGTCCAGTTCTGGTCAGACCCACCTTGAGCACTGTGTCCAGTTCTGGTCAGACCCACCTTGAGCACTGTGTCCAGTTCTGGTCAGTCCCACATTGAGCACTGTGTCCAGTTCCTGGTAAAATAGATGGGGGAGAGCCATTGGATGTGGTGTACCTTGACTTCCAGAAAGCCTTCGATAAGGTTCCACACAAAAGATTATCATGCAAAATTAAGGCTCATGGGATTGGGGGCAAAGTATTAACGTGGATAGAGAACTGGCTGGCGGATAGAAAACAGAGAGTTGGAATAAACGGCTCGTTTTCGGAGTGGCAGGCAGTGACCAGCGGGGTGCCGCAAGGATCTGTCCTGGGACCCCAGCTGTTCACAATATATATAAATGATCTGGATCAGGGAATTGGATGCAATATTTCCAAATTCGCTGACGACACTAAACTAGGAGGAGGGGTGGGCTCTGATGAGGATGTCAGGAGGCTACAGTGCGATTTGGACAGGTTGGGGGAATGGGCGGATACGTGGCAGATGCACTATAATGTGGATAAATGCGAGGTTATCCACTTTGGGGGTAAAAACAGGAGGGTAGATTATTATCTAAATGGCAATAGATTGGGAGATGGGGAAGTGCAGAGGGACCTGGGTGTTCTTGTGCACCAGTCACTGAAGGAGAGCATGCAGGTGCAACAGGCGATTAAGAAGGCAAATAGTATGTTGGCCTTCATATCAAGGGGGTTCGAGTATAGGAATAGGGATACCTTACTACAGCTGTACAAGGTGCTGGTGAGACCGCATCTGGAGTATTGTGTACAGTTTTGGTCGCCCCATCTGCGGAAGGATGTTCTTGCCATGGAAAGAGTGCAGCGGCGATTCACCAGGCTGATACCTGGAATGGCGGGAATGACCTACGAGGAGAGATTGAATAGTTTGGGCTTGTACTCACTGGAGTTTAGAAGATTGAGAGGGGATCTCATCGAAACATATAAAATTATGGCAGGCCTGGACAGGCTGAATTCAGAGAGAATGTTTCCAATGGCAGGGGAGCACAGAACCAGGGGCCACAGTCTAAAAATAGCGGGCAAATCATTTAAAACAGAGATGAGGAAGAATTTCTTCACTCAAAGAGTGGTGAGCCTGTGGAATTCCCTGCCACAGAGGGCTGTGAAGGCTAATTCAATAAATATTTTCAAGAGAGAATTGGATATATTTCTGAAGGCTAAGGGGATTAAGGTTACGGAGAAAAGGCGGGGATGGGGTACTGAACTGGTAAGATCAGCTAAGATCTCAGACGAAGATCAGCCATGATCTCATTGAATGGCGGAGCAGGCTCGAAGGGCCGAATGGCCTACTCCTGTTCCTATCTCTATGTTTCTATGTTTCTATGTTCCGGTCAGTCCCACCTTGATCACTGTGTCCAGTTCTGGTCAGACCCACCTTGAGCACTGTGTCCAGTTCTGGTCAGACCCACCTTGATCACTGTGTCCAGTTCTGGTCAGTCCCACCTTGAGCACTGTGTCCAGTTCTGGTCAGTCCCACCTTGAGCACTGTGTCCAGTTCTGGTCAGACCCACCTTGATCACTGTGTCCAGTTCTGGTCAGACCCACCGTGAGCACAGTGTCCAGTTCTGGTCAGTCCCACCTTGAGCACTGTGTCCAGTTCTGGTCAGTCCCACCTTGATCACTGTGTCCAGTTCTGGTTAGACCCACCTTGATCACTGTGTCCAGTTCCGGTCAGTCCCACCTTGATCACTGTGTCCAGTTCTGGTCAGACCCACCTTGAGCACTGTGTCCAGTTCTGGTCAGACCCAGCTTGATGACTGTGTTCAGTTCTGGTCAGTCCCACCTTGAGCACTGTGTCCAGTTCTGGTCAGTTCCACCGTGAGCACTGTGTCCAGTTCTGGTCAGTCCCACCTTGATCACTGTGTCCAGTTCTGGTTAGACCCACCTTGATCACTGTGTCCAGTTCTGGTTAGACCCACCTTGATCACTGTGTCCAGTTCTGGTCAGTCCCACCTTGATCACTGTGTCCAGTTCTGGTTAGACCCACCTTGATCACTGTGTCCAGTTCTGGTTAGACCCACCTTGAGCACTGTGTCCAGTTCTGGTCAGTCCCACCTTGAGCACTGTGTCCAGTTCTGGTCAGTCCCACCTTGGGCACTGTGTCCGGTTCTGGTCAGACCCACCTTGAGCACTTTGCCCAGTTCAGGTCAGTCCCACCGTGAGCACTGTGTCCAGTTCTGGTCAGACCCACCTTGAGCACTGTGTCCAGTTCTGGTCAGACCCACCTTGAGCACTGTGTCCAGTTCTGGTCAGACCCACCTTGAGCACTGTGTCCAGTTCTGGTCAGACCCACCTTGAGCACTGTGTCCAGTTCTGGTCAGACCCACCTTGAGCACTGTGTCCAGTTCTGGTCAGACCCACCTTGAGCACTGTGTCCAGTTCTGGTCAGACCCACCTTGAGCACTGTGTCCAGTTCTGGTCAGACCCACCGTGAGCACTGTGTCCAGTTCTGGTCAGTCCCACCTTGAGCACTGTGTCCAGTTCTGGTCAGACCCACCTTGAGCACTGTGTCCAGTTCTGGTCAGACCCACCTTGATCACTGTGTCCAGTTCTGGTCAGTCCCACCTTGATCACTGTGTCCAGTTCTGGTCAGTCCCACCTTGATCACTGTGTCCAGTTCTGGTTAGACCCACCTTGATCACTGTGTCCAGTTCTGGTTAGACCCACCTTGAGCACTGTGTCCAGTTCTGGTCAGTCCCACCTTGAGCACTGTGTCCAGTTCTGGTCAGTCCCACCTTGGGCACTGTGTCCGGTTCTGGTCAGACCCACCTTGAGCACTTTGCCCAGTTCAGGTCAGTCCCACCGTGAGCACTGTGTCCAGTTCTGGTCAGACCCACCTTGAGCACTGTGTCCAGTTCTGGTCAGACCCACCTTGAGCACTGTGTCCAGTTCTGGTCAGACCCACCTTGAGCACTGTGTCCAGTTCTGGTCAGACCCACCTTGAGCACTGTGTCCAGTTCTGGTCAGACCCACCTTGAGCACTGTGTCCAGTTCTGGTCAGACCCACCGTGAGCACTGTGTCCAGTTCTGGTCAGTCCCACCTTGAGCACTGTGTCCAGTTCTGGTCAGACCCACCTTGAGCACTGTGTCCAGTTCTGGTCAGACCCACCTTGATCACTGTATCCAGTTCTGGTCAGTCCCACCTTGAGCACTGTGCCCAGTTCTGGTCAGTCCCACCTTGAGCACTGTGTCCAGTTCTGGTTAGACCCACCTTGAGCACTGTGTCCAGTTCTGGTCAGACCCACCTTGAGCACTGTGTCCAGTTCTGGTCAGTCCCACCTTGAGCACTGTGTCCAGTTCTGGTCAGTCCCACCTTGAGCACTGTCTCCAGTTCTGGTCAGTCCCACCTTGAGCACTGTGTACAGTTCTGGTCAATCCCACCTTGATCACTGTGTCCAGTTCTGGTCAGACCCACCTTGAGCACTGTGTCCAGTTCTGGTCAGACCCACTGTGAGCACTGTGTCCAGTTCTGGTCAGTCCCACCTTGAGCACTGTGTCCAGTTCTGGTCAGACCCACCTTGAGCACTGTGTCCAGTTCTGGTCAGACCCACCTTGAGCACTGTGTCCAGTTCCGGTCAGTCCCACCTTGATCACTGTGTCCAGTTCCGGTCAGTCCCACCTTGATCACTGTGTCCGGTTCTGGTCAGTCCCACCTTGAGCACTATGTCCAGTTCTGGTCAGACCCACGTTGAGCACTGTGTCCAGTTCCGGTCAGTCCCACCTTGATCACTGTGTCCAGTTCCGGTCAGTCCCACCTTGATCACTGTGTCCAGTTCTGGTCAGTCCCACCTTGAGCACTGTGTCCAGTTCTGGTCTGTCCCACCTTGATCACTGTGTCCAGTTCTCGTCAGATCCACCTTGAGCACTGTGTCCAGTTCCGGTCAGTCCCACCTTGATCACTGTGTCCAGTTCTGGTCAGACCCACCTTGAGCAATGTGTCCAGTTCTGGTCAGTCCCACCTTGAGCACTGTGTCCAGTTCCGGTCAGTCCCACCTTGAGCACTGTGTCCAGTTCTGGTCAGACCCACCTTGAGCACTGTGTCCAGTTCTGGTCAGTCCCACCTTGAGCACTGTGTCCAGTTCTGGTCAGTCCCACCTTGAGCACTGTGTCCCGTTCTGGTCCGTCCCACCTTGAGCACTGGGTCCAGTTCTGGTCAGTCCCACCTTGAGCACTGTGTCCAGTTCGGGTCAGTCCCACCTTGAGCACTGTGTCCAGTTCCGGTCAGACCCACCTTGAGCACTGTGTCCAGTTCTGGTCAGTCCCACCTTGATCACTGTGTCCAGTTCTGGTCAGTCCCACCTTGAGCACTGTGTCCACTTCTGGTCAGACCCACTTTGAGCACTGTGTCCAGTTCTGCTCAGACCCACCTTGAGCACTGTGTCCAGTTCTGGTCAGTCCCACCTTGAGCACTGTGTCCAGTTCTGGTCAGACCCACCTTGAGCACTGTGTCCAGTTCTGGTCAGACCCACCTTGAGCACTGTGTCCAGTTCTGGTCAGTCCCACCTTGATCACTGTGTCCAGTTCTGGTCAGACCCACCTTGAGCACTGTGTCCAGTTCTGGTCAGGCCCACCTTGAGCACTGTGTCCAGTTCTGGTCAGACCCACCTTGAGCACTGTGTCCAGTTCTGGTCAGACCCACCTTGAGCACTGTGTCCAGTTCTGGTCAGACCCACCTTGATCACTGTGTCCAGTTCTGGTCAGACCCACCTTGAGCACTGTGTCCAGTTCTGGTCAGTCCCACCTTGAGCACTGTGTCCAGTTCTGGTCAGTCCCACCTTGATCACTGTGTCCAGTTCTGGTTAGACCCACCTTGATCACTGTGTCCAGTTCTGGTTAGACCCACCTTGATCACTGTGTCCAGTTCTGGTCAGTCCCACCTTGATCACTGTGTCCAGTTCTGGTTAGACCCACCTTGATCACTGTGTCCAGTTCTGGTTAGACCCACCTTGAGCACTGTGTCCAGTTCTGGTCAGTCCCACCTTGAGCACTGTGTCCAGTTCTGGTCAGTCCCACCTTAGGCACTGTGTCCGGTTCTGGTCAGACCCACCTTGAGCACTTTGCCCAGTTCAGGTCAGTCCCACCGTGAGCACTGTGTCCAGTTCTGGTCAGACCCACCTTGAGCACTGTGTCCAGTTCTGGTCAGACCCACCTTGAGCACTGTGTCCAGTTCTGGTCGGACCCACCTTGAGCACTGTGTCCAGTTCTGGTCAGAGCCACCTTGAGCACTGTGTCCAGTTCTGGTCAGACCCACCTTGAGCACTGTGTCCAGTTCTGGTCAGACCCACCTTGAGCACTGTGTCCAGTTCTGGTCAGACCCACCTTGAGCACTGTGTCCAGTTCTGGTCAGACCCACCGTGAGCACTGTGTCCAGTTCTGGTCAGTCCCACCTTGAGCACTGTGTCCAGTTCTGGTCAGACCCACCTTGGGCACTGTGTCCAGTTCTGGTCAGACCCACCTTGATCACTGTGTCCAGTTCTGGTCAGTCCCACCTTGATCACTGTGTCCAGTTCTGGTCAGTCCCACCTTGATCACTGTGTCCAGTTCTGGTTAGACCCACCTTGATCACTGTGTCCAGTTCTGGTTAGACCCACCTTGAGCACTGTGTCCAGTTCTGGTCAGTCCCACCTTGAGCACTGTGTCCAGTTCTGGTCAGTCCCACCTTGGGCACTGTGTCCGGTTCTGGTCAGACCCACCTTGAGCACTTTGCCCAGTTCAGGTCAGTCCCACCGTGAGCACTGTGTCCAGTTCTGGTCAGACCCACCTTGATCACTGTGTCCAGTTCTGGTCAGACCCACCTTGAGCACTGTGTCCAGTTCTGGTGAGACCCACCTTGAGCACTGTGTCCAGTTCTGGTCAGGCCCACATTGAGCACTGTGTCCAGTTCTGGTCAGACCCACCTTGAGCACTGTGTCCAGTTCTGGTCAGACCCACCGTGAGCACTGTGTCCAGTTCTGGTCAGTCCCACCTTGAGCACTGTGTCCAGTTCTGGTCAGACCCACCTTGAGCACTGTGTCCAATTCTGGTCAGACCCACCTTGATCACTGTGTCCAGTTCTGGTCAGTCCCACCTTGAGCACTGTGTCCAGTTCTGGTCAGTCCCACCTTGAGCACTGTGTCCAGTTCTGGTTAGACCCACCTTGAGCACTGTGTCCAGTTCTGGTCAGACCCACCTTGAGCACTGTGTCCAGTTCTGGTCAGTCCCACCTTGAGCACTGTGTCCAGTTCTGGTCAGTCCCACCTTGAGCACTGTCTCCAGTTCTGGTCAGTCCCACCTTGAGCACTGTGTACAGTTCTGGTCAATCCCACCTTGATCACTGTGTCCAGTTCTGGTCAGACCCACCTTGAGCACTGTGTCCAGTTCTGGTCAGACCCACCGTGAGCACTGTGTCCAGTTCTGGTCAGTCCCACCTTGAGCACTGTGTCCAGTTCTGGTCAGACCCACCTTGAGCACTGTGTCCAGTTCTGGTCAGACCCACCTTGAGCACTGTGTCCAGTTCCGGTCAGTCCCACCTTGATCACTGTGTCCAGTTCTGGTCAGTCCCACCTTGAGCACTGTGTCCAGTTCTGGTCTGTCCCACCTTGATCACTGTGTCCAGTTGTCGTCAGATCCACCTTGAGCACTGTGTCCAGTTCCGGTCAGTCCCACCTTGATCACTGTGTCCAGTTCTGGTCAGACCCACCTTTAGCACTGTGTCCAGTTCTGGTCAGTCCCACCTTGAGCACTGTGTCCAGTTCCGGTCAGTCCCACCTTGAGCACTGTGTCCAGTTCTGGTCAGACCCACCTTGAGCACTGTGTCCAGTTCTGGTCAGTCCCACCTTGAGCACTGTGTCCAGTTCTGGTCAGTCCCACCTTGAGCACTCTGTCCAGTTCTGGTCCGTCCCACCTTGAGCACTGGGTCCAGTTCTGGTCAGTCCCACCTTGAGCACTTTGTCCAGTTCGGGTCAGTCCCACCTTGAGCACTGTGTCCAGTTCCGGTCAGTCCCACCTTGAGCACTGTGTCCAGTTCTGGTCAGTCCCACCTTGATCACTGTGTCCAGTTCTGGTCAATCCCACCTTGAGCACTGTGTCCACTTCTGGTCAGACCCACTTTGAGCACTGTGTCCAGTTCTGCTCAGACCCACCTTGAGCACTGTGTCCAGTTCTGGTCAGTCCCACCTTGATCACTGTGTCCAGTTCTGGTCAGACCCACCTTGAGCACTGTGTCCAGTTCTGGTCAGGCCCACCTTGAGCACTGTGTCCAGTTCTGGTCAGACCCACCTTGAGCACTGTGTCCAGTTCTGGTCAGACCCACCTTGAGCACTGTGTCCAGTTCTGGTCAGACCCACCTTGATCACTGTGTCCAGTTCTGGTCAGACCCACCTTGAGCACTGTGTCCAGTTCTGGTCAGTCCCACCTTGAGCACTGTGTCCAGTTCTGGTCAGTCCCACCTTGAGCACTGTGTCCAGTTCTGGTCAGTCCCACCTTGAGCACTGGGTCCAGTTCTGGTCAGTCCCACCTTGAGCACTGTGTCCAGTTCTGGTCAGTCCCACCTTGAGCATTGTGTCCAGTTCCGGTCAGTCCCACCTTGAGCACTGTGTCCAGTTCTGGTCAGTCCCACCTTGATCACTGTGTCCAGTTCTGGTCAGTCCCACCTTGAGCACTGTGTCCAGTTCTGGTCAGACCCACTTTGAGCACTGTGTCCAGTTCTGGTCAGACCCACCTTGAGCACTGTGTCCAGTTCTGGTCAGTCCCACCTTGAGCACTGTGTCCAGTTCTGGTCAGACCCACCTTGAGCACTGTGTCCAGTTCTGGTCAGACCCACCTTGAGCACTGTGTCCAGTTCTGGTCAGTCCCACCTTGATCACTGTGTCCAGTTCTGGTCAGACCCACCTTGAGCACTGTGTCCAGTTCTGGTCAGACCCACCTTGAGCACTGTGTCCAGTTCTGGTCAGACCCACCTTGAGCACTGTGTCCAGTTCTGGTCAGACCCACCTTGAGCACTGTGTCCAGTTCTGGTCAGACCCACCTTGATCACTGTGTCCAGTTCTGGTCAGACCCACCTTGAGCACTTTGTCCAGTTCTGGTCAGTCCCACCTTGATCACTGTGTCCAGTTCTGGTCAGTCCCACCTTGATCACTGTGTCCAGTTCTGGTCAGACCCACCTTGATCACTGTGTCCAGTTCTGGTCAGACCCACCTTGAGCACTGTGTCCAGTTCTGGTCAGTCCCACCTTGAGCACTGTGTCCAGTTCTGGTCAGACCCACCTTGATCACTGTGTCCAGTTCTGGTCAGTCCCACATTGAGCACTGTGTCCAGTTATGGTCAGACACACCTTGAGCACTGTGTCCAGTTCTGGTCAGACCCACCTTGAGCACTGTGTCCAGGTCTGGTCAGTCCCACCTTGATCACTGTGCCCAGTTCTGGTCAGTCCCACCTTGAGCACTGTGTCCAGTTCTGGTCAGTCCCACATTGAGCACTGTGTCCAGTTCTGGTCAGTCCCACCTTGAGCACTGTGTCCAGTTCTGGTCAGTCCCACCTTGATCACTGTGTCCATTTCTGGTCAGTCCCACCTTGATCACTGTGTCCAGTTCTGGTCAGACCCACCTTGATCACTGTGTCCAGTTCCGGTCAGTCCCACCTTGATCACTGTGTCCAGTTCTGGTCAGACCCACCTTGAGCACTGTGTCCAGTTCTGGTCAGACCCACCTTGAGCACTGTGTCCAGTTCTGGTCAGTCCCACCGTGAGCACTGTGTCCAGTTCTGGTCAGTCCCACCTTGATCACTGTGTCCAGTTCTGGTCAGTCCCACCTTGATCACTGTGTCCAGTTCTGGTCAGTCCCACCTTGATCACTGTGTCCAGTTCTGGTCAGTCCCACCGTGAGCACTGTGTCCAGTTCTGGTCAGTCCCACCGTGAGCACTGTGTCCAGTTCTGGTCAGTCCCACCTTGATCACTGTGTCCAGTTCTGGTTAGACCCACCTTGATCACTGTGTCCAGTTCTGGTTAGACCCACCTTGATCACTGTGTCCAGTTCTGGTCAGTCCCACCTTGATCACTGTGTCCAGTTCTGGTTAGACCCACCTTGATCACTGTGTCCAGTTCTGGTTAGACCCACCTTGAGCACTGTGTCCAGTTCTGGTCAGTCCCACCTTGAGCACTGTGTCCAGTTCTGGTCAGTCCCACCTTGGGCACTGTGTCCGGTTCTGGTCAGACCAACCTTGAGTACTTTGCCCAGTTCAGGTCAGTCCCACCGTGAGCACTGTGTCCAGTTCTGGTCAGACCCACCTTGAGCACTGTGTCCAGTTCTGGTCAGATCCACCTTGAGCACTGTGTCCAGTTCTGATCAGACCCACCTTGAGCACTGTGTCCAGTTCTGGTCAGACCCACCTTGAGCACTGTGTCCAGTTCTGGTCAGACCCACCTTGAGCACTGTGTCCAGTTCTGGTCAGACCCACCTTGAGCACTGTGTCCAGTTCTGGTCAGACCCACCTTGAGCACTGTGTCCAGTTCTGGTCAGACCCACCGTGAGCACTGTGTCCAGTTCTGGTCAGTCCCACCTTGAGCACTGTGTCCAGTTCTGGTCAGACCCACCTTGAGCACTGTGTCCAGTTCTGGTCAGACCCACCTTGATCACTGTGTCCAGTTCTGGTCAGTCCCACCTTGATCACTGTGTCCAGTTCTGGTCAGTCCCACCTTGATCACTGTGTCCAGTTCTGGTTAGACCCACCTTGATCACTGTGTCCAGTTCTGGTTAGACCCACCTTGAGCACTGTGTCCAGTTCTGGTCAGTCCCACCTTGAGCACTGTGTCCAGTTCTGGTCAGTCCCACCTTGGGCACTGTGTCCGGTTCTGGTCAGACCCACCTTGAGCACTTTGCCCAGTTCAGGTCAGTCCCACCGTGAGCACTGTGTCCAGTTCTGGTCAGACCCACCTTGAGCACTGTGTCCAGTTCTGGTCAGACCCACCTTGAGCACTGTGTCCAGTTCTGGTCAGACCCACCTTGAGCACTGTGTCCAGTTCTGGTCAGACCCACCTTGAGCACTGTGTCCAGTTCTGGTCAGACCCACCTTGAGCACTGTGTCCAGTTCTGGTCAGACCCACCTTGAGCACTGTGTCCAGTTCTGGTCAGTCCCACCTTGAGCACTGTGTCCAGTTCTGGTCAGACCCACCTTGAGCACTGTGTCCAGTTCTGGTCAGACCCACCTTGATCACTGTGTCCAGTTCTGGTCAGTCCCACCTTGAGCACTGAGTCCAGTTCTGGTCATTCCCACCTTGAGCACTGTGTCCAGTTCTGGTTAGACCCACCTTGAGCACTGTGTCCAGTTCTGGTCAGACCCACCTTGAGCACTGTGTCCAGTTCTGGTCAGTCCCACCTTGAGCACTGTGTCCAGTTCTGGTCAGTCCCACCTTGAGCACTGTCTCCAGTTCTGGTCAGTCCCACCTTGAGCACTGTGTCCAGTTCTGGTCAATCCCACCTTGATCACTGTGTCCAGTTCTGGTCAGACCCACCTTGAGCACTGTGTCCAGTTCTGGTCAGACCCACCGTGAGCACTGTGTCCAGTTCTGGTCAGTCCCACCTTGAGCACTGTGTCCAGTTCTGGTCAGACCCACCTTGAGCACCGTGTCCAGTTCTGGTCAGACCCACCTTGAGCACTGTGTCCAGTTCCGGTCAGTCCCACCTTGATCTCTGTGTCCAGTTCCGGTCAGTCCCACCTTGATCACTGTGTCCAGTTCTGGTCAGTCCCACCTTGAGCACTATGTCCAGTTCTGGTCAGACCCACGTTGAGCACTGTGTCCAGTTCCGGTCAGTCCCACCTTGATCACTGTGTCCAGTTCCGGTCAGTCCCACCTTGATCACTGTGTCCAGTTCTGGTCAGTCCCACCTTGAGCACTGTGTCACGTTCTGGTCTGTCCCACCTTGATCACTGTGTCCAGTTCTCGTCAGATCCACCTTGAGCACTGTGTCCAGTTCCGGTCAGTCCCACCTTGATCACTGTGTCCAGTTCTGGTCAGACCCACCTTGAGCACTGTGTCCAGTTCTGGTCAGTCCCACCTTGAGCACTGTGTCCAGTTCCGGTCAGTCCCACCTTGAGCACTGTGTCCAGTTCTGGTCAGACCCACCTTGAGCACTGTGTCCAGTTCTGGTCAGTCCCACCTTGAGCACTGTGTCCAGTTCTGGTCAGTCCCACCTTGAGCACTGTGTCCAGTTCTGGTCCGTCCCACCTTGAGCACTGGGTCCAGTTCTGGTCAGTCCCACCTTGAGCACTGTGTCCAGTTCGGGTCAGACCCACCTTGAGCACTGTGTCCAGTTCCGGTCAGTCCCACCTTGAGCACTGTGTCCAGTTCTGGTCAGTCCCACCTTGATCACTGTGTCCAGTTCTGGTCAGTCCCACCTTGAGCACTGTGTCCAGTTCTGTTCAGACCCACTTTGAGCACTGTGTCCAGTTCTGCTCAGACCCACCTTGAGCACTGTGTCCAGTTCGGGTCAGTCCCACCTTGAGCACTGTGTCCAGTTCTGGTCAGACCCACCTTGAGCACTGTGTCTAGTTCTGGTCAGACCCACCTTGAGCACTGTGTCCAGTTCTGGTCAGTCCCACCTTGATCACTGTGTCCAGTTCTGGTCAGACCCACCTTGAGCACTGTGTCCAGTTCTGGTCAGACCCACCTTGAGCACTGTGTCCAGTTCTGGTCAGACCCACCTTGAGCACTGTGTCCAGTTCTGGTCAGACCCACCTTGAGCACTGTGTCCAGTTCTGGTCAGACCCACCTTGATCACTGTGTCCAGTTCTGGTCAGACCCACCTTGAGCACTGTGTCCAGTTCTGGTCAGTCCCACCTTGAGCACTGTGTCCAGTTCTGGTCAGTCCCACCTTGAGCACTGTGTCCAGTTCTGGTCAGTCCCACCTTGAGCACTGGGTCCAGTTCTGGTCAGTCCCACCTTGAGCACTGTGTCCAGTTCTGGTCAGTCCCACCTTGAGCACTGTGTCCAGTTCCGGTCAGTCCCACCTTGAGCACTGTGTCCAGTTCTGGTCAGTCCCACCTTGATCACTGTGTCCAGTTCTGGTCAGTCCCACCTTGAGCACTGTTTCCAGTTCTGGTCAGACCCACATTGAGCACTGTGTCCAGTTCTGGTCAGACCCACCTTGAGCACTGTGTCCAATTCTGGTCAGTCCCACCTTGAGCACTGTGTCCAGTTCTGGTCAGACCCACCTTGAGCACTGTGTCCAGTTCTGGTCAGACCCACCTTGAGCACTGTGTCCAGTTCTGGTCAGTCCCACCTTGATCACTGTGTCCAGTTCTGGTCAGACCCACCTTGAGCACTGTGTCCAGTTCTGGTCAGACCCACCTTGAGCACTGTGTCCAGTTCTGGTCAGACCCACCTTGAGCACTGTGTCCAGTTCTGGTCAGACCCACCTTGAGCACTGTGTCCAGTTCTGGTCAGACCCACCTTGATCACTGTGTCCAGTTCTGGTCAGACCCACCTTGAGCACTTTGTCCAGTTCTGGTCAGTCCCACCTTGATCACTGTGTCCAGTTCTGGTCAGACCCACCTTGATCACTGTCTCCAGTTCTGGTTAGACCCACCTTGATCACTGTGTCCAGTTATGGTCAGACACACCTTGAGCACTGTGTCCAGTTCTGGTCAGACCCTCCTTGAGCACTGTGTCCAGGTCTGGTCAGTCCCAACTTGATCACTGTGCCCAGTTCTGGTCAGTCCCACCTTGAGCACTGTGTCCAGTTCTGGTCAGACCCACCTTGAGCACTGTGTCCAGTTCTGGTCAGACCCACCTTGAGTACTGTGTCCAGTTCTGGTCAGTCCCACCTTGAGCACTGTCTCCAGTTCAGGTCAGTCCCACCTTGAGCACTGTGTCCAGTTCTGGTCAGTCCCACCTTGAGCACTGTGTCCAGTTCTGGTCAGTCCCACCTTGATCACTGTGTCCAGTTCTGGTCAGACCCACCTTGAGCACTGTGTCCAGTTCTGGTCAGTCCCACCTTGAGCACTCTCTCCAGTTCTGGTCAGTCCCACCTTGAGCACTGTCTCCAGTTCTGGTAAGTCCCACCTTGAGCACTGTGTCCAGTTCCGGTCAGTCCCACCGTGAGCACTGTCTCCAGTTCTGGTAAGTCCCACCTTGAGCACTGTGTCCAGTTCTGGTCAGTCCCACCTTGAGCACTGTGTCCAGTTCCGGTCAGTCCCACCGTGATCACTGTGTCCAGTTCAGGTCAGTCCCACCTTGATCACTGTGTCCAGTTCTGGTCAGTCCCACCTTGAGCACTGTGTCCAGTTCTGGTCAGACCCACCTTGAGCACTGTGTCCAGTTCTGGTCAGTCCCACCTTGAGCACTGTGTCCAGTTCTGGTCAGTCCCACCTTGAGCACTGTGTCCAGTTCCGGTCAGACCCACCGTGAGCACTTTGTCCAGTTCTGGTCAGACCCACCGTGAGCACTGGGTCCAGTTCTGGTCAGTCCCACCTTGAGCACTGTGTCCAGTTCTGGTCAGTCCCACCTTGATCACTGTGTCCAGTTCTGGTCAGACCCACCTTGAGCACTGTGTCCAGTTCTGGTCAGTCCCACTTTGAGCACTGTGTCCACTTCTGGTCAGTCCCACCTTGATCACTGTTTCCAGTTCTGGTCAGTCCCACCTTGAGCACTCTGTCCAGTTCTGGTCAGTCCCACCTTGAGCCCTGTGTCCAGTTCTGGTCAGACCCACCTTGAGCACTGTGTCCAGTTCCGGTCAGTCCCACCTTGATCACTGTGTCCAGTTCTGGTCAGACCCACCTTGATCACTGTGTCCAGTTCCGGCCAGACCCACCTTGAGCACTGTGTCCAGTTCCGGTCAGTCCCACCTTGATCACTTTGTCCAGTTCTGGTCAGTCCCACCTTGAGCACTGTGTCCAGTTCTGGTCAGACCCACCTTGAGCACTGTGTCCAGTTCGGGACATAGAGTCATAGTCATAGAGTTTTACAGCACAGAAAGAGGCCCTTCGGCCCATCGTGTCCGCGCCGCCCATCCATCCCTGTCCTGTCTAATCCCATTTTCCAGCATTTGGTCCATAGCCTTGTATGCAATGGCATTTCAAGTGCTCATCCAAATGCTTCTTGAATGTTGTGAGGGTTCCTGCCTCTACCACCCTTTCAGGCAGTGAGTTCCAGATTCCAACCACCCTCTGGGTGAAAAAGTTCCTCCTCAAATCCCCTCTAAATCTCCTGCCCCTTACCCTGAATCTATGCCCCCTTGTTATTGACCCCCCTACTAAGGGGAAAAGTTCCTCTTTATCTACCCTATCTATGCCCCTCATCATTTTGTACACCTCAATCAGGTCCCCCCTCAGCCTTCTTTGCTCCAAGGAAAACAACCCCAGCCTGTTTAGTCTTTCTTCATAGCTGAGGCGCTCCATCCCAGGTAACATCCTGGTGAATCTTCTCTGCACCCTCTCCAAAGCAATCACATCCTTCCTATAGTGAGGCGACCAGAACTGCACACAGTACTCCAGCTGTGGCCTCACCAGCGTTTTGTACAGCTCCATCATAACCTCCCTGCTCTTATATTCTATGCCTCGGCTAATGAAGGCAAGTATCCCATATGCCTTTTTAACCACCTTATCTACCTGTTCCGCTGCCTTCAGAGATCTATGTACATGTACACCAAGGTCCCTCTGACCCTCTGTACTTCCTAGGGTCCTACCACTCATTGTGTATTCCCTTGCCTTATTTGTCCGTCCAAAATGCATCACCTCGCACTTTTCAGGGTTAAATTCCATTTGCCACTATTCTGCCCATCTGACCAACCCGTTTATATCGTCCTGTAGCCTGAGGCTTTCCTCCTCGCAATTTACCACCCCACCAATTTTCGTGTCATCTGCGAACTTACTGATCATACCTTTTACATTCTCATCCAAATCATTTATGTAGATCACAAACAACAAGGGACCCAGCACCGATCCCTGAGGTACCCCACTGGACACAGGCTTCCAGTCACAAAAGCATCCTTCGACCATCACCCTCTGCCTCCTGCCACTCAGCCAGTTTAGGATCCAACGCGCCAAGGCACCCTGGATCCCATGGGCTCTTACCTTCTTGACCAGTCTCCTATGCGGGACTTTGTCAAAAGCTTTACTGAAGTCCATGTAAACCACATCCACAGCATTTCCCTCATCCACCCCCCTAGTCACCCCCTCGAAAAATTCAATCAGATTTGTCAGACATGATTTACCCTTGACAAAGCCATGCTGACTATCCCCGATTAATCCTTGCCTCTCCAAGTGGAGACTAATTTTGTCCCTCAGAATTTTTTCCAATAATTTCCCTACCACAGATGTTAGGCTCACTGGCCTGTAATTCCCTGGTTTATCCCTGCTACCCTTCTTGTATAATGGTACTACATTAGCTGTTCTCCAGTCCTCTGGTACATCCCCTGTGGCCAGAGAGGTTCTGAAAATTTGTGTCAGAGCCCCTGCAATCTCCTCCTTTGCCTCCCACAGCAGCCTGGGATACATCTCGTCCGGGCCTGGGGATTTATCCACTTTTTGGCCTGCTAAAACCGCTAGCGCCTCCTCCCTCTCGATGCTAATATGTTCAAGTATGTCACAGTCCCCTTGCCCGTTTACTATGTCTGCATCGTCTCTCTCCATAGTGAACACAGATGCAAAAAATTCATTTAAAACCCCGCCTACATCATCTGGCTCTACACACAGATTGCCACTTTGGTCCCTAATGGGCCCTACCCTTTCCCTGGTTATCCTCTTGCCCTTAATATACTTATAAAACATCTTAGGATTTTCCTTTATTTTGCTCGCCAGTGTTATTTCATGGCCCCTCCTCGCCCTCCTAATTTCTTTTTTAAGTATGCCCCTGCACTTTTTATACTCCTCTCGGGCTCCTTCCGTCTTTAGTCTTTTGTAACTGCCAAAAGCCCCCCTTTTATTTCTAATGCATTTTTGTATATCCCTTGTCATCCAAGGTTCCCTTTGCTTGTTGGTCCCACCCTTGACCTTTACAGGAACATGTTGGCGTTGTACTCTCTCTATTTCCCTTCTGAAAGTCTCCCACTGTCTTGATGTGGATTTTCCTATAAGTAGCTGCTCCCAGCCCACTTTGGCCAGATCCTGCCTTATCATATTAAAATCGGCCCTCCCCCAATTTAGAACCCTTATTTCCGGGCCGTCTTTGTCTTTTTCCATGACCACCTTAAATCTCACCGAATTATGGTCACTATCGCCAAAATGCTCTCCTACTGACACTTCCACCACTTGCCCGGCTACATTCCCCAGAATTAGGTCCAGTATCGCCCCCTCTCTTGTAGGACTTTCTACATGTTGGCTCAAAAAGCTCTCCTGGATGCACTTTAAGAATTCTGCACCCTCTAAGCCTTTCACACTCTGACTATCCCAATTTATATTGGGGAAGTTGAAATCCCCCACTATTATTACCCTATTATTTTCGCACTTTTCTGAGATTTGCCTACATATCTGTTCCTCTATCTCCCCCTGACTGTTTGGGGGCCTATAGTACACTCCCAGCAAAGTGCTTGCCCCCTTGAGTCAGTCCCACCTTGAGCACTGTGTCCAGTTCTGGTCAGTCACACCTTGAGCACTGTGTCCAGTTCTGGTAAGTCCCACCTTGAGCACTGTGTCCAGTTCCGGTCAGACCCACCTTGATCACTGTGTCCAGTTCTGGTTACCGAGACACAAGGAAGATATTCAAGTGCTGCAGATGATGCTGAGAAGAGGCACGAATCGAATTCCCAGATTCAAGTGTTTGGGTTATCGGCAACGTCTGGAGAGACCTCGCCGCTTTTTAAATTTACCTCCTAACTCCCTATATTCAGCTTTTAGGACCTCATCCCGGTTTTTACCTATATCGTTGGTACCTATATGCACAACGACAACTGGATGTTCACCCTTCCCTTCCAAAATGCTCTGTAGCCGCTCCGAGACATCCCTGACCCTTGCACCAGGGAGGCAACATACCATCCTGGAGTCTCGTTTGCGGCCGCAGAAACGCCTATCTATTCCCCTTACAATAGAATCCCCTATCACTATAGCTCTCTCGCTCTTTTCCCTCCCGTCCTGTGCAGCAGAACCACCCACGGTGCCAGGAAGTTGGCTGCTGCTGCCTTCCTCTGATAAGCATCTCCCTCACCAATATCCAAAGCAGTATATCTGTTTGAAAGGGGGATGGTCACAGGGGACCCCTGCACTACCTGCCTGCTAGGGGGCATAATTTCAGAATAAGGGAGCACCCTTTTAAATCGGAAATGAGGAGGAATTTCTTCTCAGAGGGTCGTGAATCTTTGGAATTCTCTTCCACAGAGAGCTGTGGAGGTTGGGTCATTGAATATATTTAAGGTGGAGACAGACAGATTTTTGAACGATAAGGGAGTCGAGCGTTATGGGGAGCGGGCAGGGAAGTGGAGTTGAGGCCAAGATCAGATCAGTTATGATCTTATTGAACAGCGGAGCAGGCCCGAGGGGCCGAATGGCCGACTCCAGCTCCTATTTCTTATGTTCTTATGTTCTGATGAGCCCACCTATCCACTGTAATCCCTTGGTGTGTTTCTAATAACCCTGAATCCCATTTGTTGATAAGAACCTGTCTAGTTCCTTCTTGAAACCCATTCAGGTTTCTTGTTCCATTATCCCGTGCTTTTAAAATCATCTAGCTGTTTGATTTAGGTGCCTGCGTGGCCCAGTGGTAGCACGTACTCTAAGCTGACACTTCAGTGCCATACTGAGGGAGTGCGGCACTGTCGGAGGTGCCGTCTTTCGGATGAGACGTTAAACCGAGGCTCCATCTGTCCTCTCAGGTGGACTTAAAAGATCCCATGGCCAGTATTTTGAAGAAGGGTAGGGGAGTTCCCCTGGCCCAACATTTATCCCTCAACCAACATCACTAAAAAAAACAGATTATCTGGTCATTATTTCATCGCTATTTGTGGGAGCTTGCTGTGCGCAAATTGGCTGCTACGTTTCCTACATTGCAGCAGCGATTACACTTTAAGGAAGTGTTTGATTGGCTGTAAAGTGCTTTGGGATGTCCTGATGTTGTGAAAGGTCTATCAATGCAAGTTCTTGATGCACTACTGAGAAATTGGAGGGCGTAAATCAAAATTGCCTTGTGCTATTGTTTACCTGGTATCAACATTGGAAAGTTGGTCTTTGCTAAATTCAGCAGCAACCTTTCAGTCGGTCCTTTATCCTTCAACATTGTCCTTGTAATGACCAGACCCTAAACTATTCACCCATTTTTGACGGCAGCACATGGATTGGATCTCAAGGTGCAATATCCTCACTGTTTAACAAAAAATCAATTTGTTTGTGTTTCTAGGCGACACGTGTGAGCATGTTTGTCTATCAAGCTCCAATAGCTCACATTTGCAAATAGAAGACAATGGGGTAATAAAACCAAGTAATTTAATGTTGGGAGCCGGGTAAGAAACAAAAAGGAGAATAAATCTCAGGATTATCATCCAGGGTCATTTCTCACCTTGAAGAACGAGCTGGCTTGACATCTGTTGTGAGGGCGGTTTGAAGGTTGTCGTCAGCAGCTGTCCAGTGAAGGTGCAGTGTTACTTGTGTCCATTGCTTCTTTCTTAGTATTACTAACTGGCATCTCATTCTACTCTCTAAAGTGCCTCAGTGCATTAACCATGTGAATAGTGTGTTATAAACCCAGTTTAGCTGGGGAAAATCGTGGCACTAAACCGGGGAGGCAGTTCCCAAAATAGTCATTCTCAATGTCAATTGAAAATGAAAGTTCTTTTAACTTCTGGGGAGCGAAGGGTTAACACTGTGCTGATTGGTTGTGAATTCTAACACCTGTGATTGAAAGGCGATCCAGTTGTTTCTTGGCAAGCCGTGTGGTAATGAGAGTTTGGGAGTTAAGTACTTCCAAAATAAAGCCTATTATATCCCAAGTTAATTACTGTGCCATTAATGTGCAGCCATTCTGTTTGTTAAAGTGTTATTTAGACCCACTTGTGCCTCAGTAGTCAGTGATTATTCAACAGGCTTCACATTCTGCACGTGTGTGTCTTGGTGCCACCCACAATTATCAACGCCTACTATTATTTTATTTTGTCGTGGTATACAAATGGCGTGAGTCACACAACACGAGTCGCCATCTCTGATTGGACGTATTCCTGGCGCTTTCATCACGTGACCTGCTGGATCCAACCGCCTTTTTCCCCCGTCTCCAATATTTTTATAAATGAATGAAAGTGGTCAAAGAAAATGGAAATAAAAAATCATTTTCTTTAATGCCCTGGTGACTTTTATCCCAGGTTTGCTCAAAGCTGCAATTGGGAATGATAGCATAGTGGTTATGTTACCAGACTAGCAATCCAGAGACAGACTTAGATTAAACAATCTGAGAGACATGAGTTTAAATCCCACCACATGGCAGCTGGGGAATTTAAATTCAGTCACGTAAAAAAATCTGGAATAAAAAGCTACCATCAGTAATGATGACCATGAAACTATTGGATTGCACTAAAATCCCACCTTGTTCACTAATGTCCTTTAGGGAAGGAAATCTGCTGGCCTATATGTGACTCCAGACCGTGCTGGCCTATATGTGCCCCCTGTGGGAGCACCTTCACCTCACGGACTGCAGCGGTTCAAGAAGGCGGCTCACCACCACCTTCGCAAGGGCAATTAGGGATGGGCAATAAATGCTGGCCTTGCCAGCGAAGCCCACATCCCATGAACGAATAAAAAAAAATCCAGGAGATTAAATTCCTGGAGACTCCGGGACATCCTGCAGAGTTGGAAACCCAACACACGACTCTGCCTCTCAGTACATGCCAAGTGTTGTCTTGTTTCCCCCACTCAATTCTTCACCCCCAGCCCCTCCCCACTAGTATTTGTTTTTGTACCAATTCACTACTTTGTTGGTTAATTGTGTTTGGAGGAGTTCCTTGACGTGGCCTGGGACTTTGAAAGTGCCACTGGTGTTTTAGTGACTGAATAAGCCCAATCCAGGTTTTACTGACTGGGGGATTTGGCAATTTAGTTACTGGAACTTTGGGGATCACATGACAGAATTCCACCAACTTATAATTCCACCCACTGCAACTTTCAGAAGGGAATTAGGTAAATGCTTGAAAAGGAAAAATTTGCTGGGCTACGGGGAAAGAGCGGGAGAGT
Organism: Somniosus microcephalus; assembly: GCF_052327205.1. Classification (NCBI taxonomy): domain Eukaryota; kingdom Metazoa; phylum Chordata; class Chondrichthyes; order Squaliformes; family Somniosidae; genus Somniosus; species Somniosus microcephalus. The sequence goes on from NC_140998.1 coordinate 232,095,223, forward strand.
GGGACTAATTGGATAGTGCATTCAAAGAGCTGGCAGAGGCACGATGGGCTGAATGGCCTCCTTCTGTGCTGTATGGCCTTGGCCAGTCCCTGAGAGGACATTACCAGTTATAGCGAGAGTTAGTGGTTAGTTTAGATTGTCATGTGTTGGGAGTTGGAGAGCAATTTCTTGTGTATGTACCTTTAAGAGAATAACTGGTCTCAGACTGCAGTACCGGCAGTGACCACCCCTGTATAAAAGGCGCTAGTGAGCCTCTGTGTTTTTAGTTTTCACTTTTGACTTCCACCAGTAAAGACTTATTTTGTTCACTCCTGCTGTCCGTGTCTCAATTATTCACGGACGTAACACAATTGGCCAGAGGGTTTTCCTGAATTGGCCATGTTTCTTTGTCTGTTTCCAGAGATAGCGTAACTGATAGGTGGGACAGCAGCATGTGCGGCCCTACTGTCTACTGGATGGGGTGAGCTTAATGGGCCTGATAGTCTTCATCTACTTTTGTATGTCTTTTTGTATGTTTGTATGAGCAGACTGGGGAATCAATCTGGGTCCAGCCTAGTGTGTGGCTCAAAGAGTTCACCCAGTCAGTAACTGAGCCCAGGGACAATCAGAACTCATCTCTTCCCCTTTCTGTTCCCTTCAATGATCCGTGCACAAATCAGGAGACACACAATAAGTTTGTTCATTTTTCAATCCATGTTTATTTTCAGATGTTAAACTTCTCACATTTCAGTTATTGAAAGATGACTTGTACACGAAAAGACTCTCTGGTCCATCCAGCCTTGTCCATCGCAATATATAGACCCCCCCACCATGTGATCTCCTGGGAGAGGCGAAAAACCAGACATAAAAACCCAGGCCAATTTGGGAAAAAAATCTGGGAAATTCCTCTCCGACCCCCTTAGGCGATCGAAACTAGTCCAGGAGATCATTATGGCCCAAATATTCTAAGACAATTACTTTCTCACTTCAACTCTGCTAACATCAATTGAACACAATCCCCGAGAGCCTGGTCTTCAACAATCTCCTGTCTAGTTCTGTAGCAGCAGTCACAAACCCAATATTCAGCGATGACGAGAAACTGGTTGGCAGGTTGTCTAGTGTTTCCATTTCTGTCGTTCCAGGTTGAACGAAAACTGTCCCCAATCTTTTCTTTAAAGTGTTAACTGTGACACCATTTAATTTGCTGGGAACATCCGTTCCTAAACATTGACAGGCCGAATTGGGGGTGGAACGTGGATCTAATTACTGGGATGCATCGGCACAATTTGCCTGGGGAAAATCTCTTAAGGCGTGACCTTCCCTGTTAAGACATTTTGTTAAGACATCCTAACTTTGAAGGACAAACCCACTTGTTTTTCCCCTCCCTCCCCGACTCCCGTGCAGTGTTAACTTTTAGCACACCCCAGAACCCAGTTTGTTGACACCCAAAGACAACCCAGAACGAGGAAAAGACATACCAACACTCCCCACTAGACCCAAGAGACAACCCGGTGGGTGGCAAATGCCGCGTCACTTGAAGAATGAAGAGGAGCTTACAAGGGAGCAGCTGACATGGGAACAGCTGACAAGGGAGCTGTGATCTTCATTCAGGCATTCTGCACACACAGCTGGCGACTAACCAAGTAGTACAGAGGACGAAGAGGGTGGAGGTACTTGTATGGGAACAGAGGCTTAAATGACCAGGACAGACACAATAAAGTGAGCATTACCCATGAGTGCCGCACTGCTGGTATACCCTAATCTGACGGGCATTCCATCTCAACTGCCAGGCCATCAATCAGAAGCTGGCAGGATCCAAATCCAGATCCTGACGGTTCAGCTTACTGTTTGGATCTGGCGCTGGCACCCATGAATAACACCCACTTTGATCTATTTGTCCTGGGAGCCGGAGAATCTGTTCGCTTGCAGGTACGGTCCGCCCTCCTCACCCTGAGTACCAGTTGGACAGTGTCCAGCAGTGTGTGGAGGATGTCAGAATGAAAAATTCCCTAAAAAAGGTAGGGTCCTCTATACTCTAAAAATGACATGGATTTCTCCCGTGGGCTCCTGAAATCAAAGTGTGTATTCAACACCCGGGTGTCCCTGAAGCACGGTTTGTGAGGTAACCAAAGGGTTAACCAGAACCACCACCTGCTGCAATTTCCTGGAGCATCCTGGAGATCAGGCAACCCTGAGCAACAGAATCCAGAAACAAAAGCACGAAAGACTGCCGGGCCTCCGCCCCGACAGCCTGAGGTCCTCCAGCAGATTGGTGATTATCCGGTGATGCGAGTAAGTCGATCGACCTGGTAAACCCCCCAAGTCCTGAAGATGTTCTGGACTACCTCAGTGTGGATCATCCACTAGTTAGGGTGGACTACAGAGTAGCTGAGTGTGCCGACTGTTGTGTTGTCCTCCCCGGGCCAAATGTGGCACCAAGAGTGTCACCCCGTCGTTCAAGCACCAATGGGAAGCAATGCGTCAACTTGACAGAGGGACCCAGGAAGGAGGGTCCCACCCTGTTTGTTGACTTACCGGACCCTTGTCATATTGTCTGTCTGCAGACACACTGACTTACCCTGCACCGAGTCTGAAAGTGGAGATGTCCTATTATACCGTTCACACCCCGAGCCTGTTGAAATGCCAAGTGAAATCACTGGCCGAGAAGACCATTCATCCTGAATGTGGCTCCCACCCATATGTCAAAGCATTCAGCTGATGGCTGTAGCACCAATGTATGGAGAACACTGTGCTCCCAGGACCACCAGCTCTAGTTCAGATGCTGCGACAAAGGAGACCTGTGGATGCATTACTGGCAGAGTGATGGTCATCCAGAAGGCTCAACTGGAGAAACACCCCCAACAGTTGAGCCTTCTGGATGACGATCACTCGCTCTCAGTGTGGATGGTAGAAGACCTGCCAGTATGCCCACTAGTAGATGGTTCCTCTGATGGACAAACCAAACATCCAGAGTGATCCACTTCCACAGGGAAGTACTGGAAATAGCCCACCCACACAACTCTGAGGTGGGCTATCCAGGCATGATCACTGCTGGGGGAGGTGGAGCTGGACAGGGTCTCGAGTGTTACTTGTGAGCTACCTGCATTCCAGGTCCTAATCTGGAATGGCGGGCTAGCAAGATACAAAGGACATTGTGCTCCGGATAAGGCCTTGAATAGGCTGGTGGGGGTGAATGGATTGGTGGTGGTGAGTGGATGGTGGTGGTGAATGGATTGGTGATGGTGAGTGGACTGGTGTTGGCGAGTGGAAGGGGCCTGTAGATGGGGTGGGCTAAGCTACAAAGTGAGCAGTGCCCTCCCACCCTTGTGTGTCAATTTGGGAATGCCTGAAGGTTCTGCTACAGCAGATCCTCCACTTGCTCGCCAAAGAAGACCTCAGCACCAATGGGCATCTGCAGAACCTGAAGGATCCCCAAGGTGTGAGGACAAACTAAGTGGCGATGCAAGATCCACTGGATGATAGATCCTGCTCCTACATTGAGAGCACCCACACAGTCTGCTGCTGCAGCAGATACTCTCTGAAGGTGGTCCTCTCTGGCAGGGATTGCTCCCTCAACTCACCTACTGGTCAGTGAAGCCAGCCCCAGTGGATTTGATGGCAGGGAATTCGGGATATGCGCCGAACACTGCAGGAAGGTCCGCCAGACCCACATGTCCCACCATTTGGATTCTGGTGGGTGGAACAGGACTAGTTTCCTGGGCAGTTCCCTTCCTTCTGAGGCTTTCATGACTGAAGTTCACCAGCTGTACCAGCGAACCTTAAGTTGTGAGGCAGAGTGGCGGGGCTGTCAACCTTGGCCATAACTGGGGCGCGCCTATCAAGTCTGCCCAAACCGCCTTGGAAATTGGGAGGGGGAATCCAACAAAGGTCGATGCCTGAGGCCTTTGCAAGACCCCAGGTAAAGACTCAACCCCCACAAGTGATGGGACTTCCAGAACTCACAGTTTCAGACTCGAAGTCACCCTTGTTTTGAATACATGGAAAAACCTCAACGCACGGAAGCCGTGGTCAACTCAGGCTCCCAGTTTGGTTTCTGGAGCGCACGCACCCTCCCTGGGAGTGCCTCTCGAGTGTCGTAGGGAGCGGCTGAAGGTGGGTCCACAGTGGTGGGTGGGAGCTACAGATCTATAAATAGAGATCTGCAGCTGCACTCACCAAAGTGGACGTCACCCACAGCATAGGTGACCCTGTGTAGGGTCGAGTCCACCGAGGGTGGTGCCCCCAAATGAGCTGGCGCCAACTGGAGACAATGTCCCGGGGCTGCGTTGGTGTCACCAGAGGGGACGGATGCCTCTGGGGAAGGACACACCAACAGTAGCTGGTGGCGCTTGGGGGAACCAGCCTGATTCTGGCACCAGTAGGCACGGACACCTCCGAACCAGCTGGTGCCAGAGGAGGACTCTTCCTCTATCCTGGGAGGCCTCAGTACAAATGGTACCGGGGTTTCACCCGATGTAGTTGACTGGGATGGATTGGCTTTAACCAGCTCATCCCATTCCACACCATCGAGGCAACAACCGGAGCGTCCACCCTTGAGACTTTCCTGTTCAGTCCCAACACTTGGACCACCGGTCGACATCGGTCGGAGATGACTGTATGGACTGGGCCCTATCCAGTGCCAGTGCAGTTAACCCCGAGCAATGCCGAACTGAGCCTGGAGTTGGAGCAGGGTTGGTGCTTGATGCCGATGCGGGGACCTGAGTGCTGGACGTGAAGGTCCAGCCCAGGGGAGAACTAGGGAGGAGGGAGAGGGGCGTGGGAAATTTTTAAAAATGGGAAAGAAACATGCCAGAAGGGAAAGAGTTGGTTTAGCACCATCTCCAATCATTGGCTGCGAGTTTAAATGGATCTGTTATTGGCCGTCAAATAAAGAAATTAAAAGATGTACAGTTGACACTAAAGTAATGGATGGGTTGAGGGGTATTTCAGTGTTGCTGTTTCCTCCTTTGTGGTATCTCTGCTGGCATTGATGTGATGTCAGGATGTGTGATCCAGGTGTCTTTGTGGTTTTGTTACTGACAACTTTAGTCTGTTGGTAGTTTGATGAAACCGTCCATTTCCTCTCACTCGTCCTGACACCAACCTGTACCTGTGGCAGAAGAAGAAATGACAAAAATCACTGGATTGCAACAAGGACAACGACAGGCATTTTATCGCTCCCCTCGTATAGTAAACCATATAACCTGTAAAAGGATTTATCAAATTCCCTTTAAAAAGTCAACACCTGGGCCAGCGTCGAGCTGTGTGGGCAGGTACCAAGCTCGGTCAAGGCAGCTCCAGTGGCATTACTGCCCAGGAGTACATTCTTCGAGTCTTAACCCTGAGCTCTCAGTACTGGTGAACACTTTGAGAAACTGATTATTCAGTTGTTCACTCTCCCTGTCAGCCTCTCCTCTTATTTAGAGCCGTTCATTCAACACCAATCAGCGGTTTCAAGAGGGACGCTCTTGACTTTTTAAATGGTCGGGCTGAGCTGTCCCACAGACTATCCCCGTGTCCAGGACAAGTTGATCAGAACAACCAGCATGAACTGACCTGCTTTCAGTTTCCAGGATTTGAGCCTTTATATCTGCACGGATTTTGCTGTAACTGACTCTGACTTTCACGGGGAATGATACAAGCTGGAAGTACAGCTCCAAACACAGTTAGTCACAGTCAGTAAATAGTTGTCTACATTTACAGATCAGGGAGTGAGCATTAAACTCCAGGACTGGGAGGAGCCGGTCAGTGAGGAGTGGGGCTCAGTAACCATCAGTAACCAGGCTCCGGGATTCAGACTACCTATGAGCAACGCTATGGAAGAACTACCAATAACAAACTGAACTATTCCACCTGACTGTGCATCAATATTACTGTATCTGATAAACTGTTCATATTGCTCATTATGACTTTCACTAATAATAGAAGATAAACAGGTTAAGACATAGGAACATAGAAACATAGAAGATAGGAGCAGGAGTAGGCCATTCGGCCCCTCGAGCCTGCACCGCCATTCAATGAGATCATGGCTGATCATCCAAATTCAGTACCCTGTCCCTGCTTTCTCCCCATATCCCTTGATCCCTTTAGCCTCAAGACATATATCCAACTCCTTGAATATATTTAATGAATTGGCCTCAACTGCCTTCTGTGGTAGAGAATTCCACAGGTTCACCACTCTCTGGGTGAAGAAATTCCTCCTCATCTCTGTCCTAAATGGCTTACCCCTTATCCTTAGATGGTGACCCCTGGTTCTGGACTCCCCAACCATCGGGAACATCCTTCCTGCATCTAGTCTGTCTAGTCCTGTTAGAATTTTATAAGTTTCAATGAGATCCCCTCATTCTTCTAAACTCCAGCGAATATAAGCCCAATCAACCCAATCTCTCCTCATACGTCCATTCCTGAGATCCCAGAAAGACAAACCTTTCAAAGTTCACGAATTCTGTCCAAGCCGCTGGTTGATGATGTTTCAATTGTTCGTGTTGTCTTCACAGAGCAAAGCTGTTCAGATGTTCGAGCCGACCGCATTCAGTCCTAGACAGATCAGACTCAGTGCAGTTCCCTTGCCTTTACAAACTGTTGTTATCTCAGCCTGGCTAATATTTATCTACTTTACAAAGCTATTGTGATGTCTCATCTCAGTGTGATGCGCAGTGTGAGGGTGGGGCTTACTCGGTGATGTCACGGTTTGACCTCACCTTGAAACCATATATGGGAAAAACCTTTGGGCTTTACTTAAGTTAAACTGACTTGTTTCGCTAGAAAGCAATAACAGGTTTCCATGTGGTTATGACCCATAGCACAGGGTGCGTGGGCGATGGGCAGTGATGGGATTGTTTGCCTTCTACCAATTATGTTAAGTAATTGCATACATTTAAAGCAACAGGAGCCGGCCATTCAGCCCCTCGAGCCTGCTCCAGTATTCAATTAGACCATGGCTGCTCTGCACCTCAAATCCATTTACCTGTCTTTGATTGATATCTCTTGATCAACTTAGGAACAGGAGGAGGCCTTTCAGCCCCTCGAGTCTATTCTGCCAAAGCATGGCTGACCTGTATGTTAACTCCATTTCCCCGCCTTGGTTCCACATCCCTTAAAACTCTTGCCTAACAAAAATCTATCAATCTCATTTTTGAAGTTTTCAATTGACCCCCAGCCTCAATAGATATGGGGGGAGAGAGTTCCACAATTCCGCTAGCCTTTGGGAGAAGAAGTGCTTCCTGACATCACATCCCTGACCAGGCTAACTCTAATTTTAATCTCATGCCCCTTTGTTCTGGATTTCCCCGCCAGAGGAAATCGTTTTTATCGATCTACCCTACCAACTCTTTGAACATCTTAAACACCTCAATTATATCACCGTTTAATATTCTATACTAGAGGGAATACAAGCCCAGTCTGTGCAACCTGTCCTCATAATTTAACCCTCTGGAAGTCCACACATACAAGATCCAGAGACACTCCCTTGTCCATGTTACTGACCTCCTCCGAAAGGTTATTAGATCAGTCAGACATGACCGGCCCTTCACAAATCCATGCTGACACTCATTGACTACCTATGAGCAATGGCATGGGAGGTCTACCAATGATAAGTGGTTGTCTACATTTACAGATCAGGGAGTGAGCACCAAAATCAAGGGCTGGGAGGAGCCGGTCAACAGTGAGGAGCTGAGAGTGGGGCTCAGTAACCAAGCTCTCGGCCCCAGACTGCCTGTGAGCAACGCCATGGAAGATCTACCAATAACAATGAACTATTCCACCCGACTGTGCACCAATATTACTGTATCTGTTAAACTGCTCATATTGCTCACTGCGACTTTCACTAATAATACATGATCAACAGGTTAAGACAAACCTTTCCAAGTTCACCAGCTTCTGTCCAATCAGCTGGTTGATGATGTTTTCATTGTTCATGTTCCCTTCACAAAGCAAAGAACATAAGAACATAAGACGTAGGAGCAGGGGTAGGCCATTCAGCCCCTCGAGCCTGCTCCGCCATTCAATAAGATCAAGGCTGATCTAATCTTGGCCTTAACTCCACTTCCCTGCCCACACCCCATAACCCTTGACTCCCTTACAATTCAAAAATCTGTCTATCTCCACCTTAAATATATTCAATGACCCAGCCTCCACAGCTCTCTGGGGAAGAGAATTCCAAAGATTCACGACCCTCTGCGAGAAGATATTCCTCCTCATTTCTGATTTAAAAGGTGATATACCTATCAATTCAGTTCATGAAAAGCGACGAGTTAAGTTAGTAACTATAGGTTTTTATTGGCTAAATAACAGAGCCCACCCTCGTGGGTGATCGGATCCAACAAGGAGGAATACCAGCCAGTCGACCACCTTTATACCTGGGCAAGCAGGCGGAGCCATGGGCGGAGTCAGCTGTGGTCAGCCCAGGTATAACAGCGTGGCAAGAGTTGACCTTGTGTAGTGATACAACAGTGTAAACAGTGATAACCATAGTGTAACGATATAAACCCCTTGTTTAAATTTGAGTCCGGCGGGGTGAAGTGTACTACCAGTTCGGGTATGTCAGTCTGTCCGGAGGCCTCGTAAGCCTTTCTGATCGGCGCAGCAGCGGCGGCGGTGGTGCAGTATCCGATGTTAATGCTGGTGTCTGCGTGGTCGGCGAAGGCTCGTGGGGTTCCGGCATGCCGTCTACCTGGGCTGGATTTGGGGGGGTGGTGGGGGGGTAACGGTGGTGTCTCAGGGGTGCCCGAGGGTGCGAGGTCTCGTAAGGAGACTGTGTCCTCCCGCCCGTCTGGGTATGCCACATAGGCGTACTGGGGGTTGGCGTGCAGGAGGTCCACCCTCTCGACCAGGGGGTCCGTTTTATGGGCCCTCATGTGCTTTCGCAGCAAGACGGGCCCCGGAGAAGTCAGCCATGTTGGTAGCGAGGTTCCCGTAGTCGACTTCCTGGGGAAAACAAACATTCATTCATGGGGGGTGGCGTTAATGGCAGTGCAAAGCAGTGACCGGATGGAATGCAGCGCTGCCGGGAGGACTTCCTGCCAGCGAGAGGTTGGGAGGCCCTTAGACTTTAAGGCTAAGAGAACGGCCTTCCAGACAGTCGCGTTCTCTCTTTCCACCTGGCTGTTCCCTCGGGGGTTGTAGCTGGTGGTCCTGCTTGCAGCAATACCTCTCGCTAGTAGGAACTGGCGAAGTTCCTCGCTCATGAAGGATGAGCCCCGGTCGCTATGTATATAGTTCGGGAACCTGAACAAGGCGAAGAGGTCGTTCAGGCATTTGATGACCGTGGTACTGGTCATGTCTGGGCAGGGGAAGGCAAAGGGGAAATGGGAGTACTCATCAATAATGTTGAGGAAGTACACATTACGGTCAGAGGACGGGAGGGGCCCCTTAAAATCGATGCTCAAGCGCTCGAAGGGGCGGGTGGCCTTGATCAGGCTTGCTCTGTCTGGCCTAAAGAAATGCGGTTTGCATTCGGCACAGGTTTGGCAGTTCCTGGTCATGGTCCTGACCTCCTCGATGGAGTAGGGCAGGTTGCGGGCCTTAATGAAGTGGTAAAGTCTGGTGACCCCGGGGTGGCAGAGGTCGTTGTGGAGGGTCTGCAGTCTATCAATTTGCGCGTAGGCGCATGTACTTCGTGATAGAGCATCTGGGGGTTCGTTCAGTTTACCCGGCCGGTACAAGATATCGTAATCGTAGGTGGAGAGCTCGATTCTCCACCTCAAGATCTTGTCGTTCTTGATTTTGCCCCTCAGCTTGTTGTTAAACATAAAAGCGACCGAGCGCTGGCCGGTGAGGAGGGTAAATCGTTTGCCTGCCAGGTAATGCCTCCAGCGTCGTACTGCCTCCACGATCGCCTGGGCCTCCTTCTCGACCGAAGAGTGTCGGATCTCAGGGCCCTGGAGGGTCCTTGAGAAGAAGGCCACAGGTCTCCCTGCCTGGTTAAGGGTTGCAGCTAGGGCGAAGTCGGATGCATCGCTCTCCACTTGGAAAGGGATAGACTCATCCACCGCGTGCATTGAGGCCTTAGCAATGTCTCCCTTTATGAGGGAGAAGGCTGCGCATGCTTCTGCCGTCAGGGGGAAGGAGGTGGACTTCATGAGGGGTCTGGCTTTGTCCGCATAATTGGGCACCCATTGGGCATAGTAGGCGAAGAGCCCCAGGGTTCTCTTCAGCGCCTTTGGACAGTGGGGGAGGGGAAGCTCCATGAGGGGGCGCATTCTTTCGGGGTCGGGGCCGATGACTCCATTCTCTACTACGCAGCCGAGGATGGCAAGGCACGAGGTGTTAAACACACATTTCTCCTTATTGTAGGTGAGGTTCAGCCGTTGGGCCGTACGGAGGAATCTCTCCAGATTAACATCATGGTCCTGCCGGTCGCGGCCGCAGATGGTGACGTTATCTAGATAAGGGAACGTGGCATGCAGCCCGTTCTGGTCAACCATCCGGTCCATCTCCCTTTGGAAGACCGAAACCCCGTTGGTGACGCCGAAGGGAACCCTAAAGAAGTGGTAGAGGCGGCCATTCGCCTCGAAGGCAGTATACTGGCGGTCCTCAGGGCGGATAGGGAGTTGGTGATAGGCTGACTTAAGGTCGATGGTAGAGAATACCCGGTACTGTGCAGTCTGATTGACCATATCAGATATGCGGGGAAGGGGATATGCGTCCAGCTGGGTGTACCGGTTTATGGTTTGGCTGTAGTCGATGACCAGGCGGTGTTTATCGCCGGTCTTAACGACTACGACCTGGGCACGCCAGGGGCTGTTGCTTCTCTCGATGATGCCCTCCTTCAGGAGTCGCTGCACCTCGGAGCTAATAAAAGCTCTGTCCCCGGCGCTGTACCGCCTGCTCTTGGTAGCGACGGGTTTACAGTCGCGGGTGAGGTTAGCGAACAGGGAGGGGGGCGGGACCTTGAGGGTGGATAGGCCGCAGGTGGTAGGCGGTGGGCGGTTTAAAAGCTGCTGGTTGTAGACTGTGAGTGGGGGGAGGGGTCCACCGTATGCCAAAGTGACACTTTGAAGGTGGGATTGGAAATCCAGCCCTCGTAGGACGGCAGCGCAGAGCTGGGGCAGGACGAGAAGTTTAAAATTTTTATATTCCGTGCCCCTAACCGACAGGGTCACAACACAGTAGCCGCTGATGTCTGTAGAATGGGACCTCAACGCCATCGAGATCCGGTTGCGCGTTGGCCGGACAGTGAGGGAGTAGTGGCTCACCGTGTCTGGATGGATGAAGCTCTCCGTGCTTCCGCTGTCGAACAGGCAGGTCGTGGCATGGCCGTTTACTTTGATGTCCATCATGGACTTGGACAGGTGATGCGGGCGAGCTTGGTCAAGTGTGACGGAGGCTAGTGTATGGCTGAGCGAGCTGCTGTAGTCTGCGGGTGAGGCGGTGGTCAGGTCTGGAGACAAGGTGGTGGTCGAGTGTGGTGAACAAAATGGCGGCGCCCACGACGTTGAACAAAATGGCGGAGAAGATGGCCGCCCCCACAACTCACATGAGGCACTGCCGGCGTCGGTGGCCTTGATCAAAGATGGCCACCCCCACGACTCACACGAGGGGATACTGGCATCTGTGGCCTTGATGAAAGATAGCCGCCCCCACAACTCGCATGAGGCACTGCTGGCGTCTGTGGCTTTCCCCCTGCAGGCCTTCGCGAAGTGGCCTTTCTTGTGGCAGTCGGAGCAGGTCGCGTTTCTTGCAGGGCAGCGCGCCCTCGGATGTTTCACCTGGCCACAGAAGAAGCAGCCGGCGGCCTGATCGCGGGGCTCCGATGTCGCAGCCGGTACCGGGGGTGGCGGTCTCGAACGGTTCCGGGGCACCGACGCTATGGTAGGTCCCAGAGGCGGCGGTGCGAGGGGTATTGCGGCCGGGGTCGGGCCCGAGTCCCAGGGTCGCGCAGCACAGTACCTGGAGTACGCCTCGAGGTCCCGATGGGCCACTTCCAAGGAGCGAGCGAGGATAGCAGCTGTTTTCAGGTCGAGGTCCTTTGATTCCAGCAGTCTTTGCCGTGAGTAGTCTGACCGAAGGCCTTTCACGAAGGCATCTCGGATGTTTCCATCTGTATGTTCTGCAGCTGTTACGGCTTTAAAGTCACAGTCCCTGCCGAGTATTTGCAGCACACGTAAGCAATGATCAACCAACTCTCCTGGCTGTTGCGAGCGGGATCTTAGGAGATGCCTGGCGTACATTGAGTTTACAGGGCTCCGATACTGTTCTTTTAGCAGGTTGATGTGCTATCAATTACTCATAAAAGACTGAGAGTTAAGAGAGTAACTAAAGGCTTTTATTAACAAAAGAATGAAGGTCTGCCTCGAGTGATCGACCGGTCGAGAAATACAAAGGGCTGGGGAGCAGTCACCTTTATACTAGGACTTGTGGGAGGAGTCAGCCGAGGCATGTCCAGGCATGTACACAGTGGAATACAAACAGTGGTTTACCACATTCACCCCTTGTTTAAAATTGAGTCCGGCGGGGTGAAGTGTATTAAAAGTTAGTGTATTGGAGTCTCTCCGGAGGTCTTGTCTGCCGCTGTGATCGGCGTGGCGACGGCAGGGGTAGTGGAGCTTCCGGCGTCGAGTCCTGCGTGGGCTGTGGCACAGGCGTGTCGTCCTCGCAGATGTCGAGCGGGTCGCGGGGCCCCGGCCTGCCGTCTGCTGGGGCTGGATATCGGATCGTGGGGGGGGGGTGGTAGTGAGTAGTGGGTTACTGCGGCCCCCGAGGGTGCAAGGTCTCTTATGGAGACTGTGTCCTCCCGCCCGTCCGGGTATGCAATGTAAGCATACTGGGGGTTGGCGTGGAGGAGGTCGACCCTCTCGACCAGGGGGTCCGTTTTATGGGTCCTCACGTGCCTTCTCAGTAGGACCGGCCCTGGGGACGTCAGCCACGGCGGTAGCGATGTCCCCGATGTGGACTTCCTTGGGAAGACAAACATTTTCTCATGAGGGGTGGCGTTAGTGGCAGTGCAGAGCAGTGACCGAATAGAGTGGAGCGCATCGGGGAGCACATCCTGCCAGCGGGAGGTTGGAAGGCCCCTGGACTTTAAGGCTAGCAGGGCGGCCTTCCAATCTGTCGCATTTTCTCTTTCCACCTGTCCGTTCCCCCGGGGGTTGTAACTGGTGGTCCTGCTTGTGGCAATACCCCTAGTTAGCAGGTACTGACGGAGTTCGTCGCTCATAAACGATGAGCCCCGGTCGCTATGGATATAGCTGGGGAAACCGAACAGGGTGAAGAGGTCGTTCAGACATTTAATGACCGTGGCACTGGTCATGTCCGGGCAGGGGATGGCGAACGGGAAACGGGAGTACTCATCAATAATATTGAGGAAGTACACATTGCGGTCAGAGGAGGGGAGAGGCCCTTTAAAATCAACGCTCAGGCGCTCGAAGGGGCGAGTGGCTTTTATCAGGTGGGCCCTGTCTGGTCTATAAAAGTGCGGTTTGCACTCAGCGCAGACTTGGCAGTTCCTGGTCATGGTCCTGACCTCCTCAATAGAGTAAGGCAGGTTGCAGGCCTTGATGAAGTGGAAGAACCTGGTGACCCCCGGGTGGCAGAGGTCATTGTGGAGGGCCCGCAGTCTATCGATCTGCGCGCTGGCGCAGGTGCCACGCGATAGCGCATCCGGGGGTTCATTGAGCTTCCCGGGCTGGTACAAGATCTCGTAATTGTAGGTGGAAAGTTCGATTCTCCACCTCAAGATCTTGTCATTTTTGATTTTGCCCCTCTGCTTGTTGTTAAACATGAAAGCAACTGAACGTTGGTCAGTGAGCAGGGTAAATCGTTTTCCGGCCAGGTAGTGCCTCCAATGACGCACAGCCTCCACAATCGCCTGGGCCTCCTTCTCAACAGCGGAGTGTCTGGTCTCCGGGCCTTGGAGGGTTCGTGAAAAGAAGGCCACGGGTCTCCCCGCCTGATTGAGGGTAGCGGCCAGGGCAAAGTCGGACGCGTCGCTTTCCACCTGGAAGGGGATGGATTCGTCCACTGCGTGCATGGTGGCTTTGGCAATGTCTTCCTTGATACGGTGGAAGGCTAAGCAGGCCTCTGCCGTCAAGGGAAAAGAGGTGGACGATCAGCGGATGGGCCTTGTCCGCATAGTAGGGGACCCACTGGGCATAATAGGAGAAAAACCCTAGGCACCTCTTCAGGGCCTTGAGGCAGTGGGGCAGTGGGAGTTCCATAAGGGGATGCATCCGGTCGGGGTCGGGGCCGATGACTCCGTGTTCCACAACACAGCCAAGGATGGCGAGGCGGTTTGTGCGGAATATGCACTTCTCCTTGTTATATGTCAGGTTCAGGAGTTGGGCGGTGCGGAGGAATTTTTCGAGGTTTGCGTCATGGTCCTGCAAGTCACGGCCGCAGATGGTCACATTGTCCAGATATGGGAAAGTGGCCTGCAACGCATTTTGATCTACCATCCGGTCCATCTCCCTTTGGAAGACAGAGACCCCGTTGGTGACGCCAAAGGGAACCCTAAGGAAGTGGTAGAGGCGGCCGTTGGCCTCAAAGGCAGTATACTGGCGGTCCTCAGGGCGGATAGGGAGCTGGTGGTACGCTGATTTCAGGTCAATGGTCGAGAAGACGCGGTACTGCGCGATCTGGTTGACCATATCAGCTATACGGGGGAGTGGGTAGGCGTCCAGCAGGGTGTAGCGATTTATTGTCTGGCTGTAGTCGATGACCAGGCGCTGCTTCTCGCCGGTCTTAACGACCACAACCTGGGCTCGCCAGGGGCTGGTGCTGCCCTCAATAATCCCTTCCTTCAGGAGCCGCTCCACTTCGGTTTTAATGAAAACCCTGTCCCCGGCACTGTATCGCCTGCTCTTTGTGGCGATGGGCTTACAGTCGGGGGTGAGGTTAGCAAACAGTGGGGGGGGGTGACTCTGAGTGTGGAGAGGTTGCACCTGGTGCACGGCGGGCAATTTGGGAGCTGCTGGCTGCGGACTGTGAGTGGGGGTAGGGGTCCACCGTACGCCATCGTAACACTTTTAAGGTGGCACTGAAAATCTAACCCCAGCAGGACGGCAGCGCAGAGGTCGGGCAGGACCAGAAGTTTAAAATGATCGTACACGGTCCCGTCTACTACGAGTGTCACTACGCAGTAGCCGCCGATGTCCGCCGACTGGGACTCGGAGGCCATAGAAATCCGCTGGTGCGCAGGCAGGACTGGGAGAGAGCAACGCCGCACCGTGTCGGGGTGGATGAAGCTCTCCGTGCTCCCAGAGTCAAAAAGGCAGATTGTATCGTGGCCATTTACCTTAATGTCCATTGTGGAACTGGCCAGCTGGTGCGGTCTCGCTTGGTCCAGTGTAACGGATGCCAGCGTAGGGGTCGGTGTGTCGCTGCGGGTATCAGATGAGGCGGTGTTGGGGGCCTGCTGCGTTCCGGCTGTCATCCAAGATGGCGGCGTCCATGATCCCCATGTGGCTGGAGGCATCCAAAATGGCTGCTGTACCGGTGGTTCGCACATGGCCGGGGAGGCCCAAGATGGCGGCCCGCGCGGCCCACACGCGGCGCTGCTGGGGTTCGAGGTGGCTTTGGCCCTGCAGACGTTAGCGTAGTGTCCCTTCTTCCCGCAGCCCGAGCAGATCGCGTTTTTTGCCGGGCAGCGCGCTCTGTGGTGTTTTGCCTGGCCACAGAAGTAGCATTTCTGGCCTTGGGGCACTGCTGTCTGGCCTTGGGACACTGCTGCTGTAGTTGGGCCGTTGCTGGGGTGTGGCTGGGGTGGCACGGCGCTATGAGGCGGTCCTACCGTGTCCCAGGCTGTCATTCCCCGCGGCATCCACGGTGCAGAGGAGTAGGCATCCATGCCCCGGTAGGCTGCATCCAATGATAGTGCGAGTTCAGAGGCCTTGTTGAGGTCGAGGTCACTCTGCTCCAACAGTCGCTGTCGGGTGTAATTGGATCTGTGGCCCGCTACAAAAGCGTCCCGGATAAGTTCCTCTGTGTACACGGCGGCCTTTACATCCTTACAACCACGGGCCCGGCCAAGCACAGACAGTGCCTGAAGGTATTCCACGGTCGATTCCCCAGGTTGTTGTTTACGACTCCCCAGAAGGTGCCTGGCATACACTTCGTTCACTGGGCGCGTGTACTGGTCCTTGAGGAGCTTGATAGCGTCCGCGTACGAGGTCGCGTCTTGGATGACCGAGTATACTCGGTGGTTCACTTTGGAGGTCAGGACATCCAGTTTGTCCTCGTCCGATTTGATTGCTGCGGAGGCGGTCAGGAATTTTTCGAAACACTTAAGCCAGTGAGTAAACTTGGTGGATGAGTCCGCCTCCCGATGATCTAAGTCCAGGCATGCTGGTGTGAGGATCTTCTCCATTATAAAAATTTTGTTAATAAAATTGATGCGCTATCAATTACTCATAAAAGACTGAGAGTTAAGAGAGTAACTAAAGGCTTTTATTAACAAAAGAATGAAGGTCTGCCTCGAGTGGTCGACCGGTCCAGAAATACAAAGGGCTGGGGAGCAGTCACCTTTATACTAGGACTTGTGGGAGGAGTCAGCCGAGGCATGTCCAGGCATGTACACAGTGGAATACAAACAGTGGTTTACCACACAGGTTGAGGGTGTCCTCATATGTGGCAATGTCCCGGATGAGTGCAAATACTTTAGGGCTCACCTGAGCGGTCAGAACTCTTAGTTTGGATGCCGGAGGCACGCCGGATTCTCCCAGGTAGGCTTCGAAGCAGCTCAGCCAGTGTTCGAAGTCGAGGGCTGAATTCGCAGCCTGTGGGTTTAGATCCAGGTACGGCGGCCGGAGGGCTCGTAGCCAGGCAGGCTGCTGGGGCTGTTGTAGATGGCCGTTTGGCTGAGGCTGTACGTCTGACTGGTCGTTTGGCTGCTCCGTTGTAGACATTTCAAAATTTAGCCAATAAAATTGATATACCTATCAATTCAGTTCATGAAAAGCGACGAGTTAAGTTAGTAACTATAGGTTTTTATTGGCTAAATAACAGAGCCCACCCTCGTGGGTGATCGGATCCAACAAGGAGGAATACCAGCCAGTCGACCACCTTTATACCTGGGAAGCAGGCGGAGCCATGGGCGGAGTCAGCTGTGGTCAGCCCAGGTATAACAGCATGGCAAGAGGTGACCTTGTGTAGTGATACAACAGTGTAAACAGTGATAACCATAGTGTAACGATATAAACAGTGATAACCATAGTGTAACGATAGTGAACGATAAAAGTGGTTTACCACAAAAGGGTGCCCCCTTATTCTGAAATTATGCCCCCTAGTTCTAGATTCCTCCATGAGGGGAAACATCCGCTCTGCATCTACCCTGTCAAGCCCCCTCAGAATCTTATATGTTTCAATAAGATTCCGTCTCATTCTTCTAAACTCCAATGAGTATAGGTACAACCTGCTCAACCTTTCTTCATAAGACACACCCTCCTTCATAGAAACATAGAAACATAGAAGATAGGAGCAGAAGTAGGCCATTCGGCCCCTCGAGCCTGCTCCGCCATTCAATGAAATCATGGCAGATCATCCAAATTCAGTACCCTGTCCCTGCCTTCTCCCCGTATCCCTTGATCCCTTTAGCCTTAAGAAATATATCCAACTCCTTCTTGAATATATTTAATGAATTGACCTCTACTGCCATCTGTGGTAGAGAATTCCACAGGTTCACCACTCTCTGGGTGAAGAAATTCCTCCTCATTTCTGTCCTAAATGGCTTACCCCTTATCCTTAGACTGTGACCCCTGGTTCTGGACTCCCCGACCATCGGGAACATCCTTCCTGCATCTAGTCTGTCCAGTCCTGTCAGAATTTTATAAGTTTCAATGAGATCCCCTCTCATTCTTCTAAACTCCAGCGAGTATAAGCCCAATCGACCCAATCTCTCCTCATACGTCATTCCTGCCATCCCAGGTATCAGCCTGGTGAATCTTCGCTGAATTCCTTCCATGGCAAGAACATCCTTCCTCAGATAAGGCGACCAAAACTGCACACAATACTCAAGGTGTGGTGTCTCACCAAGGCCCTGTACAACTGCAGCAAGACATCCTTGTTCCTGTACTCAAACCCTCTCGCTACGAATGCCAACATACCATTTGCCTTCTTAACCGCCTGCTGCACCTGCATGCTTACCTTCAGCGACTGGTGCACAAGGACACCCAGGTCTCGTTGCACTTCCCCTTCTCCCAATCTATTGCCATTCAGATAATAATCTGCCTTCCTGTTTTTGACACCAAAGTGGATAACCTCGCATTTATCCATGTTATATTGCATCTGCCATGCTTCTGCCCAATCACCCAACCTGTCCAAATCATCCTGGAGTTTCTTGGCATCCTCCTCACAGCACGCACGCCCACCCAGCTTTGTGTCATCTGCAAACTTGGAGATATTACATCTAGTTCCCTTGTCCAGATCATTAATATATATTGTGAATAGCTGGGGTCCTAGGACCGATCCCTGCGGTACCCCACTAGTCACTGCCTGCCACTCGGAAAAAGAATCGTGTAAAGTTAAGGCACATGGGATTGGGGGCAAGGTACTGACTTCGATAGAGAACTGGTTGGCATACAGGAAGCAAAGAGTTGGAATAAACGGGTCTTTTTCTGAGTGGCAGGCAGTGACTAGTGGGGTACCGCAGGGATCGGTCCTAGGACCCCAGCTATTCACAATATATAGTAATGATCTAGACGAGGGAACTAGATATAATATCTCCAAGTTTGCAGACAAAGCTGGGTGGGCGTGTGTACTGTGAGGAGGATGCCGAGAAACTACAGGATGATTTGGACAGGTTGGGTGATTGGGCAGAAGCATGGCAGATGCAGTATAATGTGGATAAATGCGAGGTTATCCACGTTGGTGGCAAAAACAGGAAGGCAGATTATTATCTGAACGGCAATAGATTGGGAGAAGGGGAAGTGCAACGAGACCTGGGTGTCCTTGTGCACCAGTCACTGAAGATATGCATGCAGGTGTAGCAGGCGGTTAAGAAGGCAAATAGTATGCGAGAGGGTTCGAGTACAGGAACAAGGGTGTCTTGCTGCAGTTGTACAGGGCCTTGGTGAGACCACACCTTGAGTATTGTGTGCAGTTTTGGTCGCCTTATCTGAGGAAGGATGTTCTTGCCATGGAGGGAGTGCAGCCACTGATACCTGGGATGGCAGGAATGACGTATGAGGAGAGATTGGGTTGATTGGGCTTATACTCGCTGGAGTTTAGAAGAATGAGAGGGGATCTCATTGAAGCGCATAAAATTCTAACAGGACTAGACAGACTAGATGCAGGAAGGATGTTCCCGATGGCGGGGGAGTCTAGAACCAGGGGTCACAGTCTAAGGGGTAAACCATTTAGGACAGAGATGAGGAGGAATTTCTTCACCCAGAGAGTGGTGAACCTCTGGAATTCTCTACCACAGAAGGCAGTTGAAGCCAATTCATTAAATATATTCAAGAAGGAGTTAAATATATTTCTTAAGGCTAAAGGGATCAAGGGATATGGGGAGAAAGCAGGGACCGGGTACTGAGTTTGGATGATCAGCCATGATCTCATTGAATGGTGGAGCAGGCTCGAGGGGCCGAATGGCCTACTCCTGCTCCTATCTTCTATGTTTCCATGTTTCATTCAGCTCCTCGAGCCTGCTCTGCCATTCACTGAGATCATGGCTGATCTGCGACCTAACACCATCTACCCACTTTGCCCCATATCCCTTTATACCTTTGGTTAACAGAAAGATAATCTCCGATTTAAAATTAACAATTGATCGAGCATCAATTGCCGTTTGCGGAAGAGAGTTCCAAACATTTTCCACCGTTTGTGTGTAGAAGTGTTTCCTAACTTCACTCTTGAAATTGTGAGATTAAGACAAGAGTACACTAGTAATTGGGAAACTTAGGACTGGTAGTACGAAGATCTTCACATAAGAGTGAACAACACATGGGATGAAGACCCAGATCGGGTTGTGGAGGCAAAATCGGTGAAATTATTTAAGTGACAATGGAATGCTGCGAGCGGGAGACATTAAAGTTTCTGCATGGATCCATAACTCATCCATAACTATCTTGTGATCTTGTAACCCCCAGTGAAAGAGAATCACTCTTTCAAAATCCCGTTTCAGGAACTTTCCCTCATCCAAATCCCCTCATCTGGTCTGCGTGGTGAGCCCTCACGTACAGCACAGCCCAGTTTAAAGCAAAGTCATCGCTCACGATATTCACCCGCAATGGACCAGGTACATAAAGATTTAATGATTATTAGTTAATGTTAACTCACCAAAAAACAAACAAATATACTCTAGTATATATTAGGGAACTCATGACAGCCACCTGTCTTGCGGTTGCTGAATCCTACATAATAGACAAACTATGCTGCAGTTGTACAGGGCCTTGGTGAGACCACACCTTGAGTATTGTGTGCAGCTTTGGTCGCCTTATCTGAGGTGAAGGTGCTCCCACAGTGCCGTTAGGGAGGAAGTTCCAGGATTTTGACCCAGCGACGGTGAAGGAACGGCCGATGTATTTCTAAGACAGGATGGTGTGTGACCTGGAGGGAAACTTGGAGGTGATGGTGTTCCCATGCACCTTCTGCCCTTGTCCTTCTAGGTGGTAGAAGCCGCGGGTTAGGGACAATTACCATTCTCCTCCAATCACTGCAGCACACTTTACTCCACTTCCTTCTGCTCCAACTGCAACACTCTACATCTGCTACTCTCCTCACTCTTACTTCCTTCACCTGCTCACACCTCTGCCACCTTTCACACTCTATTCTACCCTGACATTCATGTCCTCAAAGCAAAACCTGAAGGAGAGCATGGATAGATGCTTCAAGAGCCTCCCAGCACACCTGCACTCTCTTCTTGCGCAGAGCAGTGATAGTGCTGAGGCTCAACAGCTTAAGAATAGCATTGGCTCCATGGGAGAGGCACCTGCTGTCCTCTCTCAGGAGGACAACACGCCTGCTCCCCACAAGCCTTTCAACCAGTGCCCTTGTTGGTGCCAGACAGCCACCTGGGACAGCTGAAGCCGAGTCCCAGCAGTCACCACCGGTCACAGCTCCTTGAGGTGGTCCACTATGGCCATCTCAAGGACTCTCACTGGAGATTCAGCAACCTTCCACCTCCCAAGCTGTAGCCACTGGGGAGCCACCTCTAGTAGCACTAGAACAGGTAACTGATGCCTGTGTTTGTTGCTGGTGACCACCAAGGATACCTTTTGAGCACCCAAACCAATATGATGTCAGGCGCGCTTCCAGCAAGGAACGTCGAGCTGCAGAATTCAACTTTGTGGCACCCACTTTGGATCCAGCGAAGTAATTTCTATCCCCATTTGTCCTCTCTTTGCCTGCAGCAGTTTTGATGAATGTTTCTTTTTCAGACGGGTTGTTAACTCCTTTGTAGATGGTTGCCTAGGCCCTAAGCTCTGGAATTCCCTGCCTAAACCTCTCCGCCTCTCTATCTCTCTTTCCTCCTTTAAGACGCTCCTTAAAACTGACCTCTTTGACCAAGCTTTTGGTCACCTGCCCTAATTTCTCCTTATGTGGCTCGGTGTCAAATTTTTTGTCTTACAATACTCCTGTGCAGCGCCTTGGGGCGTTTTACTACGTTAAAGGTGCTATATAAATACACGTTGTTGTTGCTGAATCATTAAACAGACAATGTGAAGGAAAATTGGCCATAGATTGATAGTAAAATCATAGACACATTCTTCTTAAAGCTATTCTCCATTTCACTGTCAACAGCGGACAGAGGTAGTCATTTCCCATTATAGGGGAATAAGTAAAGCGGAAAGATAGAACACACATTTATATAGCACCTCAGAACGTCCCAAGCGATTTACAGCCAATAAAGTACAATTTGAAGTGTGGTCAATGTTGTAATGTCGGGAATTCGTGGCAGCCAACTTGTGCACAGCAAGATTCCAGAGACAGCAATGAGATAAATGGCCAGTGCTGTTGGTCGAGAGATAAATATTGGCCAGGACACTGGGGAAAACTCCCCTGCTCTTCTTCAAGCAGTGCCATGGGGATCTTTTACATCCACCTGAGGGGTCAGACGGAGCCTTGTTTTAATGTCTCAGCCGAAAAACAGCACCTCCGACAGTGCAGCGCTCCCTCAGCACTGCACTGGAGTGTCAGCTTAGATTGTTGTGCTCAAGTTTCTAGAGTGGGATTTAGAACCCACAACCTTCTGGCTCAGAGGCGAGAATGCTGCCCACTGAGCCATGGCTGACACTTAACTTAAAGCAGTGGAATAATACTGTATAGACCTTGGATCCTTGATTCCTGGGGAAATGGTTGAGATAGTATCGAGGTTATGATAAAAAAAATGAAGCATTTTTACCTAGTTTTTAGTATAGGCTTCTTTAATTCTGTCCAGTACATAAGAGGTTTAAAACCAGCTTCACTCTCAAAAATCAGGCCCTAACTGATACCACTGTTACAGGTGTCAGCTGATTATGCTGTGTGAACTGTGAGTATTTAATGGAACATTGCAGAGGGACCTTACTCTGAATGACCAAACATTTTGAATTCAAATGCAGACATCTTTTGGGATTTGTTCAAATGTGTTTAATTTAACTGGAACTTACTTGGACCAGCCTCATAAATAAAGTGGCAACCAGCAAAGGTCAGAGGCTGGGTATTCTGCGGTGAGTGTCTCACCTCCTGACTCCCCAAAGCCTTTCCACCATCTACAAGGTACAAGTCAGGAGTGTGATGGAATACTCTCCACTTGTGTGGATGAGTGCAGCCCCAACAACACTCAAGAAGCTCGACACCATCCAGGACAAAGCAGCCCGCTTGATTGGCACCCCATCCACCACCTTAAACATTCACTCCCTCCACCACCGGCGCACCGTGGCTGCAGTGTGTACCATCTACAAGATGCACTGCAGCAACTCGCCTGAACTTCTTCGGCAGCACCTCCCAAACCCGTGACCTCTACCACCTAGAAGGACAAGGGCAGCAGGTGCATGGGAACAAGTTCCCCTCCAAGTCACACAACATCCTGACTTGGAAGTATATCGGCCGTTCCTTCATCGTCGCTGTGTCCAAATCCTGGAACTCCCTCCCTAACAGCACTGTGGGAGCACCTTCACCACACGGACTGCAGCGGTTCAAGAAGGCGGCTCACCACCACCTTCTCAAGGGCAACTAGGGATGGGCAACAAATGCCGGCCTTGCCAGCGACGCCCACATCCCGGGAACAAATAAAAAAAATTGACAGCTCTTTGTGTATTTCACCAAGTTATTTAAATCAGTTTGCTACCGATCACTTTTTCTGAAGGCATTTCCCAACCTGCCTTGTTCAAATTGCTGAGCCTGTTCGTAGTTTTTGATGACACAATGCAAGGCCAGACCGTCACTCATTCCAGAACACAACCTCCTCCGGCCCTAAAACCCTCCGAGATCTCTGCGCTCCTCCAATTCTGGCCACTTGCGCATTCCCCATTTTAATCGCTCCACCATTGGCGGCCGTGTCTTCAGCTGCCCGGGCCCTAAGCTCTGGAATTCCCTCCCTAAACCTCTCCTCCTTTAAGACGCGCCTTAAAACTGACCTCCTTGACCAAGCTTTTGGTCACCTGCCCTAATATCTACTTATGTGGCTTGCTGTCAAATTTTATTTGATAATCGTCTCTGGTTTACTAGAAGGCAGAAATTTGTCAGCTTTGAAAGGGCTTCTAGAAGACTGCTGTTAATGACCACTGATAGGTCAGTAGGTTGGAATCAGAGATTAAAGGCATATATGGTAGCCAACAGAAGGTGTATTGCTCTGGTCGCGATGTGCAATGACGTAAATGCCGTGATAAAGATTTCCTCTGGCAGGCATTTCAGCAAAGTTTCAAATGCAAAAGAACTTGTTTGTGATTTCACTAATAGCATCAATCGGCGTATTTCTTCTTCTCGCATGCGCAATGCGCGTGTGCCGAGATTTAGGCGTTCCATCGCGAGTGATGCTTTCTTTCTGACACAAGAACATAAGAAATAGGAGCAGGAGCAGGTGGATCGGTGGCCACGCTGTCACCTCGCCAGCAGGGGGAGTCCAGAACCAGGGGTCACAGTCTAAGGAGAAGGGGTAAGCCATTTACGACAGAAATGAGGAAGAATTTCTTTACCCAGAGAGTGGTGAACCTGTGGAATTCTCTACCACAGAAGGCAGTGGAGGCCAATTCATTAAATATATTCAAGAAGGAGTTAGATATAATTCTTAAGGCTAAAGGGATCAAGAGATATGGGGAGAAGGCAGGGACCGGGTACTGAATTTGGATGATCAGCCATGATCGCATTGAATGGCGGAGCAGGCTCGAGGGGCCGAATGGCCTACTCCTGCTCCTATCTTCTATGTTTCACTCCGAAACCGCGTCTCTCACGATGGATTCGCGAGAGTTGGCAATACTGACACCTGCTGTGGAAAACCTAGTTCCACATAACTCGATGAATCAATAAGAAAAATGGCGCAAGGCCTGAACTCACATGGCTTTGCCTAATCACCCGCTTGGTTGCCAAGAAGGGTTGTTGTTTTGTTCCTCAGCTGATTACACTGAAAACCTCGCTCATTATTAAATCCCACATCACCATCTTGTGGCCTGGCATGGTCATAACACACAACTTTGCACTGAGCTGCGTAGACTGGCAATATCCTTCCTGACAGAAGTTTGAAAGCTGAGCTGTATTGTTTTTGTCATCCCATCAAGAAAGGATATTTTGAATCTAAATGATTCAAACTTTCCTCTCTTGCCTCCTTAATATGTTAAGAGGTGCCCACCGTCTTGTTTATCTCACAAGGTAATTTATCTGTGCTGTCAGCTCAGTATTCTTCAAACCAGATGGAGCAGTGGAAACCTGGCAGAGACACCAGTACAAGGGGCAAAGTGAAGGATAATGAAATGTTGTGTGGAATATGATGGGATTGTGGAATTTTCACGTCAGCATTAAGAATGGAGGATGTGAGGTTGCATTGAATATTCTAGAGCTTTGATTCATTAACATTTTGGACAGAGAGACTTGCAGTTCTTCCCCTCAGGAGATTAAACGGGTGGGTCGAGTCCATGGGCTGAGTTTTGCCGGCGCTCAGAGGGTGTGTTTGGAGGCGGGTCTGCTGTCAAAATCGAAATGATTGACAGCGGGTTGGGAACCCGCCTCCATGTAAGTTTCCAAAGTGTCAGGTCTGTGATTTCAGGGCAGCACAGTGGCATTGTGGTTAGCACTGTTGCCTCACAGCGCCAGGGACCCGGGTTCAAATCCGGCCTCGGGTGACTGTGGAGTTTGCACATTCTCCCCGTGTTTGCGTGGGTTTCCTCCGGGTGCTCCGGTTTCCTCCCACAGTCC
This sequence comes from Somniosus microcephalus, assembly GCF_052327205.1. Classification (NCBI taxonomy): domain Eukaryota; kingdom Metazoa; phylum Chordata; class Chondrichthyes; order Squaliformes; family Somniosidae; genus Somniosus; species Somniosus microcephalus. Next base: position 232,120,465 of record NC_140998.1, read on the forward strand.
AAAGATGTGCGGGTTTGGTTGATTGGCCATGATAAAAATTGGCCCTTAGTGTTAGGGGGGATTAAATACGCGGGGTTACGGGGATAGGGCTTGGGTGGGATGGCTGTCGGTGTAGGGACCGGGTGCTAGGGTTTGGATGATCAGCCATGATCTCGTTGAATGGTGGAGCAGGCTCGAAGGGCCGAATGGCCTACTCCATCTTCTATGTCTATGTCTATGACCAGACACCAAGCGGCAGGGGAGGCATTTAAGATATTTAACTGCTTGTTAAGTGCTTGTTAACTACTATTTTGCCAGCCTATTTCTATTTAACCACATTTTTTACGGGGTTCACGTCGTTCGGAGATCACGTCAGGTAAGTAGGTCGGGTTCTCTGTGTCTCCCCTTTGCTGTGAATAGGTGAGGGCTGCAAAAGTGGCCTGAAAGCTACCATTTCACAGCTGGTCACTTTCCAGTGTCAGAAGCTTGAGGCGTCAGGGCTTGGAGGACACTTTTGAGCTGTATGCAGTTTGGAAGTGTTTGGAGTAAACTCTCTATCCACTGTCACCTCCTTGGATCAAGCTCTCTCACCATTGACAGATCACTTCTGTCATCTCAACTTCAGCTGCCATCTATTCCAGCAACATCGGTGCCCTTGAAAAAATCTCACCTTGGTCCTCTGAATCCCTCCACGATCAGTCCCAACACCAACTTCACCAGGCACACCAACATCACCAACAACAATACCAACCTTCTCCGCAATCATCTGATGCTGCACAGGACACAGGGCATCAGCACCCGACCACATTGCTGCCCGGGAGGCCAGCAATGGCCTTACCATGGCCAGATTTACTTCACTTGACGCTGTACACCCTGGCTGCCACATGATGCACCAGATTAACACCATCCCACACCATCACCATAAAGCATTCCTACAATGACCAAGCCGTTCCTTTCATACTCATCACCATTGCGGGGGATACCGTTATGTCTCACCATTCACTGCAACTCACTAAGACACTTCCAAAGGCGAGCACAGATCTGTCCAATAAGGCAAAGTGCTGAAAATAAAGATTTCAATGTTTGACAACACATTAACCGAAAATTTACATGAACACTGCATAAAACACCCACGTGCCTACCCTTCTGTGTTGTTAGTTGGTATGATTGGACTAGGATGAGGGTGAGTGTGAGGGATGGCTAGTGAGATGGGGATGTGATAATGTAGATAGAGAGGCATGGGTGGAGGTACAAGGTAAGTTGGTGTGAGTAAGGATGTGCAGGAGTAGGGTAGGGAAGGCAGAGTGATGGGGATGTGATGAGTGGCAAAGCAGGATGAGGTTGAGTGTGGCTTTGTACTAACGTATCGTGATCTACTGAGATCATTGAAAGGTTTGCACCACTGCAGCCTGGTCCTCCTGACCACATCCCTGCTTGTGTACTCCTATGCAATCTGCAACCAGGCTGCGTTGGTCTCCTGGGCCGGTCTCTTCCACCCATTGGGAGGGAAGAGAACCTCCCTGCGTGCTGTGACTCCCTCCATAAGCATATGGAGGGAGTCATGAGAGAGCCTGGGTGCAGCCGCGCACCTCTGTGCAGTGATTGTCAGTGTTTGCAGCACCTGAATGCTGCAGAACACTGACAGCACAACTGTCAAAATCAAAGTGGCCGTGGCCCCTTTAAGGAAACCGGCTGATGATGAGTCATAGAGTCATAGAGTTTTACAGCACAGAAAGAGGCCCTTCGGCCCATCGTGTCCGCGCCGCCCATCCATCCCTGTCCTGTCTAATCCCATTTTCCAGCATTTGGTCCATAGCCTTGTATGCAATGGCATTTCAAGTGCTCATCCAAATGCTTCTTGAATGTTGTGAGGGTTCCTGCCTCTACCATCCTTTCAGGCAGTGAGTTCCAGATTCCAACCACCCTCTGGGTGAAAAAGTTCCTCCTCAAATCCCCTCTAAATCTCCTGCCCCTTACCCTGAATCTATGCCCCCTTGTTATTGACCCCCCTACTAAGGGGAAAAGTTCCTCTTTATCTACCCTATCTATGCCCCTCATCATTTTGTACACCTCAATCAGGTCCCCCCTCAGCCTTCTTTGCTCCAAGGAAAACAACCCCAGCCTGTTTAGTCTTTCTTCATAGCTGAGGCGCTCCATCCCAGGTAACATCCTGGTGAATCTTCTCTGCACCCTCTCCAAAGCAATCACATCCTTCCTATAGTGAGGCGACCAGAACTGCACACAGTACTCCAGCTGTGGCCTTACCAGCGTTTTGTACAGCTCCATCATAACCTCCCTGCTCTTATATTCTATGCCTCGGCTAATGAAGGCAAGTATCCCATATGCCTTTTTAACCACCTTATCTACCTGTTCCGCTGCCTTCAGAGATCTATGTACATGTACACCAAGGTCCCTCTGACCCTCTGTACTTCCTAGGGTCCTACCACTCATTGTGTATTCCCTTGCCTTATTTGTCCGTCCAAAATGCATCACCTCGCACTTTTCAGGGTTAAATTCCATTTGCCACTTTTCCGCCCATCTGACCAACCCGTTTATATCGTCCTGTAGCCTGAGGCTTTCCTCCTCGCAATTTACCACCCCACCAATTTTCGTGTCATCTGCGACATCATCAGACACGCTTCCTTTTAATTGGCCGGGAACCCCCAAGGGCGGGTTTAACAAGTTCTATTAACGGAAAATCCTTTTTACAGAACGGATGCAGCCAGGAGTGGGACCGGAACCCGCCAATCAGCACTCCCACCGCGACCCCACCTCCACTGGCAAAATCACGGCCAAAGATAGAGGAGAGTGGACATGGGCTGTGGGAGGAGATTAAATGGGTGGGTAGAGTCTGTGATAGGGGAGAGTGTAAATGGGCTGTGGGAGGAGATTAAATGGGTGGGTAGAGTCCGTGATAGGGGAGAGTGTACATGGGCTGTGGGAGGAGATTAAATGGGTGGGTAGAGTCTGTGATAGGGGAGAGTGTACATGGGCTGTGGGAGGAGATTAAATGGGTGGGTAGAGTCCGTGATAGGGGAGAGTGTACATGGGCTGTGGGAGGAGATTAAATGGGTGGGTAGAGTCCGTGATAGGGGAGAGTGTGCATGGGCTGTGGGAGGAGATTAAATGGGTGGGTAGAGTCTGTGATAGGGGAGAGTGTACATGGGCTGTGGGAGGAGATTAAATGGGTGGGTAGAGTCCGTGATAGGGGAGAGTGTGCATGGGCTGTGGGAGGAGATTAAATGGGTGGGTAGTGTCTGTGATAGGGGAGAGTGTACATGGGCTGTGGGAGGAGATTAAATGGGTGGGTAGAGTCCGTGATAGGGGAGAGTGTGCATGGGCTGTGGGAGGAGATTAAATGGGTGGGTAGTGTAGTGTATGTGCTTTAAGTCAGAACTACTTTTTACAGCTCCTGTATACTGTAGTACCGGCAGTAACCACACCGGTATATAAGCTGTGTGCATGCCTCTGTACTCCAGTCTAGAGATGACCCTCCTCCAGTAAAGACCTGTTATTTGTTTATGTACAGCATCCGTGTAATTATTTATCCACTGAACCACGGATCTAACAGTGGCGACGAGTGTTGATGCGAATCTACCTGCAACATTAAACAAACAAAAAAAAAAAATAGTCAAGTCCAGGAACACGGGCGTCGACCGCGAGCAACCGCCCAGCAGTCAGGCAGAGATCCAACTTCACTGGGGAGGCTGTGGAGAGCCGGGCTTGGTTCCCCAGCCACAACGAGCAGTAAGAGACCGACGACAGGTCCAGAGCAGACCCTTCCCGAGCAGCGGCGGCTGGAGCCGACCGACGGCAGAGAGAGAGAGCTGGGCAGCGTCGACGGGGTAAGAAAAAGGGTGAAGAGAGCAGGGCGCAGCTGGGGGTTGATCACCGAGCGGCGTCGAAGAAAAATACTGCAAAACCGGAGAGAGAGAGGGTAACAAACAGCCGGGTTCTAGACTGAGCGGCGTCGACAAATATCAAGAGAAGAACGCGCAGAGCACAGCCAGGGATCACGGGCTGATCAGGGTCCGTGGGGCGAAGCAAGGGGAGACGCCATTGAGCCGCAGAGAAGCAGGGAGAGCGCGGGAGACGCCATTGAGCCGCGGAGAAGCAGGGAGAGCGCGGGAGGCGCCATTGAGCCGCGGAGAAGAAGAGCGCGGGAGACGCCATTTTGCGAAGCCGCAGCGGAGAAGACGGGCGAGCGCGGGAAGGAAGGAAAGCGCGGGAGACGCCATTTTGTGCCTGCGGAGAAGAAGGGGAAGCGCGGGAGGCGCCATTGGTGATAGTTAACGCACAACCAAGGATGCCGAAGAGTGGCAGTATCTCTACGTTCGACAATGAAGTCGAAGATTGGGCGACATATGTGGAACGTATTGAGGTGTACTGTAGGGCGAATGAAGTGCCAGATGCTAATAAAGCACTGGTTCTGTTAAATTCCATGGGTGCAAAAACTTATGGGTTACTGCAAAATCTAATAACCCCAGAGAAGCCGGTAAACAAGAATTTTGAAAGCATAGTAGAAATCCTACAGGACCACTTAAACCACACACCGCTGCTGATAGCAGAACGATTTAAGTTCCATAAAAGGAACCAACACAAAGACGAAAGCAATGCTGAGTACCTAACGGAACTGCGCAAGCCATCGAAATACTGCCAGTTTGGAGCGGGACTAGCAGACACGTTAAGGGACAAGTTTGTATGTGGGCTACAAAATGAAGGAACCCAGAAACGGCTTCTATCAGAAAAGGACCTTACGCTGGACAAAGCTTTCAGTATGGCAGTATCACACGAAGCAGCCGCAAGGGGCGCTGCAGAGATACAACGGAGACCGCAAGAATATGGCACCAACGAAATGACCTATGGAACAGGTAATTGCTATTGCTGCGGCAGAACAACACATGACCAGAAAGATTGTTGGTTCAAGGACCAAGTGTGCAGACAGTGTGGGAAAGCAGGACACATAGCAAGAGTCTGCAGGTCTGGGAAGAAAACCAACAGTAAGAAATCTCCACAGGAGAAGTACAAAAAAGGTACACCAGGTGATGGACAGTGGTTCAGACGAACAGAAAAGTGACACAGACTCCGGAAGCAAGGAGCTGGGTTGTCTGAAACTACATAATGTAACCAAAATGGAGGATCACCAGACTATCTGGGTTACACTCAAGATAGACGGAGTCCAAGTGGAAATGGAATTGGACACAGGGTCAGCTCTAACAGTCATAAATCAAAGAGACTACAAGCGGCTATTTTCACACATACCCTTGAAAGCTACAGAGAATGTCTTGAAGACGTATACGGGGCAAAAAGTCTACCCCAAAGGAAAAATAAGGGTGAAAGTGACATATAAAGGTCAGGAAATACCTAAAATGGATATATGTGTATTGCCAAATGGAGGACCACCACTGCTAGGACGTGAATGGATCTGGAAGATACATTTAGATTGGCATTCCATACAGGCACTGAAGGTGGAGGCCAAAAAGGATGACAACGTCACACCTGGACGACTGTCAAAAATGCTAACTGACGCAAAAGAAGTGTTCCAGGAGGGACTAGGAACACTAAAAGGAATAACAGCAACAATTAAAATAGAGGATAATGCAAGCCCAAAGTTTCTGAAGGCCAGACCAGTGCCTTATGTGATCAGACCAGCGGTTGAAGCAGAGCTGGAAGGGTTGAAATGTTCAGGAGTACTGTCCAAAGTGGACTGGAGCGAGTGGGCTACACCCATCATTCCTGTAATGAAGAGGTCGTTGAGTAATACGCCTGGGGAACCAAAGAAGGTCCGCATCTGTGGGGATTTTAAGGTGACAGTGAACCCAGTCCTTCACACGGTGCAATATCTGCTTCCACGAATTGAGGATATTTTCACCTCGTTATCTGGTGGTAAACGCTTCACAAAAATTGATCTAGCCCAGGCATACTTGCAAATGGAGGTAGAAGAAGCTTCGAAACATTACCTTACGATCAACACCCATAAAGGTCTCTATCAATACAACCGGCTGGTGTTTGGAGTAACCTCGGCTCCGGCTATCTGGCAAAGGGTGATGGATCAGGTCCTGCAAGGGATTCCAGGGACCCAGTGTTATTTGGACGACATCTTGGTCACGGGCGAAAATAACGGTGATCACCTCGCTAACTTGGAGAAGGTGCTCGCCAGATTAAAGGAATATGGGCTACGAGCTAATCGCCACAAGTGCGAGTTTTTCCAGAAACAGATCTCGTTTTGCGGCCACGTCATCGATGAAGAGGGGTTACATAAGTCCCCTGACAAGATTGAGGCAGTAGTCAAGGCTCCAGCACCGGAAAATGTGTCACAACTGAGGTCGTTCCTCGGGCTGGTAAACTATTACCACAAGTTCTTACCAAATTTGTCTACGGTACTACACCCGCTGAACACCCTACTGCAAACAGGGGTACCATGGAAGTGGGATGACGAACGTAGACCAGCTTTCCAGAAGTCTAAAGAATTGATCACATCAAAAGAGGTGTTGGCCCATTTCAACCCAACACTACCAATTCGTTTGGCATGTGATGCATCACCCTACGGCATTGGAGCAGTGCTGTCGCACAAATTCCCGGACGGTTTGGAGAGGCCAGTAGCCTTTGCGTCTCGGTCACTAACCTCAGCCGAGCGCAACTACGCCCAGATTGACAGGGAGGCCCTCAGCCTAGTATGGGGAGTAAAAAAGTTCAACCACTATCTGCATGGACAGAAGTTCACCTTGCTGACTGACCACCAACCACTTGTCTCCATCTTTAATCCTAAGAAGGGCGTGCCAGTAATGACTGCACAGCGGTTACAAAGATGGTCCTTGTTTCTAGGGGCGAATCAATATGAAATAGAATATAAAGGCACGAAACAGCATGGGAACGCTGATGGGCTATCTGCCACTGCCTACGGTGGAGGAAGCACCAGCAGTGGACCCTATCGAGATATTTTATTCGTCGATAATTGAACGATTGCCAGTAACAAACGCGGATATAGAGAAGGAGACCCGCAATGATCCGACGCTGTCACGGGTATATGAATTGACGGTGAGGGGATGGCCAGCACATGGCGACTCACTGTTGCCAGCATTCTCATCCAGAAGAGAACAGCTGTCAGTATGCCAGGGGACAGTGATGTGTGGATCCAGAGTGGTGATTCCACCCAAGTTAAGGGAGAGAGTGCTAAAGGAGCTACATGAAGGTCATCTGGGGGGGGAGTGAAAATGAAAAGCCTTGCTAGGGCTTATATGTGGTGGCCGGGAATCGATCAACAAATCGAAGACCTAACTAAAAGCTGCTTAGGATGCCAGAAGGTCCAAAATGCACCACCACATGCCCCTCTACACCCATGGGAGTGGCCCTCCTCTCCATGGCAACGGGTGCACATTGGTTTCGCTGGTCCATTCATGGACTCAATGTTCTTAATAGCAGTGGATGCTCATTTAAAGTGGCCTGAGGTGATAAAGATGTCTTCAACCACTACAGAGAAAACGATTGCAGTCCTACGGACCATATTTGCCAAAAACGGTTTGCCAGAGCAGATCTGCTCTGATAATGGACCACAGTTTGTGTCCGATGAATTCCAAAAATTCATGAAAAGAAATGGGGTAAGGCATTACACATCCGCCCCGTATCATCCAGCCACCAATGGATTGGCTGAGAGGTTCGTACAAACCTTTAAGAAGGCGATAAAGGCCATGTGCGACGATGAAATTCCACTACAGCATAAGGTGGACAATTTCTTATTAGCCTACCGAAACGCGACACATGCAGTTACCAACCAGACCCCGGCCATGATGTTCTTTAACCGAAGGTTGAGATCTCATCTGAACTTGCTCAGACCAAATGTGCGAAGAAATGTTGAGGACAAACAATTCCAGCACATCAACGAGAAGCCGACAAGGAGCTTCAATGTAGGGCAACCAGTCTTGGCCCGGGACTATCGAACAGAGAAGTGGCAACCCGGAACAATATGTACAAGGCAGGGGCCATTAATGTACACAGTGGATGTCGGGGAGAACATTGTGAGACGCCACGTCGATCAGATCTTAGCATCACAGGAATGCGTCAACCCCATGTCTCGAGTACCTGGGGATGAACCCGACATACTGGTAGTATCTACTTCAGACCCAGTAGCAGTGGAACCCGATGAACTGCCCCATGAAAGGGGGTCAGAATCGCCTCTGCACCAAGAACAAGAACCTCCGGAAAGGCGCTATCCCGAAAGGGTCAGGAAGCCGCCCCAAAGACTGAATCTATAAATGGACTTTTGTTATTGAATGTACAAGTAAAAATGTAATTGTTATTTGAATATTAAGGGGGTATTATTAATCTAAAAAGGGAGGAATTGTAGTGTATGTGCTTTAAGTCAGAACTACTTTTTACAGCTCCTGTATACTGTAGTACCGGCAGTAACCACACCGGTATATAAGCTGTGCGCATGCCTCTGTACTCCAGTCTAGAGATGACCCTCCTCCAATAAAGACCTGTTATTTGTTTATGTACAGCATCCGTGTAATTATTTATCCACTGAACCACGGATCTAACAGGTAGAGTCTGTGATAGGGGAGAGTGTACATGGGCTGTGGGGGGGGATTAAATGGGTGGGTAGATTCTGTGATAGGGGAGAGTGTACATGGGCTGTGGGGGGAGATTAAATGGGTGGGTAGAGTCCGTGATAGGGGAGAGTGTACATGGGGTGTGGGAGGAGATTAAATGGGTGGGTAGAGTCCATAATAGGGGAGAGTGTACATGGGCTGTGTGAGGAGATTCAATGGGTGGGTAGAGTCCATGATAGGGGAGAGTATACATGGGCTGTGGGAGGAGTTTAAATGGGTGGATGGAGTCTATGATAGGGGAGAGTGTACATGGACTGTGGGAGGTGATTAAATGGGTGGGTAGAGTCCACGATAGGGTAGAGTGTACATGGGCTGTGTGAGGAGATTAAATGAGTGGGTAGAGTCCATGATAGGGGAGGGGCATCGGCAGCGGGTGGAGGCGGAGCAGAGCGGCAGAGCGACTACAAAAGGCCCCAGAGGCTCAGGTAGGCCTCAGTGCGGCATCGGCAGCGGGTGGAGGCGGAGCAGAGCGGCAGAGTGACTACAAAAGGCCCCAGAGGCTCAGGTAGGTCTCAGTGCGGCATCGGCAGCGGGTGGAGGCGGAGCAGAGCGACTACAAGAGGCCCCAGAGGCTCAGGTAGGTCTCAGTGCGGCATCAGCAGCGGGTGGAGGCGGAGCAGCGCGGCAGAGCGACTACAAAAGGCCCCAGAGGCTCAGGTAGGCCTCAGTGCGGCATCGGCAGCGGGTGGAGGCGGAGCAGAGCGGCAGAGCGACTACAAAAGGCCCCAGAGGCTCAGGTAGGCCTCAGTGCGGCATCGGCAGCGGGTGGAGGCGGAGCAGAGCGGCAGAGCGACTACAAAAGGCCCCAGAGGCTCAGGTAGGCCTCAGTGCGGCATCGGCAGCGGGTGGAGGCGGAGCAGAGCGGCAGAGCGACTACAAAAGGCCCCAGAGGCTCAGGTAGGCGTACCAATCTCCAATCTCAGGCAAGGAGAGGTGTAAAAAGTATTCGAGGTGTGACGTCACCACAAAACAGGTAGGTGATTGGTTGGAGTATTTCTCTCGTTTTAAAACTTTAAGTCTGTGGTTTATAGTTTTTAAGGTTGCTGTGGTGTAGCGGGGACAGTTTGTAAACCAGGGCCCTTAAATATATCATTTAACTGTGGTGAAATTGGTGGGATTCATTTCATTTTAATTAATTAGTTAAAGGGTAAGTCATGGCAGGACAGCCCAGCCCCGTAGTGTGCTCCTCCTGCTCTATGTGGGAAATCAGGGACGTTTCCTGCATCCCTGACGACCATGTGTGCAGGAAGTGTGTCCAGCTGCAGCTACTGACAGACCGCATTGCGGCACTGGAGCTGCGGATGGATTCATTTTGGAGCATTCGCGATGCTGAGGACGTCGTGAATATCACATATAGCGAGTTGGTCACACCGCAGGTAAAGGGTGTACAGGCAGGAAGGGAATGGGTGACCAGCAGGCAGAGTAAGAGACGCAGGCAGGTAGTGCAGGAATCCCCTGCGGCCATCCCCCTCTCCAACAGATATACCATTTTGAATACTGTTGGGGGGGGGGTGACTCATCAGGGGAAGGCAGCAGCAGCCAACTTCCTGGCACCATGGGTGGCTCTGCTGCACAGGCTGGGAGGAAAAAGAGTGGAAGAGCTATAGTGATAGGGGACTCAATTGTAAGGGGAATAGATAGGCGTTTTTGCGGCCGCAATCGAGACTCCAGGATGGTGTGTTGCCTCCCTGGTGCAAGGGTCAAGGACGTCTCGGAGCGGCTGCAGAACATTTTGGAGGGGGAGGGTGAACAGACAGTTGTCGTGGTGCACATAGGCACCAACGATATCGGTAAAAAACGGGATGAGGTCCTAAAAGCAGAATATAGGGAGTTAGGAGGTAAATTAAAAAATAGGACCTCAAAGGTAGTAATCTCAGGATTGCTACCAGTGCCACGTGCTAGTCAGAGTAGAAATAGGAGGATATTTCAAATGAATACGTGGCTAGAGGAATGGTGCAAGGAGGAGGGATTCAAATTCCTTGGACATTGGAACCGGTTCTGGGAGAGGTGGGACCAGAACAAACGGGACGGTTTGCACCTGGGCAGGGCCGAGACCGATGTCCTAGGGGGAGTGTTTGCTAGTGCTGTTCGGGGGGGTTTAAACTAAAATGGCAGGGGGTTGGAAACCTGAGCATGGAGACAGAGGAAAGGAAAACAGGGATAAAAGCAAAAGATAGGAAGGAGAAAAACAAAAGTGGCAGTCAGAGAAATCAACGGTTTAAATCAAACGTGGCCACAGTAAATAATAATTCTAATAGGTCTAAGAGCATTAAAAAAACAAGCCTGAAGGCTTTGTGTCTTAATGCGAGGAACATTTGTAATAAGGTGGATGAATTGGCTGCGCAAATAGAAGTAAACGAATATGATTTGGTTGGGATTACGGAAACGTGGCTCCAGGATGGCCAAGACTGGGAACTCAACATCCAGGGGTATTCAATATTCAGGAAAGATAGGCAAAAAGGAAAGGGAGGTGGGGTAGCATTACTGGTTAAAGAAGGGATTAATACAATTGTAATGAAGGATATTAGCTCTGATGACGTGGAATCTGTATGGGTAGAATTGTGAAATACTAAGGGGAAAAAAACATTAGTGGGAGTGGTATATAGACCTCCAAACAGTAATGCGGAGGTTGGGGATGGCATTAAAAGGGAAATTAAAGAAGCATGCAATAAGGGCACAGCAGTCATCATGGGTGACTTTAATCTACATATAGATTGGGCCAACCAAATTAGTAACAATACTGTGGAGGAGGAATTCCTGGAGTGTTTACGGGATGGTTTCCTGGACCAATATGTCGAGGAACCAACCAGAGATCAGGCCATCTTAGACTGGGTATTAGATAACGAGAAAGGATTAATTAGCAATCTTGTTGTACGAGGCCCCTTGGGTCGGAGCGATCATAATATG